>NW_026926068.1:80000-680000 GCF_032062105.1 Saccostrea cuccullata | reverse complement strand
TCTGTTGGGACTGATCTCAAGAAAATCGAGGCCGTGTCAAAAGATGAACATTTCAATCATTAAAAGAAAACCGAACACATTGTAACTTCTATGCACTATTGTTTTTCGTTTTATATATTCCGGTTTTATAAATATATACTTGAATTGGTTTTAAGGCTATATTGTTTAAATTTAAAATAGTTATTCCTACCATAAAAAATTGTTGAATAATGAACAAAGTGAGTCTTTACCACTGCTTTTAAAAATTCATCTGAAACAAATACTTTAAACAACGGTGAACAAAACTTTTCAATTTTTTTGCCGTGACTTCAAATTAGGTTTTCAGGCATGTTTAACAGAAAATGAAAAAAAACCTGTAAAACTGTGGAAAAAAACATATAGAGAGAAATAAAGTATAACCAACAGAAAGGCGGAGGATGATTGAAAAATTGTGCAATATAAAGTTAACCAGTCTACATTGATATAAACATATTTTACTAAATGTTTGGTATGAATCTAAATCTATCTATAAGGGAAAGACTATAGAGAATTTTTTTAAAATAATTAAAATTCACTTCAGAAATATGTCTATTTATTTTAATGTTAGTTTCCACCATTAAATATGTAATTTGTGCGACTCGGAATAAATGGCGTTCGACTTCATATCGAGCTGTTCGACTTGTGGTCGAATGTGTTCGACTTGCGATCGATTTAGTATCTCGGGCTTTTTCCTTTAATAACAACTGTTTCATTCGGTTGCGACAGTAAACAGCATGCTAAAATGACGCTTTGGATACACATTTCGATACATCTCCGGGTTTATGGCACGCATAATGCACCGTGTTGTCAACCTCGACGGCGAATATAAATAGGTGTTCGACTTGCGGTCAGTTTACCCTAGCAATATATTAATAGGTCACCCGAGTTTACTCAGGTGACCTAAAAATCTTAAATGAATGTGTTTACTTTCTGTTAAAGATTAACTTTATCAGTTACAATCCATGCTAGTTTTTAATTGAGATTTTAATGATAATGTACAATATTCAATTGTAATTTAATCTAGTAGCTAAGTTTGCACATTACATGTCTCAACAAAGAGTTACTAAAATTTCAAACATTTGTTATGAATAGTTGAAGAAAAAAACTGTGACAAAAATTTTTTACGTATGAAACGGACAGAAACATGGACAAACAGGAAGTTGACATCGGATTTGAACAAAAATGTATCTCACCGTATTGCATGCCTGAGAGAGGATTGTGTTTTAAAATTTCAAGCATCTGCAATGAGTAGTTGCTGAGAAAACTGTGACGAAAATTTTGTTGAGTATGAAGCATACAAATGCCCAGACAAACAGTAAGTTGACATCGGATTTTAACAAAAATGTATCCCAACGTATGGCATGCCTCAGAAAAAATTGTGTTAAAATTTCAAGCTTCTTCAATGAGCAGTCGCTGAGAAAACTGCGAGAAAAATTTGTTACGGACAGACACACGGACTGACAGACAGACACACAAGGGTAAAACAGTACACCCCCCCCTCTTCAGATCGGGGTTACAATAACATTGTATTTTATTACATTAATTTCACAAAATGAATTGCAACTATTTGTCACCTTTGTGAGATTTCTCCATCGGAAAGTAATCAATTTTGTTTACAGTGACAAAACGTCAAGATTAAGATGCACCCTCAGGTCTGAGCAGTCTTTGTGTTAAGTGGAATACTGAGTCAACATTATTCTTCATCAGATAGATATGGACCAGACACAAATAATGAAGTTTTTCCTTTCAGTGACCTTGAATTTGCCAAAAGACCCTTTGGTCAAGGTCATGACACAATCTTTCTGTGAACCAGTAGATTCCAATGTTTCTCGCAAGAAGGATATGGACAGGCGCAGACAGAGGAACAATTAAGGTGATTCCCATATACGAGGGTTTTCCCAAAAAGTCTTAGACAATTTGTTTACAATTTTTTTAACATGTATCCAATACTAACCAAATTTTGCATAGACACATTATATATTCAATATATGCTCTTTAAAACTGCAAATTCTTAAATATATATCTTTCATATTAATAATATTTGGATGATTTATATGAAGGTCGATATGGTGTGTCGGCGCTAGAACAAAATTTGGAAAAAAAATAACTATTACATTTTACTTCAAACTATAGTTCTTCATCATGAAAAGGTAATTAAAATCCAGCATCTGAAGAAAGTTTGAGAGTTTTCATCCCTTAATGCATCATTTGTGAAAGTTTGGTTAAAATAAGCTTTATAGTTTCTTGGTATTAGACCTGCACCCATAATATTTACAAGGTTCATTATCTGGAAAATGTATGTCGAATTCAGCATCTGAAGCAAGTCCATTAGTATACATCCTAAGATGTATCATCCATGCAATTTTGCTAAGCATAGAGCTCAAAGTTACTTGGAAATGAAACCTGTATAGAAAAAACTAACCTTTTCACTAATCCAGAAAATATATAACTCAGATTCAGCATCCGAAGCCAGCCTGGTAGAATGCACCTTTAGATGTACCATCCATGCAAGTTTGGTCATTATAGAGCTCAAAGTTACTTGGAAATGAATCCTGCACCAAAAACTTTAACCTGTTCACTTGTCCAGAAAATGTAGGTCAGATTCAGCATCCGAAGCAAGTCTAGTAGTATGCATCCTAAGATGTACCAGCCATGCAAGTTTAGTCATTAATGGGGCTCATAGTTACTTGGAAATGAAACCTGCACAAAAAAACTTTAACCTGTTCACTCATGCAGAAAATGTGGGTCAGATTCAGGATCCGAAGCAAGCCTGATAGTGTGCATCCTAAGATGTACCATCCATGCAAGTTTGGTCAACATAGGGCGTAAAGTTACTTGGAAATGAGACCTACACCAAAAACTGCACCAAAAATGTTAAACTTAACTCAAAAAAAATTTAACCCAGGACGCCGACACCGACACCGAGGGTATTACATAAGCTTCCCCAACAATCATTGAGGTGAGCTAAAAAGTATTAGGATGTTATAGATGCATGTGTAGCAGAGAAAATAGATCATGCATGACGTTTAAAGGGACGTAAATGAAGCTAATTGCTTTCGTGTGCCAATGTACACTTACACACTTTCTTTATTTTTTTCATAATTTTCTTATAATTTAAAAATGTAAATTATCATCATGAAATTTGAAATACATAATCATAAAATGTTACTCTTTGCTATGATAAGAAAAGAAATTTTATTTAGCAAAGAGAACCTAAAGCGTTTTCCCTGTCTAAGACTTTTTGTGTACACACCCCAAATGTGTAAACTTAAACTAAAAGTTTCAATATTTATGAATAATTTATTTTGTTTGTATTAATTTTAGTCTCTCACTGTTTGATTTCCTAAAAGGAATGCAAATTAATTAATAACTTGGTTTGGTATGGGGACACACCCCCTTGACAACCAGCTGAATCATCTGTATCCATACAATCCCCTCATTTACAGTCCTTGGGATTCATGGGAAATTCCAGATTTAATAAATGTACCTTTAACTTCAAACAATAGCTCGATCTTACCTCGTGTAAACAAACATCATGGCTGCTAGATCTGTGTATCAGTTATTACCTCCCCTTGTTTCATATCACTTTCGTTACCAGGGATGTATTATTGAGCGGTAAATTTGAACTCATAAAAAGCAACACAATTTTACACCCATAGTTGTTTAATTATTTTAAAATTAAATTATAAGAAATGACTCTAATTCTTGGCCAAATTATTCGATTATAACCTAGTTTGGGTCATTTTACGCTTTTTTATAATCTGCTTTGCGGATTATAAAGCGTAAACTGACCCAAACCAGATTATAATAGAACTGGCCAAGAATTAAAGTCATTCCTTTAAAAGAGAGGTAGATTCTGTGAGACAGACAGACAGACAGACAAAGTGATTCTTTAGAACAACCCCCAAATGTGTTTGAGGGGTGTTGAATAAAACTACCAGTACCAACAGAGAGGTCGATTTTGTTTTTTTAAACTTACCGGGAAGCCCATCACGTAGTCGGCGTGCCACGCAGGGGGACGCCGAATCCTCGTAGACCGTCGAAGCTCCATCTACATAAAAATAAAACTTCATTAGTACATCAACCTCAAAGTTAACATTTTCCTTAAATTTTAAAATATATGGCACTATAGAGCATCCAGGAGTGTTTTTGGTGTATTTATTTCAAGTAAAAGAATTACTGCATGTAGATCACTAAATTTCTGCAACACCTTATTTTTGTGAGATAGTCATTGACTCTTGATTAGCGTGACAAAATTTCAGGAATTGTGGTTATTGCTGTATGTAATATAAAGGCCGAAATACTATTATATGCAAGAAATAAATTTTCGCGAGCACATATGCAGTCTCGCTTAATTACGTGAAAATAAAGTTTTTGCGAATAAAAAGTGATTTACAGTACCATTTTGTTAAATTATAACGGGCATTTTTTTTTTCTCATTTCAAGTCTTATTTTTGCAATGAATCTTAAGTTTATATGTAATTCTCAAAGTTAATTTAATTTGACTTCCAGGTGCTGCACTAATAATTTAAATATTTCTTTCATGCTTTTAATTATCCTAAAGAAATATTCATATACACACAATACATGTACCAACAAACCTTGCAGAACAAAATTATTACAATATATGCAGAAAGGGAAGGTTAAACTATATTAACATTATATGATGAAGTAATACTGAATAAAATTCATGCATTTACATGTATATCTCCCAGTCAGAGTTATCTTTCTTTTATAGTATCAATTAACTTCTAAGATTTAATTGTTAAAAGCTTAAAAATGGTTAAGAAAGAAACAACTATTACAGACTTTCAGAGTTCTTTCTATGTGGTAATTATGGCCCCTTGTTAATAAATATTATACCCAGTATGTATTAATGTTAATATGTATATTATGTCTTCTCATTCAAGTCATGGGCAAGATCAAATGTTTTGAAAAGTAGGTCAAACTTCAAGATCAAGGTAAAAAATCATAGTGTATTTAGAAAGGTCTTGTCACATATTATATAAGTTTTAATATGAAAGCCCCATGCACCTCTTCTCATTCAAAAGTTATGGTCTATTTTAAGTTTTAATTTTTTTTAAAGTAGGTCAAACTTCAAGGTAATGAGTTCAAAAATCAGTGTATTTAGAACAACTTTCCAACAATTGAATTTGATTCATATTTAAACCAGAGGCCATGAAATTCACAATTTTTAAAGAGGCACCATTGCTTATCATATCTATACACTGCATACTTTCTCTACTTACTTAATTAACCAAGAAGATCAGAGTAACAAAGAGAAAATGAATTTCCACTTTTTGTGTATGTCAGGGCCCCTGAGCCAGGGCTTCTTGTGTTAGGGCAGGTCCAGAGTTGTGCACCCCATCCTACAGGAACCACTGACCCTGGGGCCACATCTTTCAAAATTTTGGAAATTTTATAAATTTTATTTCATCATGTTGTTAATACCAATTTAAAGAGTACGTGCACTTATTTTAGTGGTTTTTGCCCCACCCCCAAGGGCCCTTTTTTGTCCTATACTTGGCATTTTAGACAGGGCCATTGAGCAGGGTGGGGTCTTTTTCATGCCAGCACGTACTGCGACACGGGACCTCGGTTTATACGGCCACATTCTAAAGACCGGCCTCCCGTCTTACAGTGGGATTAGAACCTGGGACGTAAGGATTGACTCCTTACTTCGTGCTTTTAGAGCAGAGACTCTAACCACTGTGCAACACTTCAATAGTGTAAGAAGTCTGTGCATAATTATATATTTATTTTCTTCTCAACTTAACATGTACTGTATTTTATAACTAAGTATGTAATAAACATAATAAAACATACCATTTTCCACATCACATCCTGTATCAGCCCGAGACACCAAATTTTATCAGCCCTCAGGCCTTTGGCATGAGGGCTGATATTTATTGGTGTATCGGGCTGATACAAGAATTGTGATATGGAAAAGGGTTTGTATTAGTCTATGTAAAAATGGTTCTTGAGAAGAAGATTTTTAGAGATTTAATTTTCCTTTATATTCCTATGTAACACCACTATGGCCCCACCATACTCCCAAAGTTCATGATTTAAACAAACTTAATACCTGAGGATGATTCTACATGACAGTTTCATTTTTCATGGCTCAGTGGTTCTTGAAAAGAAGATTTTTAGCCGGGCTTATTGCTCAAAGACCAATTGCCGGCTTATGTGATCCTGTTCAAGGCAGGATGTTGACCCCATAGTCGCCATTTTAAAGTTACGTGCAAAAATATAGTTCTTACTCTCAACCGCTTTTGAGATAATACAAATGCTAAATAATTTTAAAGCAACAAAAATAAAACAAAGTTTTATCTATATAAAATAAACATTAGTAGTAATGACTTTGAAAACTTCATAAGTCAAAGAACGTAGTTCATTAGCGTTAGGATTTTTTGATAATCATTTTTACCGTAGTTTTCTACACATACGAGGTAAAGCAGGAGAGGGAACCAGACTGGCCTGTTTGTTTACGTTCAGCTGCGGTACCAGATTAATTCTGATAATCTGACAAAATCGGACCGTGGTATTAGGATTGAAAAATTCACTGTTAGTGTCTTATCATTTATATTGATAGTTTTAAAAATAATTTTTTCATCAGAATATAAACGTGATTCATGTAAGAAATCCATTCTACTCTGTAAATGAGCCCGGCTCTCTGTACTTCAGACCTGCCAACCAAAATTGATGCTGTGGGGGGTCATGACCCAACATTCAGAAATGAAATGTTGGGTCATAGCGCGTGACGACATTTTTCGAGGGTTGAGTAACAATATAGTCCCCAAATTTTTAGACATCGATGTAAACACACACATGTATTCATTACATTTTATTTCAGGCTTAAATTATAATCTTTACATGCCAGTTTTGCTGCTTTAAGCACACTTTCAGATGGAAAGTATTCATAACAGTCATGGTCTTTGTTCTGTTTTGTACATAGCAATGAGCAAACTGTGTCATTTTTGAGTTCAGATCTGCATTCTGTGACATTCTAGTTGCATGGCGTTTCACATCGTACAATGCACCAGAAGCAATTGAAAAATTAATCTGACAGAGCTTGCAATAAGCCCAATCTTCTCCTAGATTGCACTTTTGAATCCATTGGAATTCTTTTTCCCATGTACTTTGGTATTTACAACTGTATTTTTTACGTTTAGTAGGAGTCAGTGTACATGGCCCAGACATCGATCGTTTCCTTACCGAAGACATTTTCAAACTGATTGTGAACTCTTTATCAAAATAATTACCTGTTTTCTGATGATCACAGCTCATACATCGTTAAAAAAATATAGCCGCTGGCATTATTCATGGTCTTGTTTACACTTCCGTTTCCATTATCAAAAATTTAAAATAAATTAGAGTTATCTCTCTTCGGATTATTTACCGAAAATTGGGTTAAAAAATGGGGACAATCGATTTTGCGGGTGAAAATGATGACCCGCCGCGGGTCATTATGAGTGGGGGGTGAGAGGTCAGTTTTGCGGGTGTGACCCACCGAATGCGGGTCACTTGGCAGGTCTGGTACTTCTGAGTACTTTGATTTTTAAATGTCATTAATTTAATTTTTCACTAATTCATAATTATCTCCCCTTGGAAGTGGGTTTTGCCCTTCATTTCAACAAACTTGAATCTTCCTTACCCAAGGATACTTTGTTGCAAGTTTTGTTGAAATTGGCCCAGTGCATGTTCTGGAGAAGAAGATGAAAATGTGTCAAGTTTACAATGACAACGACGACACGCAGACAACGGACAAATTTTGATCAGCAATTTGTCTCAGCTGCCTCATTAAATGTGAATCAATTGTGAAGTACAACCTGATACATGACGTACATTTAGTTGCACCTGGCAAACATGATCATGTGACCTTCTCAGCTGATCAACATTCTGTTTTACTAGTCATTATATTCATATGAGGTATGATAAAATGAATTTTTAGTTGCATTATTATTTTAACCAATCAGATTTTATCCCACTGTTTGATGTGGATCAAATGCAGATGAGACCATATAAACAGAGGTCCCATATCGCAGTATGTGCTCATTGTGCTGACATGAAAGAGATTCCTCACTGCTCAATCACTCAGGTTCCAAGTGCCAACTATAAGACAAAATGTGTAGCTCTACACCAGCAACTGATGACGTCTAACATATGAGTGAAAAATTCTCGAGAGGGATGTTAAACAACTTGAAACAATCAACCACACAGATCTGAGAATTTTACATTAGCATATAATAATCAGGTAAACAATACATAAGTACAGCTGCTGGTATGTAAATAATCAATTCTGCATATTTGTACAGTATGTCTGCATTATACCAGGGTCACCTACAGCATAGTGCCATAAATGAGTCAACTTTTTTAATGGCTGCCATTTGAATCATGCAAAATCAGCTTACCTGAATTCCTTCCCAGACTCTTAAATGAACTCTAATCAGTCTAATATTTTGTAATGTCGCCTTTCTGGATGAGTACTTCTCTGCATCTTCTTGGAAGGCTTGCATAAAGTTTCTGAATGTAAAATATAGGGACTTCATCCCAAGCCCTCAGTAACTGAGTTTTCAAGTCATTTACGTTGTGTATCAGGTAAAGTCTGTTTTTGATTTTATTTTTCATAAGTAGCCAAACATTTTCAATTGGACTCAGGTCGGGGGATTGAGGAGGCCAACTTATCTGTGGGATTCTGTTCTGATGCTTCCAATTTTCAGATTCATGGGACCGATGGCATGGTGCATTGTCATCTTGGAAGTACCATGTATTATTACCAAAGTGTTTAATTAACAACCACTTGCCAAATATTGTCATCAAGTGTTTGGATATATTTCTGAGAGTTCATATTTCCATTTATGAATGCTAAACTGCCTACCCCATAGTAGGTGATACATCCCCACACCATTATTTTAATAGTAGCAGACGACATTGGCGCAAAATGGCCCAAACATTCAGGTCTCCATTTTTCAGATGACTTTCTCCATACTTTAAACTTTCCGTCGGGTTTAATAATAACCATCATTTCATCAGTAAACATCACCTTCTTCCACTGACTATTGACATTCCAATGTATCTTCCCTCTGCACCAAGCTATTCGTTTCTTTTTGTTTACGTTCCGAATTCCGATAGACTTCCGTGAAGATCGCCTTGTATAGCCCATGGAGTGGAGGGTCCTTTGTACTGTACGACGAGAAACTTTAACTGGTGTACTGTTGTTGAATTCTGCAGTTATATCCTTCAAAGTTGTCCTACGAGAATTTTTAACAAGGCGAGAAAGTGTCCGTTCTCCTCTGACAGTAACATATCGAGGCCTTCCCTTCCGTGGCTTATTTTCTATGTCTCCACGTTCCCTCCATCGCTTTAAAAATTTCGAAATTGTAGACTTGTTTATCTTTAAACATTTTGAAACTTCTGATGCCCTGTGTCCACTTTCTATTAATTGTACGATCACGTTTTTAGTGTCGTCTGACATTTCATTGCCATGTTTTCCCATTTCGTAAACAAGGAAGTAGAGTAATAACAAAATCAAATTCGCTCAAGAAAATCCGGAAAATTTAATGTCAGTAAGCGTTACTTCCCTTTGTTCATAAAAAATCGATACGACATTGTTTATCTTACGACCAACCTAACTTCGAAGTTTTGAAGCGGCGCTTTTATTTGTGCGCCATTAAAAAAGTTGACTCATTTATGGCACTATGCTGTATATACTAGTACATAGGTCCCTGATTATACATTATATTTATACAGTGCAAAGTTTCCAAGTTTGACTTTTGTTCTTGATGAGGCCCCCTATACAGCAACCCCCTTAAAAAATGTGGATCTATATATGTATATGCCAGGCCAGAATGACCTTTCGAATTCATTATTTACTTGGATTGGATATTGAGTTACAGTATTTCATGCTGATCAAATCACAAATAACATATATCCATGTCTATGTGAACTCACTACCGGAAGTCGTTAAATTTTCACCCAAAATGCCAATACACATGTCAAATATCAATATTTATTTTTGTAGATTCACCTTAAAACTAAAAAAAATGTGACAAATGGTACAAAATATACACGTGCATGCATGTGAACAAGTATTTCCAAGTGCTATAGTACCAGTCTAGCTAATCTCTCTGTTTTGCTGCAGGCCAACAATGGCGTCAAGAATGTTCGACTACTCACTGCGAGAATTGTTTTCCACAATAACCCCATATAAAGTAATAAACTGATGAATATAACTACTTCAATATAAACTAACCTCGCCCAGAAGAAATCTTCTTCTGTGCAAGATGTCTTGAAGAATGCAGTGAAAGCGCTGAGTAGATGCAATGCAGAAGCAATGACAATAGTGACCGATATTGACAAAATGGCAATTTCAGTCTGACCTTATAACCCAGGTCACGTGATCAAAGTTAGAGAGTCTCCCGGATGGTGGCGATTTTGTAAAATACAGTTTAATATTGTATTGTTACTAGGCCTAAATTAATTATTAAATATAGAAACTGAAAATTGTAAGAAGACTTTTAAAACAATAAGAAAGGTGCAATATGCAATCTAATTCCTAAAAAAACTCTAATCTACCCCTCTCAATGAAAGTCAACGTTTAATATTTTGTCATGTATATGAAAATACGCGAAACTTGGATACACTAATTAGTTGTTCGATTATGAAAACAACCATACAAACTGTTGCATGAGATTAAAGCTACCTGACAAACCACGAAGTATCCGGGAAGGGGGAGGGGGGGAGAAGGTCCGCACCGGTCTCTGGAACAGCTGATGTATACATGTAACATACGTGTAGCTCCTTTCCCCTACATGTTCATTGAAAGGCAAGTTGAACCCCACACCCCAACTTTTTGTTTTATCATTATTAGAATTATATCAATTGAAAATCGAAGTGTACAAGCTAAATGTATACGTTATTTGCGGATGGGGGGGGGTGTTACAGGGGTTGTGCCCCCTTTTTGCTGAGAGAGAGAGAGAGAGAGAGAGAGAGAGAGAGAGAGAGAGAGAGAGAGAGAGAGAGAGAGCGTTTTCTGTTATACAGAAGGATGTTTTTGGGTCTAATACTTTTATTTTGAAAAAATTAAAGTAGTTCAAGTGATTTCCTCCGTGTTCCCTAGCTCCAAACCCTGGCCCAAGACTCCGACCACCTACAAATAACATGCAAGGTTTCACTTAGATATCATTGGAAGATCACATAGATATCATTGGAAGATCACATAGATATCATTGGAAGATTTCGGTAAACTCTTGATGTATGATTGACTTTAAGACACATAGCAAATTTGATAGACATCATATCGGGAGTAGTTTACACTTTTTTAAGAAACGTTTGACAGTAAAAAAATAAAAAGCTTGGTACTCAAAGGTCACCCTATATTTTGAAAAATGAGTGAAAACGACAGCGTGTACCAAAGTCTTAACAAATATTTTAAAGTATCGGTAATTGTAGTTATCCACGTTTGTTTTATATTCAAACAGATATTGGAACATGAATCTATTGCTTAAAATCATCAAAACAAAATTTACCATAAGATGTACTTGATAAAAACGGCGAAGGTCGGACAAAGGCAAAGATATGCAAGAGCACAAAGACAGATTTATATGCAATTTTCTTAAATATTAGTGTATTGTTGTTCAAATTCGTATTCGGGGAGACAGTTTAATTAATATCTGGAGGAGTCTAGAAAGCAATTTTTTTGCAAAGAAATCGAAAGGTTTATTAGAGGAAGGACCCAGAATCAAGAATCCACTTCATTGAATTTCTTAATGACAGCGTCCAAACCCGCATGCCCTGAAGAGTAAAGGGTGTTTTCGGGATAAACAGAAAGTTAATGTTTTTCACATTGACAATATTTGCCAGATCTTTTATCTTTTTACTTGTTCTATTTCCAAACTTGAAAAAACACCTTTCAGAAAGAAAAAAAACAAGCCCAGGAAATCATTGGATCTGGCATTTTCCAGTATACTAAGGGTCATACCCAAAAATGAGTTCTAAAAACAATCAGAAAATGGATAAAAAATTATACGGACATGTGTTTGAATTAAAAGAGATTGATAAGGCCAAAACAATAATTTAATAGTCTTGTTTCTTGCTACCAGCCTGAAAAAAATAGGGTAGGTAAGTAGGGAAATTATTTTTTTTTACTTTTTTATTTTTTTTTTCCCGATGGTGTTTCTTTGAATGTTCTAATACAAGATCAAAATAAACATGCCATGGGTCAATATTCCTTTTGAAATCAAATTTCATGCATTTTGATGCACAAATCAAGTGATATTTTATGAAAGTCCTTATTAAAAACATAGAATTTTATGAAATACCACTTGAAGACATGAAATTCCAAAAATTCTTGATTTTTTTACCAAAACTTTATAAAAACTTTAGGGTCAGGTGCAAAAAAATAGGGTAGGTCGGGTAGCAGGAAACAAGACTATTTTTATTTTTGGCCTAAGTAAAATCATGAAGACTAAATGACATTGAAAAGCGCCGCTAGCTTCTTTCTGAGCACCAAGGACATATTTATTGAACAGCCCTCGTACGAACATGGGATGAAATACTAATTAACTACATTGCTACCTGATAAAACGGTCATGTACACATTTCTTTTAATTATTTTGCTTGTATTCTCGCCTCTCATTGGTTGATTTCCAAAACGGAACGTGAATGGGGACACACACTCTTGGCGACTTAATCATCTTATCCATGCAATCCCCTTATTTCCAGTCCTTGGAATCCATGAATGGGGTTCTATGAGATGTACCCATATTAATTAAAACAATTTTCTTCATATACGCCCAACTATTCAGGTTTTTTTTTGTTTTTTTTTTTGGGGGGGGGGGGGCATTTTCTGCTACTTTTTCATATTTTCTTCATATACGGGGAAAACCTCTCAGTTACAGGAGGGATTCAGGTTTTTTTTTTGGGGGGGGGGGGGGGCATTTTCTGCTACTTTTTCATAAAAAAAATTTTTATTGGGGGATGTCTCCTGACCGCTCTAAATTTGCTCCTAATTATTTTCGGATATTACCTTTCATATTAATTAAAACATTTTTATTGTTTCTTAACTTTTTGTGATTGAGTATATTCGTGCTATTCTAAGCATTGCTGAATACCGAAATTTTTCATGTAAAATTCATTTATATTTGTATCCATGGTTACCAACTATTTACATAAATTTTCTAAATAATTTCTTTGAAGCATTTATGGCAGAAGAATGCATTTTGAGTATGTATGTAAACTAACGTAGTGACTGTATTCGTGTTTGTAAAGGTTCATTGTTCAAAAGTAGGTGATATTCTCAATTTATGCTGTTTCCATAGCAACCAACACATATAGTAACCAAAATTTAATATTTTTCCCATTCAGTTTATTTCCTTACTTACATGTTTTTTTTAAACCAGCCATTTATCAGAGTGAACAAAAGGTTGTTGGGCCAACATGGTTGTATGGTCAACAACGTTGAAATGTCACCATGCCATTCAGTTTATTTCCTTACTTACATGTTTTTTTTAAACCAGTATAGAAGTTTCTACTTTACATTGTTCGTTTAACACTTTATCAGAGTGAACACAATACGTCCCAATAATGACCTCAATTTTTCAATTTTCCATGTATAAATTTTTCTAAACTTTTTGTTATATATTCAGATCATAAGACCGCGGAACATTAGCTGGCAAAATTGGAAATATACAGCTTACGTCATTTCTATCTGTTACAATCAAAACATTCAGTGATAGACAGCGTAATGGGCGGGTACAATTCGACGCGGACGTGTGGAAAACATCGGATTGAAATTGCAGATCGAAATTCACTTTCAATCCACCTCAGCTAGCTAGAAGGAACATTACTGATTGACTCAAAAGACAGTATAATTTCAATTTTGGTACAGTTTGAATTTTTTTGTCCAGTGTTTTAAAAAAATATTAAGGGACAAATATTTCATTTCTGTGTGGTAAATATATGTTTGTGTTAGGGGAGGGGGGCTTAACAATTTCAAATAAAGTTGTCCAACATTTTTCAGTGAGAATAAGTATAAAACTCATGCACTCTTATAATCCTAGAAATAAAATCTGTTGTCATGTAAGTCATGACCTGACTCGACAATTTTTTACCCCCCCCCCCCCCATCTAGAATCAAATATCTCCTGAAAAATAATCTTTGTCTTCTATGATCTTTCGCGTTATAAGCTAAAACTCGTATTAATGTGAACTTCAAACAATATGTATTCGGGAGTTGAAATTAGTTGATTTTTGAATCATATATTCACTCTTAGCTTTGAAAACAGTTCAGGTGGATTGAAAATGAATTTCGATCTGCAATTTCAATCCGATGTTTTCCACACGTCCGCGTCGAAGTGTAGCATAGCTGAGGTGGATTGAAAATGAATTTCGATCTGCAATTTCAATCCGATGTTTTCCAAACGTACGTCCGCGTCGAATTGTACCCGCCCATTACGCTGTCTATCACTGAATGTTTTGATTTAACAGATAGAAATGACGTAGGCTGTATATTTCCAATTTTGCCAGTTAATGTTCCGCGGTCTTATCATAGATTGATTAAAACTAAAGTTTTAAAACTGTTGCAATTTAGTTCACATTTTGATGGAAAATTTGATAATTTGACTAGACTTTAAACAAAATGTTTAAATTAAGTTGATAAATGTTATGCAATTTATTAATTCTATTACCTTTGTAAAATGAACGCTATAACATTTAGGCCTACTCAATAAATAACGTTTCTCTTCACGCTCTCATACAGGCATCTTTTCGAAATACATGTTTGTGAGTAGCCGTCAAAACGCGGCTGTTTGTTGGTTTTTCATTTATGTCTTGACATTCAAGCCTTTTAACCTCCAAATCCGTCTTAGGTGCGTCCTTGGTGTTTCAGGGCGTAGACCACGTCCACGGCTGTGACGGTCTTCCTCCTGGCATGCTCGGATCACGTTCTCCGGGGTAACCTCAGAACTCCACGAGTTTCTTCGTAGATCAGAGCGGAGATTCGTTTGACACCACCACAGCGAGCGTATAACCGGCTTGGTGATACCCTAGATGTTGTCTCTCAGGACTTTTCTGTGACTCTTTCCTCGGTCATTCGCTAGTACCGTGCTGATGACATCGTGCTATTTCTTCTATTTATAGGCCAAATTAACGACCCGTTAGAGCGCATGTTGCTTTGAAAAGTTCGGCTCATTACCGAAGCTGCATTTGTTACGCACTTCCTCATTGGTCAGCTTGGGTTTCGGAATTTTTACATTTCTTACCCCATGGTGAATTGAATTGTGGATTTCAATCATTTTATTTTTTCTTTTATAATATTTTCTGTGTTTTTTGTTTTGTTTTGTTTTTTTTGCTACTTTTTACCATTGAGAATGTTTATTGAAGGCTGGTTCCCAATCCACATTTTGAGGCATTGTAGTCAAAGAAGGATGGGCGGTAGCACATGAAAAAAATTGTACTGAAAGAATTTCGACACTCTCCCTTCCCTCCACGAAAAAAAGATTTTTGGGTTTGGACAATTTTAATTTCCTTATTTGAGTGTCAGGGGATTTCTTTTGCAGGTTTGATTTTTTCTGACCCACTTCAAATTCGATGCTATGTCCCTGAGTTAATTTAAGTTAAATTGCACATGTATGGAACGCCATCACTGCCTTATAGCATTGTTACAACGCGAAATGTAATTAACAACGCGAAATGTAATAAACCTGGATTATTACATTTTGCGTTATTACATTTTGCGTTGATCTCGACGCAAAATGTAACAACGCAAAATGTAATAACACGATTTTTAGATTATTACATTTTGCGTCGAGATCAACGCAACAATTTGCGTTATTTTATTTTTGCACTGAAGACAACGCAAAATGTAATAAACAATATGTAATAAAACAAAGCATAATTTTTTTTTTTTTTTGACTGTGTTCAACAAAAAAAAAGATCATAAAATTTATTCAAATATATACATGTACCCAACATGGGGACCACGCTATTAAAATATTTAGAACTAAAACGATGAGACCAACGTTAGGGCTTTTAGAGACATAAATACATCTAAATGTATCGTTTTTCTGACTCTGATTTTAGTTATATTGAATACACTGTACTTAATTTTACAGAATTAATTCAACTTTGATTGGCATATTTTTGATAGTCTTATTAAATTTCTAACCAATAACACATACTTAATTATCAAAGATTGACCATAGGTTCATCTAAAGCTCTTGATATAAATGCATATTCGGCATGTACGTATACATTGGTTAAATTAGAAGTGTATGTGTGTGTCGAGGTGTAGGGATAGGGTGGGTTGTTTAGTTTGTATGTTTATTACTGCATTGTTGTGGACATGCAAAAACAATCCGTTTTATTATATGATGGAAAGAAAGAGCGAGAGAGAGAATCTTGATTTTGCTTGTCTGCAATGCTGGAGATTTGCATGGAACAGTATGGTATCATTATTGTCAATAACCCCTTCCCGCTATATATTTACACCTGCCAGTACAAATGAATAGTTATTTTTCCTTTTAGATTCATTGAATTTGTCTATTAAAAAAAGCAAAAGCACACTGATCAATACCCCCCGACAACCCTGCAACTGATGCACGTTTCTATAATTGGCAACACCTATAATCTGAACACATTTATTAAACTGATTTAGAATACATGTAGGTAATTAAATCAATATACTATAAAATTTATTTATTGTAAGAAATTGCGTATATCTTTTTTTCCTTTTGTTTTATTTTCTTTTCATCGGCCACTACACTATTGAAAATTGTACTCAATCTGGCTGACAAAAAAATTGTGTTATTACATTTTGCGTTCCTCCCTTTTGCTTAATCTCGACCCAAATTGTAACAAAGCAAAATGTAATAATCCAAGAATCGTATTATTACATTTTGTGTTTTAACATTTTGCGTTGATCTCGACGCAAAATGTAATAATCCTCAAAAGTGTGTTGTTACATTTTGAGTTCTTAGATCCTGCGTTGATTTCAACGCAAAATGTAATAATCCATGTTAATTAAATTTCGCGTAGTTATTACATTTCGCGTTGTAACATAGCATACAACTATGCATTTATTATGTCAATTTATCATAACGTGATGTGAACATATCTTTACGTTATGTCAATTTTTTATGAGATGATCTAAAAATATCTTAATAATATGCCAATGCTGCATTATATGAAGTAAATACATCCTTTCATTATGTCAGCACTTCATAACTTGAAGTAAAATAGTCATTATATGAAGTGATAATGTGTTTACATTGTGTTAAAACTTTATTACGTGAAATGAATGTTTCTTTACATCATTTCATTTCTTTAATATATGAGGTCAAAATTGCATTACGTCAAGTAAATTGCGTTTTATAATTAAACATAGCATTACATGAAGTCAAAAATCCATTCCTTTTTGAGCGTGTATATTTCTATTATATCAAAGCATTATTACGTGATATGGATTTATCTTTATTTTAAGGCGAGAGCATCATGATGTGAGGTAAATACATCTTACCTTTATGTCAGTGCTTTATTACGTGGTGAAAAACGTGTATGACATAATGTGAACATATCTTTATATTATTTCAACACTTTATTACATGTATATTTTACATCATAGAGGCCGAGTAGTATTGATTATATCGTTTTCATGGGGCGTGGAAATCTCGGGCGCTCCGCACCCTCGATTTCCACGCCCCATGAAAACGATATAACCAATAGTACGAGGCATGTATGATCACATGTAAGCAACTTGTCGCATGTCTGATGACGTAAATTTCATTGAGAATGTCAAAATTCAATAAAAAAAATCATTTCAAGCTAGCTCTCCAACATGTCGGACGTTCTTAGTGAATTTGACTTTGAGTTTTTATTTTGACAATTATTTTTTGAGCCAGGCACTCGACATATATGAAATCACAGAAACAAATAGCAAGGAGTTTAACGATAAAAAGTTTTGAGATTTTACCGTAACTTTCAAACATTCAAAATGGATTAATCTTTTGACTGGGAACTTTCAACCGAGTTAAATACATGTATGTTAATTTAGTTAAAGGCTAAGAATTAGCTAAACATGTTCATATTTCTATGGTTATGAACTTGTATATAAAATGAGTTTTTTTTTCTCATGACCCGATTTCTGCCTCCTGCAGTGATATATGAAGGGGTGTGGAAAGTAATATCGCATATGTGATATGGGATATATCACCACAGAAAGATTAAAGAAAATCACCAAAGATATGCGACAATATGTCAAAACTCCATCCCGTGATGTGGATATATTATAACGTTATGCCAACTCTTTCTTATGTGATCTAAAATATCTTTATATTGTGTTAACTCTTTATCATGTTGATTCCAAAAGTGCAGTACCTGATGTAAAAATGCACTTACATTATCTCAAAGCTGTATATCATTACATGTATTCCCCACTCCTCCAGTATGACATTGAGGGGAGACCACTTCCGGTTCCATTGATATTTCCAGATAAACTTTAGGATCATCTTGTTGTCTTTGCTGAAAATCTAGCGATTTCTAACGATTAAAAGGAATTCAGGTAACCGTATGCTTTGTAGGTATTTCGGGCGGTAATTATAAAGGTTCTAAGAGTAGGTATTTGGACACAGATTTGAAGTTAAATCATTTTCTTTATAATACTACGACTTATATGTTTTATTTAGCATTTCACACAAAAGTTAATTAAAAATCTTATTTCATTTAAAATTTATTAAAACTTTAAATTTTTTTGGCACATCCTTGCACTTTCACAGATTTTGACTTTATTCTTAATCCTTAGGAAAAGTAGCATCTTGTTGTGTATTAATGAGAAATATTAAAACTTTAATCCAGAAAAAATAATTTTATTTAGAGTAGAAATATTCAAAAGCAAACCTCCTTCACAAGTATCGTCATTCCGAATAAAGTGCTGTGTACAGAGTTTAGCAAATCGATCACACTCGTGTTATGCATGTATACAGTTTTTGTAAACAGGACACGAGCTCTATTATTGTTGATGTTTACGATTCACCGGGTGAGTTCAATCGTCAAAGTCTGTTTACCACAACTGCACGGACCGACAATATATTGTATGTTTGTTTTGCTTTAGAGAATGTCTACTTTAAATTTTCTGGATTATGGTGTTAATATTTTTCATTTATAGTACACAACAAGATTGCCACTTTTCCTTTTATGCAACAGTATATAGAGTGCCTTTAATAAACAAAAAATGAAATGATAAATATTTGAATAGCTTTTTACAATTAATTTTCGTAACAGGATGGACTCGAATCGACTTAAATATCTCGAATTTGGCAGATTTGACAAAATCATGTTTTTATTCTACTTTTCTTTCTCTTTTCTTAAGCAGTATTATTGGTACGTAGCATCGTTTTCGAAAGTGGGGGGGGGGGGACCAGAGATTTTTTTTTTACTTACATGTAAAAGTCGACAAGCAAAAAAAGGAAATTTTCCTAACTCGAAAATCCTATTTCGGGGGGGGGGCAATTCCTTTCAGTTTCAATTTTTTTGGCATAAAATACTACATTTCATTATATCACTATACTGTGGTAAGAAGTGGGGGGGGGGGGGCAACCTTTCAATTGGCATTTTCAATAGCAAGGGTAATGTTGGGTAAAGAAGTGGGGGGGGGGGCAGCCCCCCCCCCCCCCCCCCCCGTTGCTACGTGCCTGGAAAAAGTAAGAATAAGTCAAATTTTGTTTTATTTCTAGATTTCATTGTCCATCCTGTTACACGGTTTTGTCCATGCTGTTACTGTTTTGTCCTTCCTGTTACTTGAGTCTTTACTGTTACAAGTATATTTTCCTAGTTTAAATTGGTTTGGCAGAGCACCTGTTTAAATAACTTTCTGTAATTTTCCATTCTAAAAAATGATGGTTGTACAAGAATGTTTTTAACAACTATAGTATATAATTAAATATTCCGCAATAAGGTTTTTCATGAAGAGAAACCTATAGATTTTGCTTCTGCTTAGTATATGGTAGTTTGATATGATTTTAAATGCTCATATATTAGATGAAATATCTTGGCATTCAATTATAAATTTTTAAATCTTTTAACAATATACAAAATATTATTTGATGACAATTTTGAAAAAGAGTTTTACAGTTTTTTTTATGAACGTAACAGGAAGGACATTAAAGTTTAAATGACTACGATAAAATGTCATTTTTTAATAGAAATATTTTCTTTTCTGCAATGCTGTAGGTTTTAGTAGTTTATTACTGTATTATTCAAATAAACTTGAAAAATCATAGTAAAACCACTTTCATTTTTCAAAAAAAATTTTTTTGGAAATGGCCCATATATAGGAAAAATCTTTAATATTCTTTTTCTCAAGAACCACTGGGTCAGGAAAGCTGAAACTTATGTGGAAGCATCCTGGGGTAGTGTAAATTCTAAATTGTTCAAATCATGACCCCTGGGAGTAGGACAATAAGGAATCAAAATTTTACATTGAAATTAATATTTAGGAAAAATCTTCTGAAGAATCACTGTGCCAGAAAAGCTCTACCTTATTTGAAAGCATCCTGGGGTAATGCATATTCTAAATTGTATGTAGGGGGCCAATTTAGGAATCCAAGTTTTACATTGAAATATAAACTGTAGATTCTAAGTTGTTCAAAACATTGCAACGGGGGGAAGGGCGGGTCACTTTGGGGTATTCAAGTTTTACATTGGAATATAGCTATATAAGAAAAATCTTCTTCTCAAGTACCAATTTGCCAGAAAAGCTGAAACTTATGCGGAACCCTGGTATAGTGAAGATTCTAAATTGTTCAAATTATTACAACGGGGGTTGGGCGGAAGCAGGGCACAATTACAAAGTCACGGTGGGGATTCTCGTAGAGAACAAATCACTAAGGTGAGCGATTGGCCCATTGGCCTCTTGTTGCAGTCTTAAAATGCTTTGGAAGTATTTTCATTTCGATGCTCTATTACCACCTACCTTCTTCACAAACAAATACAAAAAATTAAGGTAAATTGACAAATTCCAGGTTTAGGAAATAATGTACCAAATTTTAAGAGAAAGATCCTACTTTTTGTGTAGGGGGGGGGGCAGTATTTTGAGGAGGTTAACCCCATTCCCTAAACCATTTGCTTCGGGACTGCTCTCCTTCGTAAGATGTCATTTATTCTGTACTCTTGGTCCAACGCACTTTTGAGGAACTTCACTATATACCTAACAAATAATTTTCTCTGATTCATAAAAGATTTTCAAAGAAAATAATACCGAATTAAGCACACCTATTAGATAACAAAATGAAAACAAAAATGTTGAGATATAACACTGTACATGTTTGTTTATCAAACTCTACACTGTACACACAATTGTTGTCATATAATTATTTGAATATCATCAATAATTTTTTTTTTTTTTTTTTTTTTTTTGGGGGGGGGGGGGGGTTCTTTCTCAGGGGCTTGATGTCCCCTGCATACTTTGCATCGGAAGATGCCTTCGGTTTTTACAAGAGGATGGGACTGAACATCCATTCATTCAAATATTATACTTTTGAAATCCGAGTTACTTTGATGCACGCCCAACACTGTGTTCTTGCTTTTAAAGAATACTAACATTTGGTTGTAATTAACACGAGGAATTACACTAATAAAGAAACCTTTTCTAAGAACTTTAGGCAGAGCGAAATATGAAATGAGTGACAAGGCAGTTTCCGGCGGAGAAATGTAGCGATCTGTTGCGTATTCCTCCACCTATCACATCCAAGGTTTGAATGGAGCGTAGTGGAGTCAGCCGAGGATTGCCGATTGGGTGAGGCTGGGACTGGACATCCTGGTTCCATCCTCTACTTTCGGGCAGTCTCAGGAGAGGCTGGGACTGGACATCCTTGCATGATCCGTCCACTACTTCCGAACAGTCTCAGGAGAGGCGACTGGACATCCTGGCTCTGTCCTCAATACCGGGCAGCCTCAGGAAAGGCGACTGGATATCCTTGCTCCGTCCACTACTTCCGGGCAGTCCTAGGAGAGGCTGGGATTGTCATAAATGACAGTTCGTCTTAATTAAACTAAAAGATAGCCTGATGCTTCCAGAGCTGTTATAATAATTATCTACTATACACGTTTTTTTTATGAGCTTTCTGTGATCATTAGCTTTTTCACATTTAATAACAGTTTTTAAGGATATATCACCGGGGAAAATAAGTCAAACTTTCCGGCAACAATAAAACATAAAAATGCTAACGATGGAATAGCACATTATCATAAACGTAGGTCGGTAGGGTGAATTCTGGAAATCCAAAAATTGCACTCGAACAATCCGAAGCCTAGGAGTTAACTCCTTAAAAATGATTCGTGTAACATATAAATAATAAATTATAGCAATGGCAATTAGCACAATACTGAGCATGAGTGACAGATGGCTTTGAAGGAATAACTCATGACCTGTTGAGTAAATTGATCAAATAATTAATTTTCAGATTCGGAGTTACATAGTAATTTTTTTTTCTTCAATACATTTATTCAAATATGAGCCAGGATTTTACATTACCCCTACAACCCAACCTGACTAGGGGGTATGGGGTATTATAACTTATATCACATTCACTCACCCATACATACAGATAGACATTCACTCAAAAGGTAGAAGAAAAGAGAAGGAGAGGAAGAAAGTTACTCTGGCTGTTTTTTTATACAAAACATATATACATTGTTTGATATAGTTACATTGTTTTTTTTTTAAAATAAACATAGTTCTACTCAAATATGTTTCTATCTATATATGTATGTTTGGGTATTTTTGCTAACAAGAAAATGAAATTTAACAACTTGAAAATTAAGCTGTGCATACATTGTCATATATTTGCATTCACACATCTCATATTATTGTAGAAAAATTGATTCAAGGACAAATACAGAGATATAAATATACTTTTAAACAGTATTACACATTACTCATAGATATACAAACTTATTCATTCAGTTTTGTGAAAACCTTCCATTTCTCATCAAATAAACTAGTACATTTGTTTTTAACTGCTCTTTGTTTTTCAATCTTATACAAATTAATCCATACAGCTTTAAATTTGTTTAAATATAAAGGATTTTCTTTACATCTAGAACAGTATATATAATATTTCAAATGACAATTTATTAAAGTAATCATTTCACTTTCAGCACAACCAAACAAAAATGTTTTCTTGTCAATTACAATATTTAATGAAAAAAAATCATTAAACCAAGCATAAACATTTGTTAAAAATGTATTTACTTCTACGCATTCATAAAAGAGATGTTCTAGTGTTTCACTTTCTTTGTTACAAAAGCTGCATAAATCATTATCTATTTTCTTAATTTTTTTCAAAAAGGTGTTTGTTGTTAAGATTTTATGATTTATTCTGTATTGCAACCACTGTAATCTTCTATCACTGGTCACATTAAAAACATTTAAATTTATTCTTTCCCACTCTTGTTTTGACAATAAAGACTGCTGATCCCATTTTTTTTTACCAGTGGGCTTTTCTCCACTATCATTTAGAATTTTGTATACTTTCTTATTTTCTTTATTATCCAATAGAAGAGGGATAATATGTAATGGAATAAAAAGTTCTTGTTCTTTATTTAAGTTTGTAACTGAGAAGTCTTTCATACATTTTTTAATTGCTTGTGTTACACATAAAAATTCTAAAAAGTTTGTTTTTACATTTTTGTATACATTAATGAAATTATTGTAGGTCATAAACTTGCCCTCTTCATCCAACAACGAATTAACAGTATGAACATTATTTTCAAACCATGATTTTATAAAAATAGACTTTTTATTCACCTTAAAATTTTCATTAAACCATAAAACATTTTTGCACATTTCTTTGGCCATGTTCTCCTTTTCATAACATGTACAAAGCTGTTTCCATGACTTAAATACATCAATTTTCCAAAACTGATTTTTATTTTCACTTGTTAACTCTCTGCAAACAATAAAGTTCGAATAAATAGTGATTTACAAATTCTCTGCAATCAATTGCTTGAAATATCAATATATCAATATCTGATCCAATAACTGACTGCCATTTGGCTTTAGCTTTGATTATTTTTTTAATCCATGATATTTTCATACTTGCATTAAAATGTTCAACATTAACCATTTTCAATCCCCCATTCACATATTCTTGAGTAACCACAGATTTTTAAATTTTGGAAACTGGGCTATTCCATAAGAATTCAAAAAAGATATGGTTTAGTTTTTCAAAAATATTTTTAGGTGGGGTTGGTAATGATATAAACAAATGTACTATTTTTGACAAAGCTAGTGACTTAATGACTGTTATTCGTCCTAATGGCGTAAGATTCCTTCTTTTCCATTGATTTAATAAACTCTGAATAGACATTATTTTTGAGTTGTAATTTGCTTTTAGCATTTGCTCTAAGTCAACATTAAATTCTATTCCTAGAACTTGAAAGGATTTACTTCCCCAAATCAGTTCTGTGTTATTCATTAACTTTTCTTCACAAAACCTTTTACTACCAATCCAAACAACCTGACTTTTAGTACAATTAACTTTTAAACCAGACAAATGTTTGAAATCATTAAGCTCCTGTAGGGTTATTTCTAAAGTTTTCATAGTTCCATCAAGAAAAAGGGAGGTGTCATCTGCAAATTGTGATATAAGATGCATTTCATCTCCAATTTTAATGCCTTTAATTCTTTCATTGCCTCTTAATTTTATTGCCAATATTTCTGCACATAATAAGAATAAATATGGGGATATTGGGTCTCCCTGTCTACAACCTCTTCCATTACTGAACCATCTTGATAAGTTACCACCTTGATTAATAGTTGTTGTAATATTCTTATAAAAAACCTGAACCCATTTTCTAATAGATTCTCCAAAATTGAAAAGTTTCATTACTCTAAATAGGTAATCCCAAGACACTGTATCGAAAGCTTTTTCAAAGTCAATAAGAAGAATCATTCCAGGGATATTTTTAACTTGAGTATAATTCATAATATCATAAATCAATCTTGTGTTTTCTGATATATTTCTACCTGGTATAAACCCTGTTTGATCCCCGTGTATTATTTTTGGAAGGACAGATTTTATTCTACTAGCAATACACCTGACCCAATTTTATAAACTGTATTTAGTAATGAAATTGGTCTCCAATTCTTTAAGTACTGTTTTTGTTTATTTGGTTTTGGTAAACAAACTATTACTCCTTGTTTCTGCGTGACTGATAATTCTCCTATCTCATAAGCAAAATTCAAAGACCTTACTACAAATTGACCTAAGTCTTTCCAAAAAAACTTTAAAAATTCAGTAGTAAATCCGTCACTACCAGGACTGGTGTCATTATTCATTCTTTTCAGTGTGTCTGTTGCTTCTCTTAAAGTTATCTCCCCCTCTAATTTTGCACTTTCATTTAAAGATAGCTTATTGACTTTATCAAACACTTTATCTCTTTCCCATTCTCTTGTGTTTAATTCTGTATTTTTATTTTCGTATAATTTTTCATAATATTTTACATATTTTCTCTAAAATATCTGCCTGATTCAAAATTATTTCATTATCTTCCTTTTCTATTCTTTGTATTATTTTATTTGTAAAGTTTCTTTTCTCTAGATTACAGAAATATTTAGTGGGTTTTTCTCCTTCATCAATCCATTTTGCCTTTGATCTTATCATTGCTCCCTTTAATTTTTCTAATCTTATTTTTTCTAATTCTTCCTTGGCCTCCTCTAAACTAGATCTTTCTATTTTGTTTGTACCTTCCTGTTCTTCAAGATTTTGTATAATATTTAATAACTCTGTTTCCCTACAATTTTTACTTTTCTTCAAATAAGAAGAATATGATATAGTTTGTCCTCTTATCTCCATTAATAAAATCTCTAAAAATAATTGATCATTTATCTGTAAACAAATTTCATTATCAGGGATGTGTACAACATTGTCTTTATTATAAACAGGTATCATATACTGTTGTTTAATACTAACAATTGTTTTTTTTACTTTCTCAACATATTGTTTATCATACAAAAGTGAATTATTGAATTTCCATAGACCTTTACCTTTTTTGAAATCTTGTAATTTTAGTGAAAGGATTACTGAGG
This sequence comes from Saccostrea cuccullata, assembly GCF_032062105.1. Classification (NCBI taxonomy): domain Eukaryota; kingdom Metazoa; phylum Mollusca; class Bivalvia; order Ostreida; family Ostreidae; genus Saccostrea; species Saccostrea cuccullata. The sequence goes on along the minus strand of NW_026926068.1, from coordinate 653,897 downwards.
AATGATCTGATCTATAACTTGCATCCACAAAGTTACATAGTAATTAACATAATTAAAGTTTCTCAAGTTGTTTAAAATATTTACAGTACATTAAGAGTATATTTCAAAGTCAGCTCAAATGTCACTTAAATTGTTTTTCTCAAAAATCACATCGTGATTGATACATACCACAAACAAATTTTCTTACAAGTCTCCAACACAGAAGAGCTTTTTTTAATATTTCTTTGATTGGAAATGTAATTAAGAAACTTTAAATCAGGTAAAATGTTAAAATACACTCATAAAAATGTCCCTTGAAACTCTGCAGAAAGAAAACTTCTTGCAATTCTAATATTTAAAAAATGTACTGAGCTGTAAGTTGCATTTCCGCACTTTTCACCAAATTATGTGGCTTGGCCAACCACTACGTACATTGGTACAAACTAAACAAAATTCATTTTAAAAAGAAGAGAGACACATGATTTACATGTAGCATAGATATTTGAATATTGGGAGAAAAATTGAGTTATTTATCCATTAGCATAATTTTAGTGTCCTTTGATTTGTTATTAATGTTGAGTACGACATCTTTCATCATTTTTCCCATTGTTAAAGACAATAGTATTGTGTAAGCTCTTTGTGCAATGAGAATTAAGTGCATGTTTCTGGGAGTGAGAGAGGGCTTTCCGGCTGACGTTTTCCCCTTCTGTATGCGGTTTTACAATTCACGTCCATGCAGAGATCTGGATTTTTACTTTTATATTGATCCAAGTTATATATGAGAGTATTCCAAAGTTTTATCTGCAATAAATACTTAAAATTATATTCAGTACGAGTTCATATCTTCTTTTATAACTGAACCTTTACTGAATTGATTACTTTTACTCCTTTTCATGCAGTTAGGGGTTAGTGGGATTTTTTTCTTACATTTGGATTATTATGTTTGTACATGTAAACATATGGTTGAATTTTTTATGATTTCAATAAAATTGCATGAAAAACGTAAAGATGGTTTGTTGGTTTTTCTAATTGTGCATTTTTAATTTTTGATGGGATAAGTGATTTATAGACATATGAAACGGGTTTGTTTTCTTGCGAGAGGCCAGGTGTGTTATAGGACCGAAGACTTCCAAAAATATTAACTCAATGCTTAAATGTCTCTTTTTATATTTGTATTGTTTATACATGTGGATTCTGTTCGCTTCATTCACCATCTTTTTCAATTCAGCTTTTCTGGTCGATTTTATAGGTTTTTTTTTTTTTTTTACACATTTTAATGTAAAACTTCGATTCATACCCAAACGAGGGGCATGCGCGGATCCAGAGGGGGGGGGCGGATCCAGCGCCCTGGAATTGTAACAATTATTAAATAACTCTCTGTCCATTATACATTATTTGTTTTGTTCTGTTTATTGTATTTATAACAATGATGATTTTAAACATTGTTCATCTGTAAGCTCCACTGTGGGCCCAAATTGGTTGAATAAATGTTCTATTCTATTAAATGTATAATTATACTTAACCAAAAAAAGTGACTTTGGACCCCCTTATAAAACTCGGACATCTCCTTGAGAACACAGTTTTATGTGAAATAGCTATGAACAGTCACCGGTATGAAGTTTTAAAAGTCAATGACTCGATCAATGACTATCCCCCCAAGTAGGTTTTTCAGTCTTGGATTATTTATTTATTTATTTGCTTGTCAAAAAATTCTGGATTGGAAATTTCTTTTTGACTGGAGTGGACCCCTGGAAAAAGAAAAAGGGGGGGGGGGCAAGACGGGCGAAGTGCTTATGAGGCGACAAACATGAATTGAAACATTAAATTTTAATTATATTAAAATTTTCTTTCATATAATATTTAAGTATACTTTATGCAAAATCTCTAATTACAAAAATCTCACAAAGACTGATATTATTTTCCAATGAAATATATGTAGTATAAAAACATTGAAGAGAATAATTTTTTCATACTTAATAACTACTTAATAACAATTTTTCGATATGAGTGGGTCTTCGCTCCATTTTTTTTAAAAAGATAATCCGAAAAGTTTGCAATAAAACGTTTAAATTTTTTTTGGTTTACAAAAATATAGCGCAAAGACCCACTACACTTTTATGATAAAACATTCGCATATTCCTGGAAATACTTGAAGTTCATTTATTCAAGGGTCATATCACAAACATGATTTAAATGTCAAAAATTATAATGAGACGTGTAGCGAAGTGGTTATCGTGTAAGTCTTATAGCAAAATGATTCGTTGGAAAAATTACTAGGGTTCGAATCCCACGAATAACATATAAATTTTTGATAAGAGATTTAAAAAAGAATTAAAGATTTTGATTTTTTTTTAAAGATTTTTTTAAAAATAAATTTTCATAATCAATTTCAATATCGAGAACTGATATTAAATAATTTACAAATTTTATGTACAGTCAATTCTCGAATTATCGCCATTCGATTCATCGCCATTTTCGCAATACCGCCATGATTTCCCAAGAACGTTTTTCCTGCTATATAAAATTCTCTTTATAACGCCAAATTCGCATATCGCCATCCGCCACCCTGTTTTCACAACAAACGTCCATTTTTAAGTGTCAATTATCTCGATAATACCGCCACAGGTGGATGTGGTCATTGAAGCGCGGCTAATTAGTTGACGCTTTCCCTGTTGTAAAGCATGCCAAGCCAGTCAAGGTACACGCAATTAGGTAAACAATAATTTTAACATGAACTGTTAGAATAATTTTGTTTTATGTTTAATAAATTCATTTAGTCAAGGCTTTGCCACGAAAGCGGTCTTTTTAAAGTACGCCGATAACGATCTCTGCTTTTTAAAGTAATGCAAAGTTTGCTTAAAAAATAATTATAAGTCAGAAATTATGAACGTTTCATTAACAATGATTTCATAAACAATGAATTTATTTATTTATCTAATCTAATCTAATGAATTTATTTAAAAACTTATTTTACGTACTATAGGCAATATATCACGACGATCGACCCAGCGTTTTTTTTTTTTAATATCAGACGTGCATATTTATGATTTATATGCATACACATGTACTTGTTTTAATTTCATAACTGAATATTTTGTTTTAGCGAAATTGTACATAAAAAAAATTACTTGAAGTATTTTCAAATTTAGAAATATGTTTATATATACATGTACACGTGATAATAAGAATAGAAACGCTAAATGGTATTTCTAAGAACGATAACTCTAGGTCTTATTTCATAAAAGATTGAAAATTCAATTCATCGCCAAATTCGTTATACCGCCATGATTTCTAAATTACAAAAGGTGGCGGTTTATCGAGAATTAACTGTAAATTATTTTATAACATCTGAAGCTTTAAGCACTCTGCACGCCTTGTTCAGTCTTCTCTCTGGATCCGCGCCTACAGGGGTTATGATTGAATGATTTAGAATCTCGACTATTCCCCAGGAAGCTTTTTCTTCATGGTCCAGTGGTTATTGGGAACACTGTTTTACGTAGAAATATATAGAAAAAACCTTTTAAAAACTAGCTTCTCTTAGAACAGCAAAACCATAATTGGGCATATTAATACACAGCATCAAATCATGCTATCCTCCCTTGGGGCTAAGGTGGGGTCTCAAGGAGGGAACAAACTTTTAAATAGAAATATATGGAAAAATCTTTAACAACATTCCTCTCAAGAACTAAGCAGTGACTGATATATGAACATGTATTTGGAGGAATTAATATGACTTATCATAGATTTGCTGTTCTTATCCCATGTATTCTAATCTTTAACTTCAATTAGGGCTCCTCTTAAATGTAAAGAACTCGAGAAGGTTTCCATATAAACAAGTCTAATCATTGCTTAACTATTCTCAAAAAGAATTTTTTTTATTAGCATACCTAATCAAAAAAAAATAATCCATTGTGGCTCCTTCCAATACCTGGGGCCAGGATTTAAACAAACTGGAATTTATACTACTTGAGAACATCCGACTTTGAGGCTCTTCAGATTTTAAATGTTTATAAAGGAGGAATGCTACACCAACTTTTTATTTTATGGATCTCTGAGTCAACCTTTTCAAACAATGGTCTCAGCAGTGAAAGGCCGACATTAGCTCTCATTTATTTTATATGGATTTTTTTGTTGTTGCATTTTTTCAAAGAAAATGAAAAAATCATTTACATCAAAATTAGATGATTTGTTGTTAAAGTTTTGCTGTAAATGAATGCATCACATGAATACCTAATAAAGTATGTAAAGAAAAACCATAAAGATCTATAAAAAATTTAAATAAAAAAATATTTATGAAAATAAAACACATAATTTGTGAATATTTTTTAAACTTGTGGTTAAAATCTTCTTAAAACCAGTCACAACAGGGGAGAACATGCCCATTAATCATATTTATAAAAGAAATGGAAATGAAATGGCCAATCTTTAGAGAAATTATTTTTTTTAATTTAGGCCAATCCCCAAAATTAAGGGACAATATCCCTCTGCTCCACATTTCACGACTTTTTTTTTAAATTCTAAAGATTGATTTTCAGCAACAACTATAAAATTCGATTCAAATAAAAAATAGTTTGAAGTATGAAGCGTTGCTTACTTTTTCAGAAATAAATGATATGTTAAATCATGATTTGAAGAAAATTTGATATGGTCATTAGAAAGATCAATTATTTTTAACCTCACAATTAAATTAGAAATATGATGTATATATAAAAGTAATATTTACTCTCATACCTATCTAATTCCCTTTAGAAAACATACTGGAGCGATGCTTTTTAAATCAGAATATCAAATTGTTTTCTGTGCATGTAAAATAAAATGCATTCATAAGCAAGAGTTATCGTTCCATTATCGCCCTTGAAATTCATTTTTGATGAAATAAAATATTAATTCAATGTTTATAAACGATTCTGCGGCTTTTATTTCTGTACAATTGAAAGACTTTCACGTTTAGAAATAGATTTTTTATCAATTTACACCGTTTAAAGGAACTGAGTGTAAATGTTTTAGGTAAACTATTCAAAATAGTTTTTGAATAAACTAGCAATAGAACTAGAAATCAACCTCTGAACGACGGGGAAGGTTTGCTTGAGTTAACAATAAAATGGTCCATATGATAGAGATTTGTAAACTCTGGCATGACAAATTACTGAATTTCATGACAAAATGTCTGCAGAAAGTTATTTTTCTTATCTGTAGAGTTATCTCTCTTATCAGAGTATCAATGAACCTTAAACCGATCCCAACCATAATTGTACAATTATTGGAAATAAATAACATTTTCCCAAGAACACTAGTCTGCTTAGGTGTAATAAGTGTTAAAGCATTATTGAACTTGACAATAAAATAGATTTCTTCGTTGTTAATACATGAAAAGGCAATAAATTAGCATTTTATTCATTTTGTGTTAATTTTGATCGGGATCAGTTTAATTTTGATCGGGTTAGGTCCAAATATTAAAAAAATTAATTTCTCTAAAATTTCTCAATTTCGTTTCAATTTCTTTTTAAAATATGGTTGACAAACATTTTGTCCTCAGTTGTGACTAGTTTCATGGTGTTTTTAACCATAGGTTTAAAAATATTCACAAATAATGTGTTTTATTTTCATAAATAATTTAAAAAAAAAAATTAAAAAGTCTGACCAGTCTTTCTTTATATATTTTATTAGATATTTAAATGATGCATTCATTTACAGCAAACTTTTAACCCGAAAACAACTTATCTGGATATAAATAGTTATTTTCAATTTCTTTGAAAAAATACAAAAAAAAAATCATTTAAAATAATGAAGAGCTAATATCGGCCTTTCAAGGCTAAAACCATTATTTAATAAGGAAACTGGCCTATGCCTTATGTGTTGATTAAATTAGAATCAGCATTATGTCATGAAGTTTATAAATTTCCTTTTTTCTACCTCAAAAGTTCCAGAGGACTTGGGGAGATGCAACCAGAAATACAGGCACACACCATGGATTGGTGATCAGTAAAGCTTACATGTCAGCTGATGAGCTAAATATGGCGGTGTTTCAAAGAATCACAAAAAAAAACTTATTTTACAAATAATATTTTATTCAGTCAAATTTTACATTTATGAGTGCATGTACTGAGATAAAATTAAAAAAATGTTTTCATCTGAGGTGTGAAATGAGGTTTGATACAGTTTGTACTTGAGCACTGTTGATTGCTGTTTTGTGAAGTCCATTACAAGCGGAAAATGTGAACTTGAATACCGATTCCATTAAGGACTCCATCCTTGCCTGATAGTCCGGTAACATTATTGGCTGATTTTTCTTGTGGACAGAACATTGTAGGTGACTGAAAGGGATCCTTCCAACAAGTGTCAGCAATCTGCATTATGTCATCATCCCTCTCTGAAACATAAGTAATCTGAAATTATATTACCGAGATAAACTTATAATCTAGAAGTGTACATCCCAAGATCAATCATTTGAAAAATCTAGATGCAAGCCTAATAATGGGCATCCTTAGATGTATCATCCATGCAAGTTTGGTCATCACAGGTCTCATGGTTACTTGGAAATGAAACCTGCACCAAAAACTTGAACCTGCTCACTCATCTGGAAAATATAAGTCAGATCCAGGATCTGATGCTAGCCTGGTAGTATGCTGCTACATGTATGCATCCTTATATGTACCATAGTTAGGTGTGATTTCTTTTGTTATAAGTGTTGGCTGTCTGTACAAACGCCCAAAGAGTCGGAACAAAAGAGCATTTCCTAGAACTATAAAGCCACAATTTATAAATGAAACAATCATTCAGACTAGTTATATCAAACTAGAACTATAAAGCCACAATTTATAAACATCATTCAGGGTTATATCAAACAAAATTTCTAAATGGATAAGCACAGTTAATACTGATCATTTCTATATGAAAGTTAGACTATCAAACTAATGAAATTAAAAATTAGGAATTGTAAACAGCATTATGTTATAATAGTCAATGAAAAACTGGCATTTTATAATTCAACTTTTGTTAATTAATGATAAGCAACTTTTTCTTTAAAAATTAGTAACTGATGTCATTGATGTCTCTTAAAAAGATTCCAATATCGCTCTTTCAATAGACAATGAAGAAAACAGGGTACATATACAAACAAAAATGTACCCAGTACTTAATCAAATTTTAGATTGGTTCTACTCAAATTCAAAAAGAACATCTAGTTTTGAATCAAAATTTTGTGTAGTGATCGTTGACTTAAGTTGATTGAAATGTATATATTCCAAAACATTATTTAATATTTTCAATAAAAAGGAAAAATATAACAAGATAGAGAAGGCCCCTTGTACCACGTTGCAGGTTAATTGATTTTGAGTCCCCAGACATATGCGTAATAACTTTGACAATCATATGCATGGGAAAATCAATGTAAAACTAAAACTTATCATCAATATGTGACATGCAAAAAATCCAGCTACAGGTGTATTTCATAATTTGAACATGTATCTTCCACTGCTACCCCAGATTTTTAAATGACTGAACCCAAGTTTTTACTGTTTCTACCACCCTTGAACATTTGAGTCACCCTTCGTTAGGAACAATGGGGGATGAATTTCACAAACTGCAGACCACTGCAAAGGATTGGATCTTTCCCAGTTTGGGTTCTGTTTCAGTGTTTGATATTGACAGTTTCACTAGATACATGTACATTCATACTGTCTTCACGCTAGGAAGCCTAAATAAAATTTTGATGTAGGTGTTTGTTCTTTTTATATCAATGAATAATGTCACAAATTATTGAATCAAGAATGTATATATAATGCACTTGAAGTAATAGTACTGAAATTGACTGTATTTAGTACTACATCTTTACTAAAATTTTCGATACAAGTAAATTTTTGGATCAGGACATCTTTAAACAAAACATTTGGTTGCCCTCTCCTGACTCGGGGTAAAAATGTAGGGTCAGAAGATAGATGGGAAAATTTTTTAAAAAAGAAATTCATTCAACATATTTGTTCATAGATAAGTTTCTTAATGAATGAAAACAAAAGTGCAACCAAAATTTTCAAACATCAATACTAATACATTGTAATTGACAATGTAACAAATTTTTTTTTATCATTTCAGAGATTTTGCATAAAAAAAATGCCTCCCTGCAAAGTTAAATGTGTTGTGTCACCTTGCATAACTGATTTTAAAAAAAAAAACATAATACAAAATCAAATTAATCTTGATATATTGCATTTTGAAAATAAAGAGCTGGTCATCCACTAATGAAGTGGAAATAAATTACAATTAACAGAATAAGAGAAGAGAGATCTTTAATTTTGTGCCTTAAAACATTAGATAACACACAGGCTTGATAAAGAAAATAAAACTTTTGTGTATTTGAAACTCATTAATTTAAACTGGATGCAATGTCCAGTATTATTCCCAAGAGACAAATGAAATTACATTATCTTCTGTGCAATGTAAAAACTGCTTTTAACACTTGATGATGTTTCTTTTTTTAAAGTTTTCATGAGCAGTTTTAAGCTGTAGTATTTTTGAACAGATATTCTAGATTCTATATCTCAAACCTTATACATGAGCCCAAAATGAACAAGTCAAAATAAAAAATAAAACCTGTAAAATGCAAAAAAATTAACAAAAAGAGTTGAAAATTTCAGGTGCACACCTTCATCTGGTGAATAATAAGTTAAAATTTTCAGATTAATTTGCAATAGTTTCTGAGAAACGGTCTGGACAAAACCACAAAATAAAAATGAAAAAACACTTATAAAATTCAAAATAATAATCGAATCAAGATGAAAATATCAATTGCACAACTTCATATGGTAAATAATATGTGTACAAATTTTCAGACAAATCCTTCCAATAGTTTCTGAGTAATGGTCCAAAAGTAAAATTTTTCAAAGTCCATGGGATTCCATAACTCTAAACTTCGTTTGCGGGGGGTATAAAAATGGTGCAATTGTAACCAAATCAGAACTTTATCTAGATCATACTTGCCAACCTCAGACATAAAAAAATCTGGTCATGACCAGATTTGGAAAGCGAAAAATCTGGTCATAACGCGTAATGGCATTCATGACATATTTACCACCATTAAATTACATATATAAGTATTTGTGTATTAAGAAATCTTTTATTTAAAAAAGGCTAACTTACAATGACAAAAAATTAATATATGTTCAATTGTTGATTAAATTTACATGTTCAAAAAGTGCATTATTCAGTAGGGCCTGAATTAAGTGTGCATTTTTTTTTAAAAAGAAAGTCAAATTTGTGCTAAAGTTGAAAGTATTCCAGTTTTGGGTTTGAAGTTAATTTTTCCTCCTCTTAATTTAGTTAACAAGTGCAATATGTTTTAAATGTAAAGTTAGGCCTATAATATCTTCGCTCCCTTTTTTCATAGTATGAAAGTTATTTTCCAAGATTAATTGATATGTACATAATTAAATATTGTTTCTCTTTTTCTTGCCTATCTTGGTTCATTTTGTTCCTGTTGGCCCTGATACAATCTACTTCTTTTGGACGCCATTTTAAATTGACTTTAAACTTTGATTTGTCGAGACAACTCCAAGTTAATTGTTTACACCTGCACTTAATAATGTACTGGTATACGGCCAACTGAGCATAGCCATTGGCATTGTTTACATAGATCCAAGCTTTGGGTTGTAACTGTAAGTTAAAAGTTCATATGATTCAAGGTGTTACATGGAGTATTAAAAATCTGGACTTGAAAGTTGACCTTTTGCATTGATAAAAAGAGAAAAAAAATGATGAAATAAATATTCATTACCTGAACCAGTAGTCCCAAATGAAATATTTCCATGCATTATATGAAATCAGAAGTGATTTGTGGTGTCTTGCAATGATAGCAAAAGCCTTTTACACTATGTATTATATAATACACGAAGGAAATAGAAGAAATAGAATACCAAATAAGTATAAAATCATGACAGTTTCTCTGAATGCCAGGATACCTATTGTTTTTTTTTTAATCTAAAATAGATTTGTTGAACAATTTGCAAATGCATTGCTGATATTCATATTTGCCCACCTCCCATTACAATACACCTAAAAAGATGGGACAAATGCTGCCAAAACTCTAACACTTAACCTGAAACCTATACTATCACTTAACTAGACCCCCCCTCCCATTTAACCATTAATAATGGGAAGATACATAGAGCAAATGAATCAAATAAACTCAAAATCTAAACCCCACAAGCTAACTACAATGAAAAGGACAAAGATACACCACTCCCCCTTAGGCCCCCCCCCATTCCCTATACACCTATGTGAATGTGAATATGAACATTTAACCTAAAACCTATACTATCATCTATTAGAACCCCAAAACCTCTTAACCAATATAAAGGGAGAGAAATGGGACACACAGTTACCTAGAGCATGACGACCCCCCCCCCCCAATCTAAATCTTAAAATATCCAATTTAACCAAATACTTTAACCTTTATGGACCCCACTCCTGTTTAACCACTAATAATGGGGAAATACAAGGAAATACTTCAAATAAACAAGACTCTAAAACCCCAAAAGACCCCCAAACCCAGTCAATGAAATGACTTTAACACAAATAGGGGATAAACATTTCTAGGAAGCTGACTTTGAGATCGTTAAAGCACACACCGACTTGAAAGCACAGCCTCCTAGAAAATACAGGGCCTAAACTGTACCTAACAACTGCAATCCCTGGGGACAGAAACAATGGCAGAAAGGACAGAGATTTTCTAAACCCTAAGACCCCACCCCTGCAAAATACACCTAAAAAGAAGGGACATGAGAGATAAGGAGAAATGCTGCCAAAAACTCTTACACTTAACCTGAAACCTATACTATCACTTAACTAGACCCCCTCCCATTTAACCATAGATAATGGGCAGATACAACCACATAATGGAATAAACTCAAAATCTAAACCCCATAAGAAAGGACAAAGATACTACACTCCCCTTAGGCCCACCTCCCATTACAATACACCTAAAAATAAGGGACATGAGAGATAAGGAGAAATGCTGCCAAAAACTTTAACACTTAACCTGAAACCTATACTATCACTTAACTAGACCCCCTCCCATTTAACCATAGATAATGGGCAAATACAACCACATAATGGAATAAACTCAAAATCTAAACCCCATAAGAAAGGACAAAGATACTACACTCCCCTTAGGCCCACCTCCCATTACAATACACCTAAAAAGAAGGGACAAATGCTGCCAAAACTCTAACAATTAACCTGAAACCTATACTATCACTTAACTAGACCCCCTCCCATTTAACCATAGATAATGGGAAGATACATAAAACAAATGAATCAAATAAATTCAAAATCTAAACCCCATAAGAAAGGACAAAGATACTACACTCCCCTTAGGCCCACCTCCCATTTCAATAGACCTAAAAAGATGGGACAAATACTGCAAAAACTTTAACACTTAACCTGAAACCTATACTATCACTTAACTAGACCCCCTCCCATTTAACCATAGATAATGGGCAGATACAACCACATAATGGAATAAACTCAAAATCTAAACCCCATAAGAAAGGACAAAGATACTACACTCCCCTTACGCCCACCTCCCATTACAATACACCTAAGAAGATGGGACAAATGCTGCAAAAACTTTAACACTTAACCTGAAACCTATACTATCACTTAACTAGACCCCCTCCCATTTAACCATAGATAATGGGAAGATACATAGAACAAATGAATCAAATAAACTCAAAATCTAAACCCCATAAGAAAGGACAAAGATACTACACTCCCCTTAGGCCCACCTCCCATTACAATACACCTAAAAAGAAGGGACAAATGCTGCCAAAAACTCTAACACTTAACCTGAAACCTATACTATCACTTAACTAGACCCCCTCCCATTTAACCATAGATAATGGGCAGATACAACAACCAAATAATGAAATAAACTCAAAATCTAAACCCCACAAGAAAGGACAAAGATACTACACTCCCCTTAGGCCCACCTCCCATTACAATACACCTAAAAAGATGGGACAAATGCTGCCAAAACTCTAACACTTAACCTGAAACCTATACTATCACTTAACTAGACCCCCTCCCATTTAACCCTAGATAATGGGAAGATGCATAGAGCAAATGAATCATATAAACTCCAAACCAAACCCCACAAGCTAACTACAATGGCAGAAAGGACAGAGATACACCTACCCCTCCCCCCCCCCATTCCCTATACACCTATGTTAATGTGAATATGAACATTTAACCTAAAACCTATACTATCATCTATTAGAACCCCACAACCTCTTAACCAATATAAAGGGAGAGAAAGGGGACATACAGTTACCTAAAGCATGACGACCCTCCCCAATCTAAATCTTAAAATATCCAATTTAACCAAAAACTTTAACCTTTATGGACCCCACTCCTGTTTAACCACTAATAATGGGGAAATACAAGGAAATACTTCAAATAAACAAGACTCTAAAACCCCGACTAAACCCCATAGAAGGACAAAGATACTCCCCTTAGGCCCACCTCCCATTACAATACACTTAAAAAGAAGGGACAAATGCTGCCAAAAACTCTAGCACTTAACCTGAAAACTATACTATCACTTACTAGATCCCATTAAAAGACCCCCAAACCCAGTCAATGAAATGACTTTAACACAAATAGGGGATAAACATTTCTAGGAAGCTGACTTTGAGATCGTTACTATCACTTAACTACTTTACACCAAATCAAATAAACTCAAAATCTAAACCCCCAAACCAGTCAATGAAACACAAATAGGGGATAAACATTTCTAGGAAGCTGACTTTGAGACACACCGACTTAAACAGCCTCCTAGAAAATACAGGGCCTAAACTGTACCTAACAACTGCAAATAATCCCTGGGGATAAAAAAATCTAAACCCCATAAGAAAGGACAAAGATACTACACTCCCCTTAGGCCCACCTCCCATTACAATACACCTAAAAAGAAGGGACATGAGAGATAAGGAGAAATGCTGCCAAAAACTCTAACACTTAACCTGAAACCTATACTATCACTTAACTAGACCCCCTCCCATTTAACCATAGATAATGGGCAGATACATAGAACAAATGAATCAAATAAACTCAAAATCTAAACCCCACAAGAAAGGACAAAGATACTACACTCCCCTTAGGCCCACCTCCCATTACAATACACCTAAAAAGAAGGGACAAATGCTGCCAAAAACTCTAACACTTAACCTGAAACCTATACTATCACTTAACTAGACCCCCTCCCATTTAACCATAGATAATGGGCAGATACATCAACCAAATAATGAAATAAACTCAAAATCTAAACCCCACAAGACAAAGATACTACACTCCCCTTACGCCCACCTCCCATTACAATACACCTAAAAATAAGGGACAAATGCTGCTAAACTCTAACAATTAACCTGAAACCTACACTATCACTTAACTAGACCCCCTCCCAGAAATGCTGCCAAAAACTCTAACACTTAACCTGAAACCTATACTATCACTTAACTAGACCCCCTCCCATTTAACCATAGATAATGGGCAGATACAACAACCAAATAATGAAATAAACTCAAAATCTAAACCCCACAAGAAAGGACAAAGATACTACACTCCCCTTAGGCCCACCTCCCATTACAATACACCTAAAAAGAAGGGACAAATGCTGCCAAAAACTCTAACACTTAACCTGAAACCTATACTATCACTTAACTAGACCCCCTCCCATTTAACCATAGATAATGGGAAGATACATAGAGCAAATGAATCAAATAAACTCAAAATCTAAACCCCACAAGAAAGGACAATGGCAGAAAGGACAGAGATACTACCTCCCCTTACCCACAAGGGACAAATGCTGCCAAAACTCCATTACAATACACCCCATTCCCAAACACCTATGTTAATGTGAATATGAACATTTAACCTAAAACCTATATTATCATCTATTAGAACCCCACAACCTCTTAACCAATATAAAGGGGGAGAAAGGGGACATACAGTTACCTAAAGCATGACAACCCTCCCAAATCTAAATCTTAAAATATCCAATTTAACCAAAAACTTTAACCTTTATGGACCCCACTCCTGTTTAACCACTAATAATGGGGAAATACAAGGAAAAACTTCAAATAATCTAGACTCTAAAACCCCAAAAGACCCCACAGGACCAGTCAATGAAATGACTTTAACACAAATAGGGGATAAACATTTCTAGGAAGCTGACTTTGAGATCGTTAAAGCACACACCGACTTGAAAGCACAGCCTCCTAGAAAATACAGGACAAAGATACTACACTCCCCTTAGGCCCACCTCCCATTACAATACACCTTAAAAGAAGGGACATGAGAGATAAGGAGAAATGCTGCCAAAAACTCTAACAATTAACCTGAAACCTATACTATCACTTAACTAGACCCCCTCCCATTTAACCCTAGATAATGGGAAGATACATAGAGCAAATGAATCAAATAAACTCAAAATCTAAACCCCACAAGAAAGGACAAAGATACTACACTCCCCTTAGGCCCACCTCCCATTACAATACACCTAAAAAGAAGGGACAAATGCTGCCAAAAACTCTAACACTTAACCTGAAACCTATACTATCACTTAACTAGACCCCCTCCCATTTAACCATAGATAATGGGAAGATACATAGAACAAATGAATCAAATAAACTCAAAATCTAAACCCCACAAGAAAGGACAAAGATACTACACTCCCCTTAGGCCCACCTCCCATTACAATACACCTAAAAAGAAGGGACAAATGCTGCCAAAACTCTAACACTTAACCTGAAACCTATACTATCACTTAACTAGACCCCTCCCATTTAACCATAGATAATGGGAAGATACATAGAACAAATGAATCAAATAAACTCAAAATCTAAACCCCATAAGAAAGGACAAAGATACTACACTCCCCTTACGCCCACCTCCCATTACAATACACCTAAAAATAAGGGACAAATGCTGCCAAAACTCTAACACTTAACCTGAAACCTATACTATCACTTAACTAGACCCCCTCCCATTTAACCATTAATAATGGGAAGATACATAGAGCAAATGAATCAAATAAACTCAAAATCTAAACCCCCATAAGAAAGGACAAAGATACTACACTCCCCTTAGGCCCACCTCCCATTACAATACACCTAAAAATAAGGGACAAATGCTGCCAAAACTCTAACACTTAACCTGAAACCTATACTATCACTTAACTAGACCCCCTCCCATTTAACCATAGATAATGGGCAAATACAACCACATAATGGAATAAACTCAAAATCTAAACCCCATAAGAAAGGACAAAGATACTACACTCCCCCCCTTAAGCCCCCTTCCCAGTACAATACACCTAAAAAGAAGGGAAAATGCTGCCAAACATCCTAAAACCTTAAACAACCCATTAACCAATATAAAAAAAACTCAAAAGGGGACAAAGTTACCTAAAGAAAGGACAAAGATACTACCTCCCCTTAATCTAAATACTTAAAAAGATCCACTTACTTTAAACCTTTATGGACCCCACTCCTGTTTAACCATAATAATGGGGAAATACAAGGAAAACACAAAAGGGGATACCAACTTTGAATCGTACAAAAATACCCATGAAAAACAAAATGGCCCCAGAAAGGACTAAGATACTACACTCCCCTTAGGCCCAGAGAGATTAGGAGAAATGCTGCAGAAAACTGTGACAATTAACCTGAAACCTATACTATCACTTAACTAGACCTCCTCCCATTTAACCATAGATAATGGGCAAATACAACCACATAATGGAATAAACTCAAAATCTAAACCCCATAAGAAAGGACAAAGATACTACACTCCCCTTAGGCCCACCTCCCATTACAATACACCTAAAAAGAAGGGACATGAGAGATAAGGAGAAATGCTGCCGAAAACTCTAACACTTAACCTGAAACCTATACTATCACTTAAGTAGACCCCCTCCCATTTAACCCTAGATAATGGGCAGATACAACAACCAAATAATGAAATAAACTCAAAATCTAAACCCCACAAGAAAGATACTACACTCCCCTTAGGCCCACCTCCCATTACAATACACCTAAAAAGAAGGGACAAATGCTGCCAACTAACACTTAACCAGAAACCTATACTATCACCTAACGAGACCCCCACCCATTTAACCATAGATAATGGGAAGAAACATAGAGGAAAGGAATCAAAGAAACTCAAAATCTAAACCCAAGAAGAAAGGACAAAGATACTACACTCCCCTTAGGCCCACCTCCCATTACAATACACCTAAAAAGAAGGGACAAATGCTGCCAAAAACTCTAACTTTTAACCTGAAACCTATACTTTCACTTAACTAGACCCCCTCCCATTTAACCATAGATAATGGGAAGATACATAGAGCAAATGAATCAAATAAACTCAAAATCTAAACCCCACAAGAAAGGACAAAGATACTACACTCCCCTTAGGCCCACCTCCCATTACAATACACCTAAAAAGAAGGGACAAATGCTGCCAAAATTCTAACACTTAACCTGAAACCTATACTATCACTTAACGTATACTATCACTTAAGTAGACCCCCTCCCATTTAACCCTAACACTTAACCTGAAACCTATACTATCACTTAACTAGACCCCCTCCCATTTAACCATAGATAATGGGCAGATACAACAACCAAATAATGAAATAAACTCAAAATCTAAACCCCACAAGAAAGGACAAAGATACTACACTCCCCTTAGGCCCACCTCCCATTACAATACACCTAAAAAGAAGGGACAAATGCTGCCAAAAACTCTAACACTTAACCTGAAACCTATACTATCACTTAACTAGACCCCCTCCCATTTAACCATTAATAATGGGAAGATACATAGAGCAAATGAATCAAATAAACTCCAAAACAAACCCCACAAGCTAACTTCAATGGCAGAAAGGACTGAGATACACCTACTCCTCCCCCTTAGACCCCCCATTCCCAATACACCTATGTTAATGTGAATATGAACATTTAACCTAAAACCTATACTATCATCTATCGGAACCCCACAACCTCTTAACCAATATAAAGGGGGAGAAAGGGGACATACAGTTACCTAAAGCATGACAACCCTCCCAAATCTAAATCTTAAAATATCCAATTTAACCAAAAACTTTAACCTTTATGGACCCCACTCCTGTTTAACCACTAATAATGGGGAAATACAAGGAAAAACTTCAAATAATCTAGACTCTAAAACCCCAAAAGACCCCCAGGACCAGTCAATGAAATGACTTTAACACAAATAGGGGATAAACATCTCTAGAAAGCTGACTTTGTGATCGTTTTGCACACACCGACTTAAAGAACAGCCTCCTAGAAAATGCAGGGCCTAAACTGTACCTAACAACTGCAATCCCTGGGGACAGAAACAATGGTAGAAAGGACAGAGATATTCTAAACCCTTAGACCCCTACCCCTGCAAAATACACCTAAAAAGAAGGGACATGAGAGATAAGGAGAAATGCTGCCAAAACTCTAACACTTAACCTGAAACCTATACTATCACTTAACTAGACCCCCTCCCATTTAACCATAGATAATGGGCAGATACAACCAAATAATCATGGAATAAACTCAAAATCTAAACCCCACAAGAAAGGACAAAGATACTACACTCCCCTTAGGCCCACCTCCCATTACAATACACCTAAAAAGAAGGGACAAATGCTGCCAAAAACTCTAACACTTAACCTGAAACCTATACTATCAGCTAACTAGACCCCCTCCCATTTAACCATAGATAATGGGAAGATACATAGAGCAAATAAATCAAATAAACTCAAAATCTAAACCCCACAAGAAAGGACAAAGATACTACACCCCCCTTAGGCCCACCTCCCATTACAATACACCTAAAAAGAAGGGACAAATGCTGCCAAAAACTCTAACACTTAACCTGAAACCTATACTATCACTTAACTAGACCCCCTCCCATTTAACCATAGATAATGGGCAGATACATAGAGCAAATGAATCATGAAATAAACTCAAAATCTAAACCCCACAAGAAAGGACAAAGATACTACACTCCCCTTAGGCCCACCTCCCATTACAATACACCTAAAAAGAAGGGACAAATGCTGCCAAAAACTCTAACACTTAACCTGAAACCTATACTATCACTTAACTAGACCCCCTCCCATTTAACCATAGATAATGGGAAGATACATAGAGCAAATGAATCAAATAAACTCAAAATCTAAACCCCACAAGAAAGGACAAAGATACTACACTCCCCTTAGGCCCACCTCCCATTACAATACACCTAAAAAGAAGGGACAAATGCTGCAAAAACTCTAACACTTAACCTGAAACCTATACTATCACTTAACTAGACCCCCTCCCATTTAACCATAGATAATGGGAAGATACATAGAGCAAATGAATCAAATAAACTCAAAATCTAAACCCCATAAGAAAGGACAAAGATACTACACTCCCCTTAGGCCCACCTCCCATTACAATACACCTATGTTAATGTGAATATGAACAAACCTAAAACCTATACTATCATCTATTAGAACCCCAAACCTCTTAACCAATATAAAGGGAAAAAGGGGACATAACAGTTACCTAAAGCATGAAACCTCCCAATCTAAATCTTAAAATATCCAATTTAACCAAAAACTTTAACCTTTATGGACCCCACTCCTGTTTAACCACTAATAATGGGGAAATACAAGGAAATACTTCAAATAAACAAGACTCTAAAACCCCAAAAGACCCCCACAACCAGTCAATGAAATGACTTTAACACAAATAGGGGATAAACATTTCTAGGAAGCTGACTTTGAGATCGTTAAAGCACACACCGACTTGAAAGCACAGCCTCCTAGAAAATACAGGGCCTAAACTGTACCTAACAACTGAAATCCCTGGGGACAGAAACAATGGCAGAAAGGACAGAAATTTTCTACACTCCCCTTAGGCCCACCTCCCATTACAATACACCTAAAAAGAAGGGACATGAGAGATAAGGAGAAATGCTGCCAAAAACTCTAACACTTAACCTGAAACCTATACTATCACTTAACTAGACCCCCTCCCATTTAACCATAGATAATGGGAAGATACAACCAAATAATGGAATAAACTCAAAATCTAAACCCCATAAGAAAGGACAAAGATACTACACTCCCCTTAGGCCCACCTCCCATTACAATACACCTAAAAAGAAGGGACAAATGCTGCCAAAAACTCTAACACTTAACCTGAAACCTATACTATCACTTAACTAGACCCCCTCCCATTTAACCATAGATAATGGGAAGATACATAGAACAAATGAATCAAATAAATTCAAAATCTAAACCCCATAAGAAAGGACAAAGATACTACACTCCCCTTAGGCCCACCTCCCATTTCAATAAACCTGAAAAGATGTGACAAATACTGCAAAAACTTTAACACTTAACCTGAAACCTATACTATCACTTAACTAGACCCCCTCCCATTTAACCATAGATAATGGGAAGATACATAAAACAAATGAATCAAATAAATTCAAAATCTAAACCCCATAAGAAAGGACAAAGATACTACACTCCCCTTAGGCCCACCTCCCATTACAATACACCTAAAAAGAAGGGACAAATGCTGCCAAAAACTCTAACACTTAACCTGAAACCTATACTATCACTTAACTAGACCCCCTCCCATTTAACCATAGATAATGGGAAGATACATAGAACAAATGAATCAAATAAATTCAAAATCTAAACCCCATAAGAAAGGACAAAGATACTACACTCCCCTTAGGCCCACCTCCCATTACAATACACCTATTGCTGCAAAAACTAACACTTAAAAACCTATACTATCACTTAAAGACCCCCTCCCTTTAACCAAGATAATGGGAAACAAGAACAAATGAATCAAACTACTAAACACCTAAAGAAAGGACAAAGATACACCCCCCTTAAACCTCCCATTACAATACACCTTAAAAAGAAGGGACAATTTAACCAAATAATTAACCTAAACCTGACTTAACTAGACCCCCTCCCATTTAACCACTAATAATGGGGAAATACAAATAAAAATCTAATTACACCTAAAAAGAAGGACAAATGCTGCAAAAACTCTAAAATGACCCTTAGGCCCACCTCCCATTACAATACACCTAAGAAGATGGGACAAATGCTGCAAAAACTCTAACACTTAACCTGAAACCTATACTATCACTTAACTAGACCCCCTCCCATTTAACCATTAATAATGGGAAGATACATAGAGCAAATGAATTGGACAAAGATACTACACTCCCCTTAGGCCCACCTAAAAAGATGGGACAAATGCTGCCAAAAACTCTAACACTTAACCTGAAACCTATACTATCACTTAACTAGACCCCCTCCCATTTAACCATAGATAATGGGAAGATACAAAACCCCAAATAATGAATCAAATAAATCAAAATCTAAACCCCATTAAGAAAGGACAACCATAGATAATGGGAAAATGAAAGGACAAAGATACTACACTCCCCTTAGGCCCACCTCCCATTACAATACACCTAAAAAGAAGGGACAAATGCTGCCAATTAACACTTAACCTAAACCTATACTATCACTTAACTAGACCCCCTCCCATTTAACCATAGATAATGGGCAGATACAACAACCAAATAATGAAATAAACACAAAATCCAAACCCCACAAGAAAGGACAAAGATACTACACCCCCCTTAGGCCCACCTCCCATTACAATACACCTAAAAAGAAGGGACAAATGCTGCCAAAAACTCTAACATTTAACCTGAAACCTATACTATCACTTAACTAGACCCCCTCCCATTTAACCATAGATAATGGGAAGATACATAGAACAAATGAATCAAATAAACTCAAAATCTAAACCCCACAAGAAAGGACTAAGATACTACACTCCCCCCCTAGGCCCACCTCCCATTACAATACACCTATGTTAATGTGAATATGAACATTTAACCTAAAAACCTATACTATCATCTAACTAACCCCACAACCTCTTAACCAATATAAAGGGAGAAAAGGGGACATACAAAATTACCTAAAGCATGACAAAGATACTCCCCCCTTAACCTCTAAATAATTAAAATATCAATTTAACCAAAAACTTTAACCTTTATGGACACTCCTATTTAACCACTAATAATGGGGAAATACAAGGAAAAACTACAAATAAACTAAGACCACTAAAAATACCCTAAAAAGAACAAATGCTGCCAAAAATGACTTTAACACAAATAACCTGAAACCTATACTATCACTTAACTTTGAGACCCCCTCCCACAACCATTAATAATGGGAAGAACAAATGCAAAAACTCTAACACTTAACCTGAAACCTAATAACTCAAAATCTAAACCCCAACCCCAAGAAAGGACAAAGATACTACACTCCCCTTAGGCCCACCTCCCATTACAATACACCTAAAAAGAAGGGACAAATGCTGCCAAAAACTCTAACACTTAACCTGAAACCTATACTATCACTTAACTAGACCCCCTCCCATTTAACCATAGATAATGGGAAGATACATAGAACAAATGAATCAAATAAACTCAAAATCTAAACCCCACAAGAAAGGACAAAGATACTACACTCCCCTTAGGCCCACCTCCATTACAATACACCTAAAAAGAAGGCACAAATTACCATAAATCTAACACTTAACCTGAAACCTATACTATCACTTAACTAGACCCCCTCCCATTTAACCATAGATAATGGGAAGATACATAGAACAAATGAATCAAATAAATTCAAAATCTAAACCCCATAAGAAAGGACAAAGATACTACACTCCCCTTAGGCCCACCTCCCATTACAATACACCTAAAAAGAAGGGAAAAATGCTGCCAAAAACTCTAACACTTAACCTGAAACCTATACTATCACTTAACTAGACCCCCTCCCATTTAACCATAGATAATGGGCAGATACAACAACCAAATAATGAAATAAACTCAAAATCTAAACCCCACAAGAAAGGACAAAGATACTACACTCCCCTTAGGCCCACCTCCCATTACAATACACCTAAAAAGATGGGACAAATGCTGCAAAAACTCTAACACTTAACCTGAAACCTATACTATCACTTAACTAGACCCCCTCCCATTTAACCATAATGGGAAGATACAACCTGAATCAAATAAACTCAAAATCACTAAACCCCATAAAGGACAAAGATACATAGGCCCATTTAACACCTAATAATGGGAAGATACAAAGAGCAAATGAATCAAATGAACTCCAAACCAAGCCCCACAAGCTAACTACAATGGCAGAAAGGAAAGAGTTACACCTACCACTCCCCATTAGACCTCCCATCCCCAATACGCCTACGTTGATGGGAATATGAACATTTAACCTAAAACCTACACTATCAGCTATTAGAACCCCAGACCATTTTAACCCATGTAAAGGGAGAGAAATAACAAAATTACCTAAAGCATGACAACCCCCCCTAGACCCAAATCTAAATCTTAAAATATCCAATTTAACCAAATACTTTAACCTTTATGGACCCCACTCCTGTTTAACCACTAATAATGGGGAAATACAAGGAAATACTTCAAATAAACAAGACTCTAAAACCCACAAGACCCCGGAACCAGTCAATGAAATGACTTTATTACAAATAGGGGATAAACATTTCTAGGAAGCTGACTTTGAGATCGTAAAGGCACACACCGACTTAAAAGCACAGCCTCCTAGAAAATACAGGGCCTAAACTGTACCTAACAACTGCAAACCCCACAAGAAAGGACAAAGATACTACACTCCCCTTAGGCCCACCTCCCATTACAATACACCTAAAAAGATGGGACAAATGCTGCCAAAGCTCTAACACTTAACCAGAAACCTATACTATCACTTAAACAGACCCCCTCCCATTTAACCAGAGATAATGGGCAGATACATAGAACAAATGAATCAAATAAATTCAAAATCTAAACCCCATAAGAAAGGACAAAGATACTACACTCCCCTTAGGCCCACCTCCCATTACAATACACCTAAAAATAAGGGACAAATGCTGCAAAAACTTTAACACTTAACCTGAAACCTATACTATCACTTAACTAGACCCCCTCCCATTTAACCATAGATAATGGGAAGATACATATAACAAATGAATCAAATAAACTCAAAATCTAAACCCCATAAGAAAGGACAAAGATACTACACTCCCCTTAGGCCCACCTCCCATTTCAATAAACCTTAAAAGTTGGGACAAATGCTACCATAAATCTAACACTTAACCTGAAACCTATACTATCACTTAACTAGACCCCCTCCCATTTAACCATAGATAATGGGAAGATACATAGAACAAATGAATCAAATAAATTCAAAATCTAAACCCCACAAGAAAGGACAAAGATACTACACTCCCCTTAGGCCCACCTCCCATTACAATACACCTAAAAAGATGGGACAAATACTGCCAACCCTCTAACACTTAACCAGAAACCTATACTATCACCTAACGAGACCCCCACCCATTTAACCATAGATAATGGGAAGAAACATAGAGGAAAGGAATCAAATAAACTCAAAATCTAAACCCCACAAGAAAGGACAAAGATACTACACCCCCCTTAGGCCCACCTCCCATTACAATACACCTAAAAAGAAGGGACAAATGCTGCCAAAAACTCTAACACTTAACCTGAAACCTATACTATCACTTAACTAGACCCCCTCCCATTTAACCATAGATAATGGGAAGATACATATAACAAATGAATCAAATAAACTCAAAATCTAAACCCCATAAGAAAGGACAAAGATACTACACTCCCCTTAGGCCCACCTCCCATTACAATACACCTAAAAAGAAGGGACAAATGCTGCCAAAAACTCTAACACTTAACCTGAAACCTATACTATCACTTAACTAGACCCCCTCCCATTTAACCATAGATAATGGGCAGATACATCAACCAAATAATGAAATAAACTCAAAATCTAAACCCCACAAGAAAGAACAAAGATACTACACCCCCCTTAGGCCCACCTCCCATTACAATACACCTAAAAAGATGGGACAAATGCTGCCAAAAACACTTTAACCTGAAACCTATACTTTCACTTAACTAGACCCCCTCCCATTTAACCATAGATAATGGGAAGATACATAGAGCAAATGAATCAAATGAACTCCAAACCAAACCCCACAAGCTAACTACAATGGCAGAAAGGACAGAGATACACCTACCCCTCCCCCTTAGACCCCCCATTCCCAATACACCTATGTTAATGTGAATATGAACATTTAACCTAAAACCTATATTATCATCTATTAGAACCCCACAACCTCTTAACCAATATAAAGGGGGAGAAAGGGGACATACAGTTACCTAAAGCATGACAACCCTCCCAAATCTAAATCTTAAAATATCCAATTTAACCAAAAACTTTAACCTTTATGGACCCCACTCCTGTTTAACCACTAATAATGGGGAAATACAAGGAAAAACTTCAAATAATCTAGACTCTAAAACGGCAAAAGACCCCCACAACCAGTCAATGAAATGACTTTAACACAAATAGGGGATAAACATTTCTAGGAAGCTGACTTTGAGATCGTAAAGGCACACACCGACTTAAAAGCACAGCCTCCTAGAAAATACAGGGCCTAAACTGTACCTAACAACTGCAATCCCTGGGGACAGAAACAATGGCAGAAAGGACACTAATTCCCCTTAACCCTTAGACCCACCCCCATTACAATACACCTAAGAAGATAAGGAGAAATGCTGCCAAAAACTCTAACACTTAACCTGAAACCTATACTATCACTTAACTAGACCCCCTCCCATTTAACCTTTAATAATGGGAAGATACATACAGCAAATGAATCGGACAAAGATACTACACTCCCCTTAGGCCCACCTCCCATTACAATACACCTAAAAATAAGGGACAAATGCTGCCAAAACTCTAACAATTAACCTGAAACCTATACTATCACTTAACTAGACCCCCTCCCATTTAACCATAGATAATGGGAAGATACATAGAACAAATGAATCAAATAAACTCAAAATCTAAACCCCATAAGAAAGGACAAAGATACTACACTCCCCTTAGGCCCACCTCCCATTACAATACACCTTAAAAGAAGGGACATGAGCTGCCAAAAACTCTAACAATTAACCTGAAACCTATACTATCACTTAAGTAGACCCCCTCCCATTTAACCCTAGATAATGGGAAGATACAAATAAACTCAAAATCTAAACCCCATAAGAAAGGACAAAGATACTACACTCCCCTTAGGCCCACCACTAACCTTTAACCAGAATAACCATAGATAAACAACTGAGCAAATGGGGACAAAGATACATTACAATACCCTAAAAAATGGGACAAATGCTGCCAAATGAAACCTATACTATCAAATAAACTAAACAAAATCTAAACCCCACAAGAAAGGACAAAGATACTACACTCCCCTTAGGCCCACCTCCCATTACAATACACCTAAAAAGAAGGGACATGAGAGATTAGGAGAAATGCTGCCAAAAACTCTAACACTTAACCTGAAACCTATACTATCACTTAACTAGACCCCCTCCCATTTAACCATAGATAATGGGAAGATACATAGAACAAATGAATCAAATAAATTCAAAATCTAAACCCCATAAGAAAGGACAAAGATACTACACTCCCCTTAGGCCCACCTCCCATTACAATACACCTAAAAAGAAGGGACAAATGCTGCCAAAAACTCTAACACTTAACCTGAAACCTATACTATCACTTAACTAGACCCCCTCCCATTTAACCATAGATAATGGGAAGATACATAGAACAAATGAATCAAATAAATTCAAAATCTAAACCCCATAAGAAAGGACAAAGATACTACACTCCCCTTAGGCCCACCACCCATTACAATACACTTAAAAAGAAGGGACAAATGCTGCCAAAAGGTCTAGCACTTAACCTGAAACCTATACTATCACTTAACTAGACCCCCTCCCATTTAACCATAGATAATGGGAAGATACATAGAACAAATGAATCAAATAAATTCAAAATCTAAACCCCATAAGAAAGGACAAAGATACTACACTCCCCTTAGGCCCACCTCCCATTACAATACACCTAAAAAGAAGGGACAAATGCTGCCAAAAACTCTAACACTTAACCTGAAACCTATACTATCACTTAACTAGACCCCCTCCCATTTAACCATAGATAATGGGAAGATACATAGAGCAAATGAATCAAATAAACTTCAAACCAAACCCCACAAGCTAACTACAATGGCAGAAAGGACAGAGATACACCTACCCCTCCCCCTTAGACCCCCCCATTCCCTATACACCTATGTTAATGTGAATATGAACATTTAACCTAAAACCTATACTATCATCTATTAGAACCCCACAACCTCTTAACCAATATAAAGGGAGAGAAAGGGGACACACAGTTACCTAAAGCAAACAACCCTCCCCCCCCCCCCATTAAATCAAATCTTAAAATATCCAATTTAACCAAAAACTTTAACCTTTATGGACCCCACTCCTGTTTAACCACTAATAATGGGGAAATACAAGGAAAAACTTCAAATAATCTAGACTCTAAAACCCCAAAAGACCCCCAGGACCAGTCAATGAAATGACTTTAACACAAATAGGGGATAAACATCTCTAGAAAGCTGACTTTGTGATCGTAAAGCACACACCGACTTAAAGCACAGCCTCCTATAATAATGGGCAGGGCCTAAACTGTACCTAATGAAATCAAATAAACTCAAAATCTAAACCCCATAAGAAAGGACAAAGATACTACACTCCCCTTAGGCCCACCTCCCATTACAATACACCTAAAAAGAAGGGACAAATGCTGCCAAAAACTCTAGCACTTAACCTGAAACCTATACTATCACTTAACTAGACCCCCTCCCATTTAACCATAGATAATGGGAAGATACATATAACAAATGAATCAAATAAACTCAAAATCTAAACCCCATAAGAAAGGACAAAGATACTACACTCCCCTTAGGCCCACCTCCCATTACAATACACCTAAAAAGAAGGGACAAATGCTGCCAAAAACTCTAACACTTAACCTGAAACCTATACTATCACTTAACTAGACCCCCTCCCATTTAACCATAGATAATGGGAAGATACATAGAACAAATGAATCAAATAAATTCAAAATCTAAACCCCATAAGAAAGGACAAAGATACTACACTCCCCTTAGGCCCACCTCCCATTACAATACACCTAAAAAGAAGGGACAAATGCTGCCAAAAACTTTAACACTTAACCTGAAACCTATACTATCACTTAACTAGACCCCCTCCCATTTAACCATAGATAATGGGCAGATACAACCAAATAATCATGGAATAAACTCAAAATCTAAACCCCATAAGAAAGGACAAAGATACTACACTCCCCTTAGGCCCACCTCCCATTTCAATAAACCTGAAAAGATGTGACAAATACTGCAAAAACTTTAACACTTAACCTGAAACCTATACTATCACTTAACTAGACCCCCTCCCATTTAACCATAGATAATGGGAAGATACATAGAGCAAATGAATCAAATAAACTCAAAATCTAAACCCCACAAGAAAAGAAAGGACAAAGGTACTACACTCCCCCCTTACGGCCCCCTCCCACTACAATACACCTAAAAAAATGAAATAAATGTGAAAATGAAATTTAACCTAAAACCTATACTATCATCTATTAAACCCCACAACCTCTTAACCAATATAATAATGGGAAGAACATAATCAAATAAACTCAAAATCTAAACCCCATAAGAAAGGACAAAGATACTACACTCCCCTTACGCCCACCTCCCATTACAATACACCTAAAAATAAGGGACAAATGCTGCCAAAACTCTAACAATTAACCTGAAACCTATACTATCACTTAACACTCCCATTTAACCATAATAATGGGGAAATACAAGAGAAATGACTCAAAATAAACATCAAAACTCTAAAACCCCCATTACAATACACTTAAAAAGAAACAAATGCTGCCAAAAGCTCTAGCACTTAACCTGAAACCTATACTATCACTTACTAGATCCCATTAAAAGACCCCCAAACCCAGTCAATGAAATGACTTTAACACAAATAGGGGATAAACATTTAAAGCTGACTTTGACACAAAAAGATCTGAAACACACACCGACTTAAAGAACAGCCTCCTAGAAAATACAGGGCCTAAACTGTACCTAACAACTGCAATCCCTGGGGACAGAAACAATGGCAGAAATCTAAACAGAAAGACAAAGATACTACACTCCCATTAGGACCACCTCCCATTACAATACACCTTAAAAGTTGGGACAAATGCTACCATAAATCTAACACTTAACCTGAAACCTATACTATCACTTAACTAGACCCCCTCCCATTTAACCATTAATAATGGGAAGATACATAGAGCAAATGAATCAAATAAACTCAAAATCTAAACCCCCATAAGAAAGGACAAAGATACTACACTCCCCTTAGGCCCACCTCCCATTACAATACACTTAAAAAGAAGGGACAAATGCTGCCAAAAACTCTAACACTTAACCTGAAACCTATACTATCACTTAACTAGACCCCCTCCCATTTAACCATAGATAATGGGCAGATACAAAAACCAAATAATGAAATAAGCTCAAAATCTAAACCCCATAAGAAAAGACAAAGATACTACACTCCCCTTAGGCCCACCTCCCATTACAATACACCTAAAAATAAGGGACAAATGCTGCCAAAACTCTAACAATTAACCTGAAACCTATACTATCACTTAACTAGACCCCCTCCCATTTAACCATAGATAATGGGAAGATACATAGAACAAATGAATCAAATAAATTCAAAATCTAAACCCCATAAGAAAGGACAAAGATACTACACTCCCCTTAGGCCCACCTCCCATTACAATTTCCAAAACAGATCTTGACCTATATATTCTATATATATTCTATTATAATACCAGTATCTGCAACCTGTGCATAGAAAATAAATGGAAACTGGAAATAATTGGAATTTTTTCAAGGGGCAAAACTCTGTCATAAATTGCTTGATCATTCCTTAAATAAATCTTGACCTGGGTATTCTGATAATAAATCTAAATACAAAATTACTTTTCTGTATGTGCGAAGAAAATGGACCGACAGACAGCAGCAAAGCAATATGCCCTCCCTCCTTCAAACAGAGGCATGACAAATTAAAATTTATGCTTTGACAAACTTTGGGATGAAAAACAACTCATGTCACTTTTAAATGAGATTGTTGACCATTGTTGACATATATACCTACCTTATAAACATGTACATGTGGGTTTCAGAGACTACACTTCATCCAGGCAGTTGCATCATGCACACCTATTAAAAAATTCAGTGAGATAATTTTACCTAAGCATTATAATATACCTTATATACGAGTCCAAATTTAATAGTCTAAAAATAAGATGCTAAAAAAGAAATAAATACAAATAAATAGTCTTTAACTATCAAAAGAGCTATAATTGGAAACGTAATATCAAACAAATCTAGAAACCATAGGTCTAACATATATAATTCCGATTTCTAAATTCTAAGTTGTGAAAACTAGTGATGTATTATTTTATTTTTCCAAGTATATGTTCTAAAATAAATAATTCCTGTTGTTGCTTTTTATTGATAAGAAAATGAAAAAAAATCATGCTTATAACAATATAATGTTGAATATAGAGCTCTGAAAAATTGAACATAAAGTAACTGAAACCCTCAATGTTATCCTATTATATTTTTATATTACTATCTCGTTTCAGTTTTTGACACTTCTTACTCTTTCGTCATAAACACCCACAAATAAACAGTAATGACAACTCATACTTACATTATATAGTGAAAGAATTAAAATAGTGCTTCACGAGTAAGTAGCCAAAAAAATTCAACACATAAAATTCTCCTGTTTAAACGGTTCTGTTTCATTTACTGCTGTCATTTAAATGTTTACAAAATTCAGTAAACGTTTCACCATTAACAGGGACCACCAGCCCTGTGAGTCCAAATGAAGAAGTTTGCCTTGGACCTGAAGCTTCAATGTAGGACTGATAGGGTTGTCTCTAAGAATAAAAAAAACAAGGGCACCGCTAAGCGGAGCATCCCCTCGCGGCAGGAACATCACTAGTAATGGCAATATCTCATGAGAGATAGATTCTCTAGAGGGACGTTAAACATGTTAAGATTGATAGTACAACGTATCTTCTTTAATGTTCGTGTCATGAGTATTTTGCTCATATGAAGGCTTGCCCGTGAAGAGCTGCACATTTTTTCTTATAATAGGCAATGACGGCCCAGTGAGGATCTTTTTGTACCAGCATCTATTAGGACATTGGCCCTTGGTTTACACGGTCTCATTCGAAGGAACAGTTTCTACGTCCCACAGTGGGATTCAAACCCGCAACATAGGATCAACTCCCTTACTTTTGACAAAATAATTAGTGGAGTGTTGTTGTTGATCCGATTTTTTTTTTACAAAATGCAAAGTGCAAAGCGTCTTGGTTGGGGGGGGGGGGGGGGGGGCATAACATTGATACCTAATTTTGGGTAGTAAAGTTTAATCAAATAATATTAAATTGTTTTTCAGCTCTATTTATTTCTTTAACAAAATTATAGGGGGAGGGGCTGTCTATTTTTAACAAAAATCAAATTGGAGAGCATTTAAGTTGGGAGGGGACGGGGGGCATAATATGCATACATAATTGGGCAGTTTCCCTTATTCCTAGTAGAAACATATCACATATGCTACATGTACAAGTTTCATTAATTTTAATTATTTACCTGCCTAATTAGTATATTTCACAGTTCCAGGCAATATGCATTTATTTTGAAATGAAAATAACAATGTACATCGAGAGTTTATTTGAACTTGTGGCATGGGGGGGGGGGGGGAGGGGTGTTAGCCTCCCACTTTTTTGCAAATATAGACAAACTATATGCATTGAATATTGGGGTTTACCTTTTTTGTTGGTTTAGCCCCCCCCCCCCCCCACACACACACACACTCCAGATTCTCGGACACCTGTTGGAATTTGGTAATGAAACCCGCGACGTTCATCAAATTCTTTTAAGCTGGTTCCCACAGACTCAACACGGCTTTTAAACTGGTTCCCTAGCGGAAATGATTATTGTCAACTCGTACATAATATGTCTGGGTTTCGAGACAGTGGAATTGCGATATCTGAAGAAATATTTCATCACTGAACTTGAAAATTAATAGGCTTCTTCCTTTTATACTGCCACACAAGTATGTAAACGTTGAGAGTTGTTGATGCAAAGGTTCTCTGTCAATCTTGCCCACAAGTGATTATTGTCAACTCGTACATAAAATGTCAGGGTTTCAAGGCAGTAAAAACGCGATATCTGAAGAAATAATTCATCAATGGACTTGAAAATTAATAGGCTTCGTCCTTTTATACTGCCACACAAGTATGTAAAGGCTGAGAAAGGTTAATGCAAAGGTTCTCTGTCAATCTTGCCCACAAGGTGATGAACACACTAACACACTAACACACACACATACATACGCACATTCGCGATGCTATATCCCCTCCGCAACTAGTTGCGCAAGGGGATAACAAGGGACAATAAAAAGAGTACAGTATACTGAAGGGGATCTGGAATTTTTCTCCTAACAGGAGTGAGGACTAATACCAAAGTAAACAGGGAATTACATTATTATATGCAGTAGATTTTTATCAAAAAATGTTCTATGTATTCTTATGTTAAAGTTTGATCCCCCATTGTGGCCCCACCCTACCCCTAGGGGTCATGATTTGAACAAAATTGAATCTACACTACCTGAGGAAGCTTCCAAATTAGTTTCAGCTTTCCCTACACTTGGGTTCTTGAGAAGATTTTTCAAATATGTCACCAAATTTTAACTATTTCTTTATTATCTTCCCTTGAAAGAGGGCAGGGCCCTGCATTTGAACAGACTTGAATCCCCTTCATTGCCTTTATCCAAGGATGCGTTTTGGCAAGCTTAGTTGAAATTTGCCAAGTGGTTCAAGAGAAGAAGTTGAAAATTTAAAAAATTTACAGACAGACAGACGGCCAGAGGGACTACAGATAAAATGTGATTAGATAAGCTCACTTGAGCTTTCAGCTCAGGTGAGTAAAAACCCCATTCCAGGCTGCCACCCAAATGACTTAAATGGTTAGTGAAAATTTTCAGAAGAAAAGATGTAGCCCACTTTTCTGTGGGAATAAACTATGCAAGAAAGGTGCACACCTACGAAGCAAATGAAAGGAGATTACTTACCCAGGACACAAGGACTGTTCTACAGCCATTCCTCCAGAGACCATCATTGGAGATGAGAGATTGGCCAGTAATTGTCTTACAAAGTGATGGCTAGTCATACCCCACTTCACCAGTGATGGAAACAGTGTCGCTGCATCTGGTGCATCTGAAAAACAAGGACATGCTATTGAAAACCTTAATGAATTGTGTCACTTCTTTGACTCTCAAAGAAAACAGACTCCTAAGGCCCCATTCAGCAGTCACGTTTCCGGGAAGAACCAAGGCCATGAGAGAATCCATGCAGAGAAGATTTGCCTTGAACATGAAACATCGATGCAAGACTGAGTACAAGAATTGCTACAAACACTACTCCGGAAACTCACCTTTAATGATGCATGCTCTGTCTACTGCTGTTGGTTCCATCATGAGCTACTACCAGGGACAACATTATTCTTTTTCCTGTCATGGACTGAAAAGCAATATGTGGAAATCTTCAGTGTTGCCTATTGACTTTAAATTAAAAATGACAGAAGACAAATGTTTGTTAAAAGACTTTAAAATCTGACTTTAGGACCAAATAATCTTCATATATGTCATATTTGTACACAAAAATCTGAATTTGTAAATAGGGCATATTTAAAATCAAATCAAAAATGTATTACAACTAACAAGTAGTAGAAATTTTGAAAGTAGAATACATGAAGTTGTGCAGTCACTAAAAAGGGATCATGTAAACCCAACACTGGAACTTTGTGAATCTGTAGGGGCATCTGTTGTAAAAAGATAGAGTGAATCATCATTTAAAACAACAAAGGAAATACTACAGATCTAAAAGATATCACCTGTGCGATATAAAATCCATGACACTTACAGTAACAATCATTAACAGATCCAAAATTAAAAAGGAAGTTGTAAGACTGTGAAGAGGGGGTGGAGGGGTGGGGGGCATTGATGATTTGTATGTCAAATGTATAAAAATTGTATTAAAATACATTTTATGAATTGTCCAACATGTAATATTATTGTTATGTTTTATTATGCACTGAATATTTTCAACTGTTTAAATGGAAAAATGTGGACATGTTAATAATGTATTATCGTATGTGTAAAATGTGACATTTTCTTATATGAGAAAGTCTGTACTCGTAAAAAAGTTATATTTTTCTAATTAAAAATCTTGTTTTTCTTACCTGTGTGATAAACACAACAAAGGTTACAGAGGTGATTGGTAGAAACAAGGGTATACAGGTGTAAAAACTCTCTGTTGATGACCAGTGTGCTACATTGATTATCTCCCATTTTTGATCTTTAAAAGGGAGACTACTCCTGAAATCAGATAAATTGTAGTGAAAATAGTTACCTGTTCCTCTTTTAGGACATGCACAAGGAGATATTTTCATCATATTATTACTATATAGCTTGAATTAAATTATCTTATTAATTAGACTCTCAGCAGATAATTCATGAAAGAGAAAATAAAGATTAATGAGTGAACAAAAATTTTAGATCAGAAAAAATATGCCTTATGTGGCTTTGAAGAAAATTGACAGTAAACATACCTACCCCTAAATGCGTGTGGGATTCACGTGTTGACAGCCTACAAACCATCCAGAAAGTTGCATCATGTGCATCTGAAAAAAGAGTTCCCTTTTATTCAGTGGGATAATTCTGCTCAAGATATAATATTCCTAGTACACGAGTCTTGGCAAATTTAATACTGTAGGCCTAAAAAAAGATGCAAAAAAAAAGATTTTTTTTCTATATATATATAGAACTATAATTAACAAAGTTAATTCTGATTGGCTATTTCCTTGCATAAGACCTTAAAATTATCTATGCCATGTGCATAGTTTTTACATTCAAAGAATCAATTTTAATTAAAATCCTGAATTCTTTTTCCCAAAATGGAAATTATCATACCATTACTAGAATATTCCGGGTTTTAAAATGCTTTAAGTTGGTATTTAAATTTGATTTCAGAAACATAGGTAATTAAAGATTACAAAGCTCACCTGACACCTCGAAGAATGTTTTCAGTTTAAGTAATGCAAATCTCGCATCATATTTTTCTTAAGAGTTAGTATTTATTCTGACAACAATATTCAAGCAAGATCTTCAAGTTCACTGGGATTGATCTCTTCCAAAAATTTTAACCTGGTTAAATACGTTTGGAATGCGTAAATCAGATCCAGCATTAGAAGCAAGTTTTAATTGTTCATCCTTAGACGTATCATCCATGCAAGTTTGGTCCCGGTAGGGCTTATAGCTACTTGGGAATAACCTTGTCACTAATCTAAAAAATGTAGGCCAGATCCAGCATCCAAAGTAAGTCAGGTAGTGTCCACTCTTAGATGCATCATCCATGCAAGTTTGGTCCAGATAGGGTTTATAGTAACTTGGCAATGGACCTGCTCCAAAAACTTTAACCTGGTTAGCTTTTCTTTAAATAGCTTTTTTGAACATTCACCATAACTTTTAAATCATGAGAGATAGAGACTTCATATTTAGTATGCGTACTTTCCTAATCAAGTTCTTTCAAATGACACCAAGATCAATGACCTTAATACCTTGACTGTGACCAACATGCTAAAAATATGTTTTTTAACTTTGTTGCCGCTGGGTGCATAGTGTTTCACAAACACATCTTGTTTTCAATTTGTATTTCTGCAAATACACATCTTATCTGGAGCTCTGTATACTTAAGATTCTTCCAAAAATAAAACAACCATGTTCTTCGGGGCAGGTTATGAGAACTGCTACAAACACTACTCTTGAGACTTACCTTTAATGAAACTTGCCATGTAAACCAATCCATATTCTGGTCTGTTCTCTTTTCCCGTTAGCTGCTACCTAGGACAGTGGGAAAAGTCAGTCAACTTTATTCCTTTTTCCTATACTGGGAAAGTCAAATCAACTTTATTCCTTTTTCCTACATGTACTGGGAAAGTCAAGTCAACTTTGTTTCTTTTTCTGTACTGGACTGAATAAAATAATGAGTAAATTTATTCAGTGTTGTCTGATGATTTAAAAATGACAGAAGAAGATACATGTAAGTACTTGTTCAAAAAATAAATTTGAGCTTGGGAGTCCAAATAATTTTGATAGAATTAAAATATTCTACTTGTACAGGGTACATAAACATAACAGAAATCAGAATCTGTGGAATATGGACCGTGTTTAAAATAAAATCCAAAATTTCTTTCAAACAGAATTTTTTGTAACTAAAAAACACAAACTTATGAACTAACTTACAGTGTAACAGGGGTTATGAAAAATCAGCATTGGAACCGTGTGAATTTAAACTGGCACCCATTGTCAATTTAAGAAGAATGGTCCATCACCTAAAACAATAAAATATAGAAAAATCTTTAAAATTAAAAGAAACATTTAAAATATACAGCTGATATAAATCTAAAAGAAAACTAGAGAATCTTAAACTAAAAGATATTGACCTCTATGAAAAAAAACTTGCATTAATTAGTGTTGTAAAATTGTTTGTAAAATGCAGATTTTTATGTGAAAAGGTAAATATACAGTTTTACATTTTAATTTTTTACTTTATAAAAATTACTTGAATATTTATGTTGTTTCTCTTACCTGTCTGGGGTGATAGGTATAGAAATATACCAGACAGCATCCCTTAGTCTGTATCAACCATAGATGATCTTTGATGTGGCAGACTACCTGTATAAATATACTCCTAAAATTATAATTGTTGTCAATATAAAAGTAAGGACACTGAATTAATTAATTAATCATGATTTTTTTCTGGCCAAACCTACAAATGTTAGAATAATCTAAATCATTTTATTTTTAATGTGTCCCGGGACAAGTCCTCACCAGGTCGATAGGACAATATCATTTTAACAATAGATCTAGAACATTCTGTCTAGGCAAAAGGCAAATCCAGATCGGCAAAACCTATGAAAATCCATTAGTTTAGGGGGATCCCCACAAAATGAGTTGCCATCATGATTGTTTAGTTGAGGGTGGGAAATTTTTTTCAGGATATTTTTTACGATGAAAAGTTCAGACTCCTGTTATTCAAGTAACACGGAAAAAAATCAAGGGACTCAGGTGAAAAATGTTCATATATATTTTAAACATTTTACATGATCTAACTGTTTATGATAAACTTTTATTAAATAGCTTTAAATTGGACAATTTAATCTTTTTTTCTATTTCAATAAAACGATGTAAAACATTCAATGTAAAAATTGTATTCATCTCTTATTTTTATTGTCCAACGACATTGTCATCGAGTCAACGAAATGATTAATTTGTTTTTCAACATTAGCTTAATCCATGTTAACTGTTTAAATTCCGACCATTCTAATGTTTGGTTATATCTATCAGGGTATATTTTACCTTTTCTTTTCAATTACTTTTATTTTACATTGTTAAAATAGATTCACCTGTAGCTATCCTCTTGTTCAACTCTTTTGTCGTGACTGTCGTTTGATCCTTATTTCCCGCGTTTCCGCATGAATGGATTTTGACATTTCGATCCCGATGCATTTTTATAGTAAATATTAAAAAAAATATATTGCCTTAGTTATGGCAATTTCAATTTGATTAGATGTTAAATTCAACGATTATAAACGTCTTTCTTGCAAATTTCTTTTGCAAAAATATATTTTGTTTGATTTTTTTTTAAATATATTTTTTTCTTTATTGATAATCTTAAAACAGTATCGTACTACTGTACTTGTAAAAAAAGATACCTGGAATATATTACAGACTGAGGAAAAGTATCACACGAGGATCGTAGAATGTTTCAAACGGGGGATCGAGGGGTTGGCCCACAGTATAACCTGATAGCTAAAATAAAATAGGGATCGCGATCGGAACTTAATTTTCAATTTGTTAACAAGAAAAAAAAATCCCGATGTTTGATCACGTGAAACGGTTTATGGCAATTGTTTTATATATGTATAATGTAGTACACATAGAACGGACTTTTGCGAGGAGCACTGACTTTTCAATTACATGTAGTTGACGGGCTTACTTTTTACTCAAGGACAATGTACAGGTGCTTGAGGACAGGACCCCCCCCCCATATAGACCCCGGGCATTTTCGATTTTTTTTTTTCAAAAAATATCTTTCAGCAACATAATTGTGATGCAATCGATACCATCAGACAGAAATATTACCAAAAAACCCAGTTTATAAAACATACGTAACCAACTGTAGTTTTATAATTATTAAACTGTATATAAAGACAATGAGTCATCCTTATGATGTACACATATTAGCCCTAATCATCAGTAAATAATTATAATTACTATACATGTGGCAAAACTAAAACAATTACACGCTGGCTTGAATTAATAACCATGTAGTCATGTTTGAGTTCACTATAACTTAGACACAAACGTTAACTATAAAGATACTTCCAATATCATCAGGATGTTTACAGTTGACATAGATACAAAATGGCTGACAATATTTCCGGTCACTTACTTCCGCTCAGACATTTAATGAAACAGTGTTACAATGAACAAAAATACAATAAAATAAGGAAACACACTGTTCTTTAAATGTATAGAATGTCATTAACAGCGATAAAACTTTTGACAAGATAACCTGATAACCTATTCAAACACTCTCGCTATCGTCACACCTGAATAAACGCACACACATGTGACTCAAAGATGAGTGCCTGCCAAGGTGAATTAATAGAACGAATATTAAAAGTACATTAAGCATAGCTAAAAATTACTGCAAAATATACTCACCACTGTCTGTTTTCCGCGCAGGAAAGTACAAATTGGTTATTGTAAACGTGCAGTAAGTTTCAGGCACATGCTGATGCAAAAATTAACAAATTCTACCCTGTCCTATAACTCTGCGTCTTGCACACTGGACAGCTCTGCCGGGAATGACCTCAAGCTATTGTTACCCGTCGGCCAAAACTTTGCAAAGAATTCTGGGTGCTGACGATGAGGTGTTTGAAGGGTAATTCTTGCAAACAAAACAAGGGGTACCCAAAAGGTTAAACTAGTGATTGTTTCAACATGTATGTTCTCAAATCACGTGCTATATAATCATATTAGTTTCAGAGTTAGCTTGATACAATAAAGAACATTGAATTGTGTTATTTTTTTTCTTTTGAATGGCAGGTTTGGTTTCTTATCGAACGTCAATTGTCACATAATGACATGCCCATTGTTTGAACTATAGAAAGATATAACATTATTCATAGAAGTGCATAACAGGGCAAGATTTGTATTGAATTAATTTGTTCTTGTTACTTTGTTCTTGATATTTATCGGGAAGAAATCCCTAAACAAACTCGGGGAATCGAATCAGTTTTTGCAATTGTTGACTGCATGATCAATTAAAATGAAATACATTGACCTTAACTTTTACTTTCTAATAACGAAAGTTACAGGGGCGTAGTATCCGGGGGGCAGGGGGGCCTGCCCCCCCCCCACTTTTTTTCCCAACCTAACTTACATAATAAGGAATGTTAATTGAAAGCCCCCCACTGTTAGAAATGTATCGAAAATGTAGCATACGAATTGGTACTTAAAGTTACTGTAGTTGACACTGAGGAAAAAGTTTACCTATACCCCCACCCCCACCCACGAAATAAGATTTTCGACTTTGGGCAACTTTTCCTTTTTTTGTTTGTTTTTTTTTTTTTTTTTTTTTTTTTTTGCTTGTCAACTTTTTCAGCTAAGTAAAAAAAATTTTTCTCTGCCTGTTCCCCCCACTTTCAAAAACGATGCTACGCCACTGAGTTAGGATCACAGCAGGAAGAACTATATATAGAAGTACTGTGAGCAATAAGCTCACTTAAAGGTGCATGGACACAGATTTGAAGTTAATATTTTCTGTATACTATTACGACTTAGATATTTTATTAGAATTTCGAAAAGTTCTAAAAAGCTATTTTTAGCTTAAGGTCACAGTCAAGGTCACAAGGTCATTGATCTTGGTGCCATTTAAAAGAGCTTAATTAGTGGGGTATGCATACTAAATATGAAGTCAAAAATTTTGTCGAAGGTTAAAGTTTACAACAGACAGACAAACAGATAAATAAACATATAGACAGACAGGGCAAAAACAATATACGCCCGGATCTATATATCTAACTGGCTGCAGATCTGTAGCTCTCCGAAAAAAAATATATTGATAGTCCGGAGAGCTACAGTGCCACCCATTGAAAAAACTGTATTTTTATTGCACACAAAAAGTGCGCTGTTTCTCGATTTATTTCTCTGTTATTTTTTTTAGGGATGTCAAATCGGTCAGTTTTTAATACTCGGTTACTCGGACGTTTTTCCGATCGAGTACCTGGTTACTCGGTAAAAGTTAAAATAAATATGGATAACTGTAAAACATTGCAACCTCTTGTAGAAATAAAACCACATGGTCTGATGGGAGGTTTACATGTACCTGTAAATGTGTTGTAAAAATTATGTCCACTTTGTGCCCGACGAAATTTAATCTAACAATTTTTTTAGATCAATTTATTTATCAGATTAATACGAGAAGTAAAATGTATAAAAAGTTCTCAGTGGTTTTGTTAAAAAAAAATCGGTTCCCTTATTGTAATGTAACTCTTTGGTTGCGTTTGACGTCCAAGTGATCAGTCGTCAGAGCTACAGTATCAACTTGATCAAGTTATCCTATAACAGAGCGGATTTACAATATTCGTACACATTTTGATCCTACATTTCAAAAAATTACGAGACGGTACATGTATGTCATAGTTTGGTGCAACGATGGACATCAGATTTTTAAAGCCTTTGCAACCATTTGCATTAATTGGCATGTAATCAATCGCATCCATATCAACAATTGCACGTGCAATATCGTCTGTCTCTTTCCCGAGAATTTACGGCTTCTTTGAGATTATCTATTATTTATTAAAAATAATATAGACCTTAAACGATGTTCAATGAAAATAAATAATTAAAAAGCGATTTAAACATAAGGGTAGAAGACTGCCGAAGGTGAGAAAAGCCAGGTATCAGGTGCTTGGTCAAGGTAATTACCGATAACGGTTATTTAGAGGTGCAGGAAACCCTAATCACTGTGTGTACAAGTGCAATGAACATTTGACGTTTTAAAACCGATGTTTTAATTTATAAATAAACAAGCATTCTGAGAGTATTGCATAAGCAATACATGTCCCCTACCGGATTCCCCTTTTTCTTCATGATGTCAAATTTTAATGTACAAAAGTCATGTCCAAGGTTAAACTGAAAGATTTTCAAGTTGTAAATGCCTTAAATCTAATAAAATAATAAACATTAAGACGACAATTCAACTCATTTATCCATCGTCTTTTCCTCGCTTCATATTTTTGTCGACAATCGGAAGACAATCGGCAGTTAGAACCCGATCTTAATTAAGCGATTATGAAAAATATTCAAAATGCCATAATTCTGTCAGAAATCAATGAAGCGAAACGAAATTCAAACTTGACCTGTAACTCATTAAGATACACTCACTTACCAAAATTCAGCTCAATATCTACAAGCGTTTAGAAAAAAAGTGCGGAAAACCAAGTGGGAATGAAAAATATTCAAAATGCCATTATTCTGTCAAAAATCAATGAAGCAAAACGAAATTCAAACTTGATCTGTAACTCATTAAGATACACCCACGTACCAAAATTCAGCTCAATATCTGCAAGCGTTTAGAAAAAAAGTGCGGAAAACCAAGTGGGACAGACTGACGGGGACAGACAGACGGACGGACAGACGGACGGACGGACGCAGAGGAAACCTATAGTCCCCTCCGGTTTCACCGGTAGGGGACTAATAAGCTTAGAAATATTTAAAATTATACATCCGAGTTAACGAATACCGATTTTGGTATTCGATAATCGGACGTTCGATCGAGTACCCGGTTAACCGGGTACTCGTTGACATCCCTAATTTTTTTTAACACTATAATCACAAAATATTACTAACCGTGTGTTCCTAACATATTCTTTCGCTGTTTCCACAACCAAACATTTGAAATAATTTTTAATAGTCCTCCTGGCCCTTATATTGTAATCATCA
Source organism: Saccostrea cuccullata (assembly GCF_032062105.1). Classification (NCBI taxonomy): domain Eukaryota; kingdom Metazoa; phylum Mollusca; class Bivalvia; order Ostreida; family Ostreidae; genus Saccostrea; species Saccostrea cuccullata. Next base: position 612,572 of record NW_026926068.1, on the reverse strand, counting down.
AAAATTTCGCTTACAGTATTTATACTGCCATTTTGGTATCAAAGATAATTCGGTCCAATATGCTTAGTTCAGAGGTCAACTTCATAGAGGAGTAAAGATTTTTTTAAATCTAGCTTTTTTGCAATGTTTAGGTAAGAATTTGGAAGAATTATCCAAGAACCGATCGCACTTTTTCGTGCGCAATAAATATAGTTTTTTCAAAAGGTGGCACTGTAGCTCTCCGGTCTATCAATATATTTTTTCGGAGAGTTACAGATCTGCAGCTAATATTTAACTAGAGGTACTGTGAGCAATGAGCTCACTAAATGATAACCTTCATCTCCCATATGATTAGAATAGTAAAGTCCATGTTTTGCTCTGAGAGACCTAAAATATAAATATAAAAAAAATAAAGTAGAAGGTGCACAATCATGGCAATATGTAAAATAAGATTTTAGCGATTCTCATCAAATTTCATTCATTGGTATAAGAGGTTTGCGGAAATGAGAAGGTTATCTCAAAGCGTAACGGACGGACGGATGGACGAACCACAGGGGCCGGTAACATACTGTATTTGATTGTGATCACTATACGTACATGTATTTTTGTATATATATAGTATACGTAAAATCAAATACAGTATGTTACCGGCCCCTGTGGGACGAACATCCCGATTACTATAATACCCTCCCACTTTTCAAGCGAGGGGGGGGGGTATAATGATCCATTAATTAATACGTGTTACAAACATTAAGGGTTTATTTCATAATTACTCAGTGATAGAGAAGAAATTCAAAATGAGTTATAAAAATTAAACCACCTAGTTTTTATAAAATTTATTCATGCAGTCAATAATTTTTATCACTTTTTGATAGAATTGTCAAAGAATCCATATTGCATTATGAATGTATATCTGTAAATCAATATAAAATATTGTATCAATATTTTTCTTCAATACACACCCCTTCTGTTACTTTTGTTTATTTTTTGCTTCATTTTTGAACATTTGTATCTTTTATATCTTTTCAGATAATTTGGATGGCCGTATATAAAGAATCCAAGTGCCTGTATGTCTTGACATCTCGTTTTATTTTATCGTGTGGATTACTTCCCTTAGACTGCAGGCTGATTTAAATGTGTTCAAATTTCAACTGTTTCTTAATGGAGTTTTATGAAGAGAGACTTAATTTTACAATCGACGACTGACTTTTACAATTTATACATATAAAAGCAAAACTCTTTAAGAAGTACATCTTCGCTAGCCAAGGGTTTCCGATCCGATACCTACCCTGTTGTAGAGTAGGTATCTAGCCACTCCGAACAAAGAGTTGCGTACAGAGTTTAGCAAATCGAGCACACACGTGTTATGTAAACAAGGCAAGAGCCCTGTTTACGATTCTATGGAATCCGGATAGGGCCACGCAGTTCACTATCGCATCCGATACCTACCCTGTTGTAGAGTAGGTATCGGATCCTAAACCCTTGGCTAGCGAAGATGTGGTGATGCGATGCTATATCGTGCCATTGTTATTGCTTTATCGCACTATCGTCACTCCGAACAAAGAGTTGCGTACAGAGTTTAGCAAATCGAGCACACACGTGTTATGTAAACAAGGCAAGAGCCCTGTTTACGATTCACCGGGTGCGTTGAATTGCAAAAGTCTGTTCACCACAACTGCACGGACTGACAATAAATTGTGTGTTTGTTTTGCTTGGCACAAAGCATTTGGGAAAAGGGGAATTTTTGTTAAAATGAAGGGCAAACAAGGGGGGATAATCAAGACAAGAGGCCCATGGACCACATCGCTCACCTGAGTAACTTGGGTGATGCAGTTCTTTACCAGATTCCCCCTCTTGCTAAACCTATCGTCCCCCCTCCCCCCTTCCCCCTTATGATTTTCATACTTTAGAATCTACACTACCCAGGATGCTTCCACATAAGTTTCAGATATCTTGGCACAGTGGTTCCTGAGAAGTTTTTTTAAAGATTTGTTATATATATTTCTATGTAAAACTTGGATTCCTTATTGTGGCCCCCCTACCCCCGGGGGTCATGATTTAATAATTTAATATCTACGCTATACCTAAGGATGCTTCTACATAAGTTGCAGATTTCCTGGCCCAGTGGTTCTCTTGAGAAGATTTTTAAATATTTGTTCTATATGTTTTCTATGTAAAACTTGTATTTCTTATTAAATTTTGGCCCCGCCCTACTCCTGGGGGTCATGGTTTTATCTACAATACCCGGTGGGGCTGAACTGAGCATTGTGTCTTATACATCGTCTCAAGTCATGGTTCGGAGTCCGCTCTCTCCAAGACGGCCAGAATGGGAGAGGACCGTGCATTTTGGCCGTGCATGGTTTGCGACGATGTGTAGCCCATGGACATCTTCTTGTGAAAATAATTCTTTTATTTCATAAATTACAATACGATCTCTGAAACTATGCAATATTTTATTATCCTGATAATAAATTAAGGTGTAAAAACAAGCAAAATGTTGTTTAAGCAACTTCATTATTATTTCTTTTATTCTTCAAGGCTTTTACACAGCAGTCAGGTACTGATATCACTGAGCTCACTAAATGGTATATACCCCAACCACAGGGACCGGTAACATACTGTCTTTGATTTTACGTAATCACTTTATGTATACAAAAATATTGATAACGTAAAATCAAAGACAGTATCTTACAGGCCCCTGTGACCCCAACCTCCAATACCATTATAATGGCAAAATCCATGTTTTGTTTCGAGACGAGATATAAGTATGTTTTGCTATGGAAAACCTGAAATATGTAACAAAAAATATTCTGTGGAAGTTTCGTTAAAATCCATTAAGTGGTATAAGGGATGGGTAACCCAAAGCATAACAGACGGACATCCCGATTACTATATATATCCTCCCACTTTTCAAGTCTGTGGTTGCCAATGAGTCAGGACGAGTGAGTCAAAATGAAATGTGCCATTGATATTTTAAAGGGACTCTCTGTCATGTTTTAAATTTTGAATTTACATGGTTGCAGTAAATACAAAATTATTTACAACATGACATCTTGTCATGTTGTAAATTTTGTATTTACTGCCACCCGGTAAATTCAAAATTTACAACATGACAATACAATAAAATTGTGTTCAAAACATGCAACAATCCTCTTTTGTTTCATTTTCGAGTTTTTTTCCCTATAAAATACGATCTAACTCCAATCTTGAATATTAATTTGAGAATTTGAACAGGGTTCCAACTTTCTATTTTTTTCTTTTCAATTCGAGATTTTTTTTTCCTTTTTCACATTTCCATTAAGATTATTAGTATTAATGACTAAAATGACATGATTTTTTCCCCACCCATATGAATCAAAAAGTTACACATTTGTCTGATGTTAAAGGATAAATAACAAAAACTTTTTATCCCCAAATTCTCTAACTTTAAAAGTGATATTTGTTTAGTTTCACAGCATAATGTTTGGTCAAGCCATAATTAGGTGAAATTTGAGAAAATGCATATTTTAAAAAGTTTTAAAAATGTGTTAAGTTTTCTTACTGCAAAGTTTCTGGGGATATTTTAATTTCTAAATTACATCTTCCATTGAAAGAAATGTTTAAAAAAAATACCATTGTAACTCTTCTGTGAAAGATAAGAAAAATTTTTGTGGTATGCATCCTTAAATTAGCAACTTTTTTCTATTCAAAAAATTAGATCCATATCAAATTAAAAGTATTTTTTTATAATTTGAAATTCATTTGAAGTTTGTTCCCATTCTATGGTCTTTTTAGACTTTTAATTACAACCAAATTTGTTTCATGTCAGTACAACTACATTGTACACCTTGATCCAATTCAGTTTTGATACAAAAAGGTCAATGATATTGAGATGCCACCACGGTGGAGGACTGCAAATAAATTAAGACTTCAATATACTGGGCACACAGTGCCTGGCCTGAAGGACTGCAGGCATGCTTATGAAGCTATGTTAGGACTAAGACATATCTTAAGACGGTCTTACGACATATCTTAGTCTTATGTGAAGCCATCGAAGCTATCCTATCTTAGGAGACCTCCTAATCTTAGTCCCAACTTTAAGACGACTGCGGACATGTCTTAAGTCATATCTTAGGTGGTTTTAAGAAGTACTGGTGTCGGGAAAACAACTAAGAATGATTTTTTTGTGTAAATAAATCAAATATTTGTTGTAAATTAATGATTTCTTTAATGAACTAAATCAATTTATGAGCATTGTACTGTGTGAATGTATGCATATGCCTGTGCACATGAAAATGGAGATCAATTGACATGTGTGCATTTAAAGATTAAATCATTAAACAAGAGGCCCATGGGCCACATCGCTCACCTGAGTAACTTGGGTGATGCAGATCTTTACCAGATTCCCCCTCTTGCTATACCTATCATGCCCAACTACCCCCTTCCCTTTTTTATTTTAAAACTTTAGAATCTACACTACCAAAGGATGCTTCTACATAAGTTTCAGCTTTCCTGGCCCAGTGGTTCTTGAGAAGAAGATTTTTAAAGATTTGTTCTATATATATTTCTATGTAAAACTTGGATTCCCTATTGTGGCCCGCCCTACCCCCAGGGGTCATGATTTTGATAATTTAATATCTACGCTATACCTAAGGATGCTTTCACATAAGTTTCAGCTTTCCTGGCCCAGTGGTTCTTGAGAAGAAGGTTTTTAAAGATTTGTTCTATATATTTCTATGTAAAACTTGGATTCTCTATTGTGGCCCCACCCTACCCCCGGGGGTCATGATTTGAAAAAAATTGAATCTACACTACCCAAGGATGCTTCCACATAAGTTTCAGCTTTCCTGGCCCAGTGGTTATTGAGAAGATTTTTTAGTGACCCCACCCTATTTTTGTCTTTTATTGATTATCTCCCCTTGTAAGGGAACTTGGCCTTTCATTTTAACAATTTAAACTCCCCTTCACTAAAGGATGCTTTGTACCAAGTTTGGTTAAAATTGGCCCATTGGTTCTTGAAAAGAAGTCGAAAATGTGAAAAGTTTACAGACGGACGGACGACATGATCAGAAAAGTGAGAAAAAAATGTGATCAGAAAAGCTCACTTGAGCCTTCGGCTCAGGTGAGCTAAAAAGATTTATTCAAGCCCTTTCAAATTAGATAAAAATAAACAATCAATTGTTTTTATTGGGGAAAAACGGAGGGATAGGGGGATACCTTTAAAAGATCTAAGCATATACATGTTTAGAATTTAATGCCCGTGTATTGCATCAATCTGTTGCATTTCTTGGTATTAGCCAGTGTAAATAATAAAGACAGCAGAGAAACAACACATTATTTTTAAATAAAGAAAGTTTATACATATTAGCGTGACTGCCTCTTCCTTTTCCAGAGAGAGAGAGAGAGAGAGAGAGAGAGAGAGAGAGAGAGCGAACTTGATCAACTGCAACAAGAAGACCAGAAAATATGTTATGCCTTATATCTTTTCTAAATTACTTATCCAATAATACAAATAAGTATGAAAAGAAAATGTACGTGTATATTGTCATGTAGCTCCGCTTTTCTGATTCTGCTAAATGTAAACAAGATTGTACAGAAGTATAGCTATGTTATATAACATTTTCTGTACAAAACTGGGGTAAAATGGATAAAACTGCTAAAGATATATGTATGTAATATAAATCGATGAAAATAATAGATTTAAATGAATTTTTTAAAAAATCATACTTAAAAAAATTAGTCTTGAATCAAAGCATGTTTTTAAAAAAGGTCTAGGGAAACACCCACTAAAGAAATACTGACTCAGAAATGTTTTAATAAGTAAGGAAAATAAGAATATTAATCGTTTCCAAACCTGAAAGTTTTTTTGTTTGTTGTTGTTTTTTTTTTTGGGGGGGGGTTACATTAATATATAATTATACAAACATGAATTCGCATATGGCTTTAGATCACTGATGATAGATTTGCTTGCATACTCGCTAGTCGCTACCCTAAGCGTAGAAGTATGCCAGCGGATCAAAATTTCATTTGATTGTTTTAAGTAAATTCTTTAAAGAACTAGAGGGGGCTTACCCCCCCCCCCCCCCTACATCTACATATGATGGTAACTTGAAATAGGGACTTCTTGTAGTGCTTCATTTATAAAAAAGAAAACGAAGAAAATGCCTAAGATGAAATTTACGACATCTTAACTTAGGATAATCCTAAGATGCTTTCCTTTTACACCCCAAGACGTATCTTAAGATGTGCCTAAGATATGTCCTAAGAAATATCCTAAGACACGTATTAAGACATACCTTAGGAAATTTTCATAAGCATGCCTGCTGATCTCTAATATATGTGTTGTGGATATCCCAGATTTAAACCTGCATGTGCTCATTTATGCAGACACAACTCTACAACAAATGATCCAACCACTGTGCCACATTGCTCTTATAACTGTATCTAAAGCATTTCAAAATTGACAAAAAATGCCCATAAAAAATTACAAAACTATCAAATCAATCCACATTTATTACATTTAACGAATACAACGGATAATTACAACATGGCATGTAAAGGTATGATGGAAATAAAATGAAATGAACACAAAACCCTGGCATACCAGAGCACCTGAAAACAAAGCTTACTGGTGGATGTACCCCAAGAGCAAGGCTGATTATCAACTGGTCAACCACAAGCAAGTTATGATGAAACAGTGTAGATCTATATAGGTCATATGCAGCATACAAAGCATAAGGCTACCAGCATCCGAATGTGTATAGGTAAAACATATGCAAGATTGAATGATTTCTAGAATATCAAGTACATTAAAGCATCCTGCACTGTACTATAGTCTATGTGACTAGAGCACACTTAGATCTTATGAGTATCAAATGCAAACAGCAGTATAAGCATCCAAATATGCATTGCAAAATGTTCTGCATGTTTTAGTTTGAAATTTTGCCATCTTTGATAAAGTTTAATTCATGACTCATAAAACGCAACATATAGTCTTCAAGTCTCTGCAAATATTTACTGAACCAATTCAAAAACAGTTCTAAGCTCTGAAAAGAACTTAATTCTCTAAAGAACTTAATTCTCTTCAGCAATCAAGTGCACACCTAAAACAAGTTGGTTAATAATTTTCCTTTTAGCCTACTTAATCATGTTAATGAAGTACTAGGGGTACACTTAAATAGATCAAACATTAGATTATTTCATGTATGACTGCAAAATTCATTATTGTTACTGTCTTATAGATACATGTAAGTAAACAACATGAAAACAATTAAACAAAGCAAAATGTTTAATACAATATTTAGAGATAAATTCAAAACAACATATTTCTTTGTTTCCCTTGCCACCAGTCCCCCACCCTGCATCCAGAGAATGTCTTGTGTTCAAAACTATAACCATAATCTTCTAACAAGAGATATCAAAATAATATGCCTCTGTGTTATACTGCTAAAAATTCTAATAGTTAGTCACATTTCCCCTGATCAATTATGAAAAATGTCATGTGCACAATACAATAATACCATGCATTCCAGATAAATCAGTGAAATCCCATGTTGGTAATGCTACAATAAATTTCTATGGTCCATATCTATTATAATTATACATTGTAATATAAAATGTCAGGTGTGTTGCTACAATCCCTAATATAACATATGTGATGCCACAATCCCAAATATATGTAGTTACATTTGGTGTGATCAATCCTACATTTAAGGTTATCCGATCCTCAGGTTCTGAAAATCAGGCATTGATTAATTGAAAATGCTCACAAAGATGTCTCTAAATTCTCAAATTAAAATGTATTTTCCCACAGTGTTTCTTTAAGATTCATCTTTAAATTTAATCATATTATATAGGGAAAATTAGTAAATCTCGAATAATTTTTCAGGAAATGCGATTTGAACTACCTATTGCATATTTTTTAATTGATAATTGATCAAGAAATACATTTTAGGAATAAAAATCATAGGTATCTGGGCTTTTAAAGAAAATTGCATGAATTTTACAATTATTTGGACTTTACTTTCTCCTACTTACTTCCATTGTTTCATAATGCATAGTGTGTGAAGTGTTTCCTTTCAAAGAAAACACTGTAAATCACTTCTAATTTCAAATCATGCATATAAACATTGGTAACTAAGGCTAAATTAAAAGAAATTTGATTTTTTTTAAATATGCAAGTTTTACTTCATTTTATGAGATACAAATATCAACTTTTTAAATACCGGTACCGTTTGTTAAAACTTTAAAGAGCATTGAATCATACGTAGAGGCATAAAATGAAAATTGTTGCATGAAAAAATTTCAATTTCAAGCCTTATTTTAATACTTTATGAATGAAATTATAAATTAAAGAGTTATTCTTCCTGGCTGAGGATCGTATATCCTTAAATTCCCATACATGTAATCCCAGACAAACCATAGAGCATGAAATAAGTACAATAAAGAGCAAATGAAAACAATAATTTCAAATTAAATTATTCCTACATAAAATCAAAAATTAATGTCAAATGCGCACAATGTAAATTAAAATTGAATTCTTGACCCGCTCCAACTAGATCACCATACATTCGTATAGTGATCTAGTTGGAGTGGATCAAGGATCTAATTTTAATTAGACTGAAAAGCACAATACATATTGCGCCACAAAAAATTTCAATAATTTGAGATCAACATTCGTAAAAAAAAAATGACACAATGCAATGATATTAATCTGAAAAATATTATACAGAGACAAATACACTCTCAGTGATAAACTCTCTGATAAAAAAAAATGTTATGGTTTGCTGTACAATTAAGGAATGTTTTTAAGTTTTGTGTGAGTTATTGGTATGTGAATCATACAGACTTGTCACGCAGGCATATTTCGCGCTTCATGAAAAATTAGCATACGTGCAAGTCTGTGTGATTCACACACCAATAATTCACACTAAACTGAAAAACATTCATTATATTTACATTTTACATGTTTAGAAGCAACTAAAATATGCTAAATATTTGAATTTTTCGCTGCCCTATATCGTTGCACTTTTACTAACGTCACTGCAGCCTCATTGTGACGTCACGTTAACGCACGTTTCTCCGTGTATATTTCTACACGTGAGTATACACGAAAATGGTTTTCAAATCAATTTCACAGTTGGCTTACTAGAAAAACACAGCGAATGTAAATATTACTACATGAAATTTACATTAACCCCCCTCCCCTCCCTATATAATAGAGAATACAAAGTATGCAATACCCGGTACTAAATTTGAATTCCAATAACCCTATACAATGTACATATGTATAACCCTCCTATAGATATATCATTTATTATCCCTATGCAAGTAAATATATAATACTGGTAATATATTTTAAGGATTGACTAGCTCAATTAATTTTTCATTAAGAAACCAATCCTAGACTGAAATTCATTGCACACTTCATGAAAGCCAAAATGTATGAACATGTTTGTCACTTTAAAATCTGAATTATTAAAAGCATTGACTATTTAAAGATTATGGACAAATGAAATACATTAGAATGTGAGAATGAAACTCACATCAAGAAAAACTTTAAGTCTATATAAGGTCCTTTATTATTTTAATACTTTAACCTAGCTTGCTTAATAATGAATTTGAAAAGTTTTCTTTTCTAAGCTCAAAAAGATTTTATAATTTTTTAATTTGGAATTCAAATCAAATTATTTAAAAATTTCTTCTAAATCACATGGAGAGAAATGAAATATCTATATAAAAACCAAATTTAAATCATGAAAAGTTTTGAGAGAGTATTAGTTAAGAACAAAGCAGCATATTATATTCTTCATATTGTATATGACAAACATCACTCAAAAGAGTACCTTGAAAAGTTTGGTTATTACTAAAGTTAAGATAAATTCATTGGAAAATTATAACACAGAACATTCCCTCAGTAAAAGTATGTTTGTTCCAAATCTGAGTTTACTCCTATTAACTCAGATATAATTCAGACACTATAATAAAGTATACAAAATTACATGTAATTTCTAATATCCCTAATAACTCCGGATACAATACATGTACATGTAAAACATGAAAATTCTCTCAACCCCGATAGCCCCCAGAGGTATAAATATTATTATATAAACTATAAGGCCAAAAAAAATAATAGTCTTGTTTCCTGCTACCAGCCAGAAAAAAATAGGGTAGGTAGGTAGGAAAATTATTTTATTTTTTTAATTTAATTTTATTTTTCAACGGTATTTTCTGGATATGAACTACTACAAAACCAAAATGAACATGTCATAGCTAGGTCAATATTATCTTTTAAAATGAAATTCCATGTCTTTTGATGCACAACAGTGGAATTTTATGAAAGTCCATATTTTAAACATATATTTCATGTAATACAACTTGAGTAAATATTTTTTTTTCACTTTTATAACATGAAATTCCTAAAATTTTGAATTTTTTTCCCAAAAGCTTAAAAAAAACTTTAGGGTTGGGTGCAAAAAATAGGGTAGGTCGGGTAGCAGGAAACAAGACTATTTTTTATTTTGGCCTAAAGTATAAAATACCACTGTAACATTCAATTCCTATTTACACCAATAATCCCAGGTATATCATATTTACTATTAAGTAAACATTACTTTCATATTCCCATAATCCCAATAATCCCTGATTAAATTATAATAGAAACCATAAATTATACAATACTATGCTTTCCACCCAATAACCCCCAATATATATATATATATATATTAGACAGGTCGAAATCGGGTATTATCCGTGAAATCGCGTATAATACTCGATATTGGGATATCGTTGAATCCGCGAAATCGGGAATTCCGTGCAACTTTCTATAAAACCTAAAGAATAAAGCAACGGCGCATTATGCCAGTAACTGTTACTTGTACATCAGTATCTTGTGATTTTATTTTTATTAAACCTAATTCATAAGGTTCTCAAATAAGTTTAAAATCACACGACAAACACTGCTGGGGTAACAAAGAGGACACAATGGCGTTATTATTTTTCAATATAATTTCTAAAAACAAACAACTACACTTCGTTTGTCTTTATTTCCCATTAAAGTATTCCATATACTTAATTTTCTAATTCGTGCACTATTCACAAAACGTGAAATTTTAAAGAAATTAAACGATCGACTAACTCCGTGTTATGTATTAATTTTTACTGAAAAATGTATGTCGTCCCTTTATCGTGAAATATAAATTATTCCTAACAGTTAGAGAGTACAGTATAAGCGAGTCATAATTGTATATCTCTGCAATAATAGAATACCAACGTTATTATAAAGAAGGAAATAAAATAAGATGAAATAAATACCCTCGGGAAAACAGTTTGAAAATAGCTAATTGAAGGTAAGTGTCTTTTTTTATGTTAATTTAGCATGAAATTTTTATTCAAAGACACCGTAATTTTTTTGGTTGCATTTTAATCGATACAAAATATACTATTTTACCTTTATTTTATGCATTTGTGTGCAAATTGAGAGCGAGAAGTCATATGAACAGAATTTTCTTGTTTTTTTTTTGGGGGGGGGGGTATAAATAAAAGTCAAATGTGTACATCTTTTCATGAAGTTAAAATACATTGAATTACATAGTCAAGTTTTCACATTTCTGATAGTTTTTACGTTTAATGGAGTGTTCAATTGCCTTGGAAACTCTTGTCTCACTTTTTGGGAATATAATTCCTCATCGGACATTAAAATTTTATAAAAATCGTAGCCACTTCCTTTCTTTATTATACTATTTGATAGACAGGGTAAATTTTACCTCTTTACCTTCTAAATTTTTTATATCGCTATCTTGTACCTCATTATAATATGCTAATACAACGCACTATCTGATTGGTTCTAGACAATATGTCACAGTTTTCTTTTAGTTATTTTATCTACGATACGTATTACTCATGGCAATAACTTTTCCTAATACTCATCTATAATGAAAAAATGTGGTTGAAAAATAAACATGAATTCTGGTTACTTGTAGTCTTATATTGTTTTAGAAAATAACAGGTTGCTTTTTGTTTACCTACAATGTATATGATTTTTATTTGATGAATAAATCTTCCCTACGATTAAAAATACATGAACGAGTTTAACCGACCATGACATTCAAAGAGAGGTCTCTTGGACACATGTAGAACACAGTCTAGGTTGTTTTGTCAGAGGTGGTCAAGAAGCCTTTAGCCCCCCCCCCCCCCCCTTTGAAGTCGCCAAGAAATGGTAAAATATTGATGACTTAGCGAAATTAAACGATCAACAGTTTTGTTCTCTCATAAGCTATATTCCTGAAACTATCACTGTCTCTGCTAAAATGCTGAAGACATATTCTGCAAATATGTTTGAATGATAAATAAAAAAGAAAAGATTTTCAAAAAAAAGAGAAAGGGTGTTCTTTTAGCCGAAATTTTAGACATTTTTGTCATTACATTATTTATACATTCTTAAATAAAATTGATTTTATGCCAAGATGAATGTGAAAGTAATTAATGATGTATAATTAGATACGATAGACAATCCCTTGTTTAAACATGGCATCATATCTGGTGTGTAAAATGTGTTTCCGTATAATTTGATTTTTTTACAAATTGTTCATGTTTGTCGTGTTGATGTGGAATTATTATAAATTCCCGAATTCTGATACTTTACAATTCTGTTGTGTTGGGAATAAACATTAGGAAGATGCATCTACTTTCAACATAGGGAAAAATATAAAGCAAATCGAACACCTTTTTGTGTGCAAATCATGAAATGTACTGAGCTTCACGGGTATTTGTTGTCCCGAGCGCATTAATCTTGAAGCCCAAATTCTTACTTGGCTTGTGATACCTTTAGAAAACGTGTATCTAGATGAAAGTTAACTCGGCAACATGCGCCATCCCATTGTTTAAGTTTTATTAGGTGATTACACCTCCTATACCCGATTTCGCGGATTCAACGATACCCTAATATCGAGTATTATACGCGATTTCACGGATAATACCCGATTTCGAGTATTCTCTCAGACCTGTTAGAAACTGTAAAGTATACTACACTGATCTTCACATAGCCCCAGTAACCCCGATGTATAATAGAAACTATTAAGTATACAATATTATGATATTCCCGTATAGCCCCTATAACCCCCTGATTTATAATAGAAACTGTAACGTTTACAATATTGATATAATATGTTGAAAACCAATGTCTGCAATAATACAAATACTACCATGAATTCTCTCAATCCAAGATATAAAATACAATAAATAATACATCAAATTCCAACAATATTCAAAACTTTAAAAAGTTTTGTCAAAGAGTATTCTGGTGGTTACAATGCTCTGCTCTTGGTTAAATGGTAATTCTTGGAAGAACACAGAAAGGTAAAATATCTCCTGAGTTTATCTCACAGGAAAAGCGCAAATATCTCCCGAGTCTATCTCACAGGAAAAGCAAAAATATCTCTTGAGTCTATCTCACATGAAAAGCGCAAATATTTCCTGAGTCTATCTCACAGGAAAAGCGCAAATATCTCCTGAGTCTATCTCACAGGAAAAGCGCAAATATCTCCTGAGTCTATCTCACACAAAAAGCGCAAATATCTCCTGAGTCTATCTCACACGAAAAGCAAAAATATCTCCTAAGTCTATCTCACCACAAAATGGGAAAACTTGGAAGAACACATAAAGCGAAAATATCTCCAAACTGACTGTTCCAGGCTCCATTAGAATTCTTGGAAAGACAGCTATAGGGAAAATGTCTCTGGACTCCATCCCAACAGCTCCAGTTTGAGAAATACAAGGCAGGGCTCCAGTTGTCCAACACTACAGAAATACAATGGATACTATATTATTTACCATGTTATATTTAAGAACCAAGTATTTATGGTACTTATGATGATATGATAGAAACATTCACATTTTGCACAATTAATGAATATTTTTAGATCAGAGAAATTCAATTAATATTTTTTTTTTTACAATATTATTCATTTTAAATACAAGTATTTAGGTCTCATACAAGGATTAAATTAATATCCCTATATATTACTTAACTGTATAAAGCTTCAATTAAATTAATTAATTAATAGACTCTCAGCAGATAATTAGAAATTTTAGCGAGATGTAAATTAAGCAATCTGTCCTTAAAAATTGGTGTTTTATTTTTAGCGAGAAGTAATTTTAGAGATTTTAAAAATGCTCAATAAAGAAGCTTTTACGACTAAAACGCAATTAAATTTTAGTGATATTTAATTCTAGCAATCTCAGCACCCTTGCTAATAATGTAAACATTAAATACTCGCAAAAAATACTGTTTATACATGAAAGGGAAAATAAAGATTAATTCTTAAACAAAAAATTGATATCAGAAAAAATATGCCTTAATTAAGCAGCTTTAAAGAAAGAAAATTGACAAAGTATAAACATACCTTAACTCCAAAATACACATAGGATTCACATGTTGACAAACATCCTACATACCATCCAAGAAGTTGCATCATGCGCACCTAAAAAAAAGAGTCCCCTTTAATTATGTTAACTGTTTTATTAGGAATTAATTAGCAATAAACAAGAGAAGATAATCTTAATAATAAAACAGTTAAGACTGGAAAAAAATGGAGTCAAAAGAGACTTCTGAATAATGTACCTTAGAGCTTTGATAACAAGTAATCACTGATTAATGGGTGGTGATTTAGATAAGGCCAGGTTCTTTAATTAGCAGTGGGGAGTGATGAGTTCCATCAGTCACCAAAGAATGGATTTCTCTTAGAAGACCAGGCAGCTCTAAAATAAATAAACAACACAAAAGTTAACAAAATTTAAACATGTGCACCACATACAATAGGCTAATAGAAAGAGTCTACAAGTATATACCTTAAATAATTATTATGGCAAAAAAAGGAACAAAATGGATGCCGATACAAAAAAGGAAGTAATTCCTCACAACATTAAAGGCCTGAAGAATATAGGGACCACCAGCCCAGTCCAATTTCTAGTGCCAATAAGAAGACTAAGTAAAGATCTGAAGAGTTTGGGGACATTGTACGGCCACAGAAAAATGGACTTTTGCAGTTATAGATGTCAAAAGCTGCATGAAGTAGTGAGATGAAGATTCTATGACCTGGGCCAAGTAAGGTTCAGCCAGTAGACACCTACATGGAATCTGTGACAGATTACCCAAATTCAAAATTATACAAAGTACAGGTACTTCACCAAGAAATTTTTTAGACTGCATTAAACAATGCATTTAAAGAACACTCACATAAGTTTCCAGACTGTGATGGTTCACTGGACTGGAATCAGCATGGAGAGGAAAAACTAAGCCTGGCATGGATCCTTTCCATCTGATGTCAGAAATGTTACCAGTCACCAAGAAAAACTTCATGAAGAACTTCACAGCCAAATGTGACAACAGCCGTCAGTCACCTGGGTAACAGTCTTAACACTGAGGGTGTGCGTGGTATGCTTCTTGGTGCAAATATTGAATCAGCGTCAGCTACCAACATGCAAAGACCTGCAAAAAAGTGGGGAAAATTATTATCGATGTAAATAAATCAGTATGAAGTAAAACAAGGCAGAACATTCAAGAACTTAATGAACAAGAGGCCCAGGGGCCACATCGCTCACCTGAGCAATTGGCTAGGAAAAAACACAGATCAGATCAGAACTGAAAGTAAACTGCGGGGGGGGGGGGGGGGGGGCGTGAATTTTACAACCCCCCCCCCCCCAGGGGGTCATTATTTGAACAAACTTGAATCTACACTACCTGAGGATGATTCCCTATATATATAACGAAGCCTGGCTTTGAAGTACTTGAAAGGAAGATTTTAAAAGGTTTCCCTATATGTTCCTATGTAAAACTTTGATCAGCCATTTTGGTCCCACCCTACCCCCGGGGGTCATGATTTGAACAAACTTGAATCTACACTACCTGAGGATGATCCCAAATGAGTTTCATCTTTCCTGGCCCAGTGGTTATTGAGAAGAAGATTTTTAAAGATTTTTCCTTTATATTCCTATGTAAAACTTTGATCGGCCATTTTGGCCCCACCCTACCCCAGGGGGTCATGATTTGAACAAACTTGAATCTACACTACCTGAGGATGATCCCACATGAGTTTCATCTTTCCTGGCCTAGTGGTTCTTGAGAAGAAGATTTTTAAAGATTTTTTCTATATATTCCTATGTATAGCTTTGATCGGCCATTTTGGCCCCACCCTACCCCTGGGGGTCATGATTTGAACAAAGTTGAATCTACACTACCTGCGGATGATTCCAAATGAGTTTCATCTTTCCTGGCCCAGTGGTTATTGAGAAGAAGATTTTTAAAGATTTTTCCTTTATATTCCTATGTAAAACTTTGAGTGGCCATTTTGGCCCCACCCTACCCCTGGGGGTCATGATTTGAACAAAGTTGAATCTACACTACCTAGGATGCTTACACATAAGTTTCAGCTTTATTGGCCCAGTGGTTCTTGAGAAGAAGATTTTTTTAAAAATGCCATTAATTTTTCTCTAATTCATAATTATCTCCCCTTGGAAAAGGGCCTGGCCCTTCATTTGAACAAACTTGAATCCCCTTCACCCAAGGATACTTTGTACCAAGTTGGTTGAAATTGGCCCAGTGGTTCTTGAGAAGAAGATGAAAATGTGAAAAGTTTACGACGACAACAACGACAGACAACGGACAAATTTTGATCAGAAAAGCTCACTTGAGCCCTCGGCTCAGGTGAGCTAAAAATGTGGACTTCCTGATACCCCCATCAGAGCAATAGAAGATATGCTCTGTACAATAATGCCAACTTCAGCGCCTTTGGGAAAACCCCATTCCAAGCTGCAAGCCTGCGACCCAAGTGACTTACACCGTAAGTAAGAATGTAACTCAGAAGAAAAATGTGGTGGCAGTTTTCTGTGATAATAAACTATGCAAGAAAGGGACATACAAAGCACAAGAAAGGAAGTCACCTGCATGGGACACAAGGAATCACTGCAACCATTCCTCTGGAGACCACCATTGGAGACGAGATGGGCCACTTATTGTGTTGGCGAGTTACAAAGTGATGTCCGACCTGACTAGTCATATTCCCATTTCACCAGTGATGGAGACAGTGCCGCTGCATCTGGTGCATCTGAAAAACAATGACATGTTATTGAAAACCTTAAGGACTTGCGTCACTTCTTTGACTCTCAAACAAAACAGACTGCTAAGGCTCCATTCAGCAGTCACATGTTTCCAGGAAGAACCAAGAACATAAGAGAATCCATGCAGAGAAGATTTACCTTGGACCTGTCTTAAGCTTCCATGCAGGACAGAGTATGAGACTTGCTACATATACTACTCAGGAGACTTACCTATAATGAAGCATGCTATGTCTACAGCTGTTGGTTCTATCATAAGTGGCTACCAGGGACAGTGTGAAAGTCCCGTAAACTTTATTCCTTTTCCTGCTGTTGACTGAAAAGCAATGTAAATAGGCACCGCATATTTAAAATCAAATACAAAATGTAGTACAAGTAAGTATAGAAATTTTGAAAGTAGAATACATAAAGTTATATTGCACTTACTGAATAGTCATGGAAACTCAATATCAGAACTTTGTGAATCTACACCTGTTGTAAAAGGAAGTAGAGTGGTCCATCCCCTAAAACAACAACAAAATAGGCAAAATTATTTGAAAATTAAACAAAACTGTTAATTTAAAAATATAAATCTTAAGGTCTCACACAAGGAAATAATTTCACTATATATTACTATATAGCTTAAATTAAATTATTTAATTTATTAGACTCTCAGCAGAAAATTCATGAAAGAGAAAATAAAGATTAATTCTTAAACAAAAATTTGAGATTAGAAAAAATATGCCTTATGCGGCTTTTAAGAAAGAAAATCTACAGTAAACTTACCTACCCCGAAATGCACGTGGGATTCACATGTTGACAAACAGCCTACACACCATCCAGGAAGCTGCATCATGCGCACCTGAAAAAAGAGTTCCTTTTAATTCAGTGGGATAATTCTGCTAAGGAAATGATAATCCTAGTACATGAGTCCAATTTTAATACTGTAGGCCTAAAACAAATTGCCAAAAATGAAAAAAAAAAATTGTCTCTAAATATATGGAACTTCAATTGACTAGGTTCATTTTGATTGGCTATTTCCTTGTGTAACACCTTTAAGACAACTAAAAGTTAAATGAAATTAAATGAAATTTGCACAAAATGTCTCTGAGTTATAAACAAGATGTGCGCGTTTTCTTGTTGCCGATTTAAAAGAAAAGCCTTCGCATCATATAAGCAATAAAAATAGGTGCTGGACTATTAACTCTATACTGGGTAAGTATAATTCATTAATTTTATTATTGACCTTTTTTAATTTCTAGTTTCTACCAGCAAGTGCATGATTTAATTTTTCTTTGTAAATTTGTAGAAGAGACATAACAAAGCTTTACATGGATTTGAATTGAAATCTTAATTTAAGCATCAAATTGACCTCCTTGATTCAAATATTTGTTGTACATGTTAATCGTTATATAAAATGTTTTTTTATAAAAATTAAATTCTTTTGCAGCTACCGACATTTCCATCTTCATGATTAACATCTGAGTTGGATTCCAATTACCAAATTCAAAAGACCGCCTTTGGTGAAGACAAAATTTGTGTACGTAAATAATATTACATTTCAACAATATTATTCTTTTGGTGATCAATCTAATTATTTTCACTAATGAAATGGGGAAAGTACTTGAATATTTCATATTTTCATGATCTAAAGATAATATGTTGATCGATAAATAAATACCACTTTCTTTATGTTTCTTTTCAGGGTGCTTATATACACATATAAAGAGCTTATATCAGAGGATAGACTACTTCATTGGGAGCCCTTTCAGTGTTTGTGATTCTGAATAATAGATCTGCCACTCAGCTGATTCTGTAGTGAACAAATGTTGTAATTATATGCTTTTGCAGAATCATAAACAAGCAGTGATATCAATGAGTTCCGGATTATTCTTTAAGAAGAATGGATTTCTGTGATTCTGTTTTTATAAAATTCAGTGAATTGTTTGGATAATGTTTTATATTAAGATCGTCATCTTATTAAGGAAGATCATTTGTTGGGATTATATTTATATGACATCATGGTTCATGTGAAATATGTGTATAATATTTTTTCTTAATTTTTGGTAACTGAAATTATTTATCAAATATTAAAGAGAACTTTATTGAAAATATCAAAGTGTTTCGTAAAATTGTAAAAGAAGTAGAATTTTCCTATGAGTTGTTCAATTTAACAGATCATACAAGGATCATGATTTTGATACGAGTTGTGAGCTACAACAGATCATACCAGGATCATGGTTTTAATACGAGTTGTGAGCTACAACAGATCATACCAGGATCATGGTTTTAATACGAGTTGTTTGCTACAACAGATAATTCCAGGATCATGGTTTTAATACGAGTTGTTTGCTACAACAGATCATTCCAGGATCATGGTTTTAATACAAGTTGTTAGCTACAACAGATCATACCAAGATCATGGTTTTCTTGCTAGTTGTTTAGATTAAAAGATCATCTCAGAACCATGATCCATTAGCTCATTTGCATGTGAAATTTTCCTATACCGAAATCATATCAAAACCATGATTTAAACATGAGTTGTTAGCATGATCCGATAGACGTTTTTTTCTGTTTGGGTAGCTAAGAAACAGGAAGTTCACTGATTTTTAAGGAATTAACTAGAACTGTCCAAGCGGAACAAAATACCCCCCGCTGGGTTTTTCAGAAGTAAGTTTTTCCATAATAAAGATATGTATCAAACATGAATTATGAAATTTTTCTTCCAGTGACCTTGAACTTCCCCAAATGACCTTGGGTCAAGGTCATGACACACCCTTGGGTCATGGGCAATCTTTGAGTGAAATGAGAACCTACCAAGTTTATCCATAAGAAAGATATGGATCGGACACGAATTATGAAATTTTTCTTCCAGTGACCTTGAACTTCCCCAAATGACCTTGGGTCAAGGTCATGACACACCCTTCCGTCATGGGCAGTCTTTGTGTGAAATGAGAAACTACCAAGTTTATCCATAAGATATGGACCGGACACAAATTATGAAATTTTTCTACCAGTAACCTTGAACTTCTCCAAATGACCTTGGGTCAAGGTCATGACAAACCCTTGGGTCATGGGCAATCTTTATGTGAAATGAAAACCTACCAAGTTTATCCATAAGGAAGATATGGACCGGACACGAATATGAAATTTTTCTTCCAATGACCTTGAACTTCCCCAAATTACCTTGGGTCAATTGTCATGACACACCCTTGGGTTATGGGCAATCTTTGTGTGAAATGAGAACCTACCAAGTTTATCCATAAAAGATATGTATCAAACATGAATTTTGAATTTTTTCTTCCAGTGACCTTGAACTTCCTCAAATGACCTTGGGTCAAGGTCATGACACACCCTTGGGTCATTGGCAATCTTTGTGTGAAATGAGAACCTACCAAGTTTATCCATAAGAAAGATATGGACCGGACACGAATTATTAAATTTTTCTTCCAGTGACCTTGAACTTCCCCAAATGACCTTGGGTCAAGGTCATGACACACCCTTGGGTCATGGGCAATCTTTGTGTGAAATGAGAACCTACCAAGTTTATCCGTAAGAAAGATATGGACCGGACACGAATTATTAAATTTTTCTTCCAGTGACCTTGAACTTCCCCAAATGACCTTGGGTCAAGGTCATGACACACCCTTAGGTCATGAGCAATCTTAGTGTGGAGTAGTAGATTCTAATGTCCCTCTGTAAGAAAGATACGGACCGGACACGATTGCACAGACAGACGGACAGACAGACAGACGGACAAGGTGATTCCTATATACCCCCCAAACTTTGTTTGCGGGGGGTATAATTAGCAAAAAAGTGAAAATCTTAATTTTAAAACAAAGTCAGAGACTGGAAAAAATTGTGTCAAAAGAGACTTCAATAATGTACCTTGGAGCTTTGATAACAGTGATCACTGATTAATGGCTGGTGATTAAGATAAGGGGTTCTTAAGCAGTGGGGGGTGATGAGGCTTTTCCATCAGTCATCAAAGAATGGAGTTTCTCTTAGAAGACCAGGCAGCTCTAAAATAAATAAACAACACAAAAGTTTACAATACTTAAAAATGTGCACAACATACAATAGCATATTCTTAGAAAAAGTCTACAAGTATACAGTTCAATAATTACCAGGCCAAAAAAGGACCAAGATGGTTGCATCAACATCAATACAAAAAAGGAAGTATTCCTCACAACAAAGACCAGAAGAAGATAGGGACCACCAGCCGAGTCAAATCTCTGGTTCCCATAAGAAGACTAAGTAAAGAAGAGTTTCAGGACATTGTATGGCCACAGAAAAATGGGGTGTTTGCAGTTATGGATGCCAAGAGCCGAAGCAGCGAGATGAAGTTTTTACGACCCGGGACAAGTGAGGTCCAGCCAGTGGACACCTACATGGAATCTGTGTCAGATGACCCAAATTCAAAATTATACAAAGTACTTCACCAAGAAAAGACTGCTAAATTGTGGAACAATGCATTTAAAGAACACTCACAGAAGTTAATTCCAGACTGTGATGGTCAACTGGACTGGAATCAGCATGGGGAGGAAAAACGAGGCCTGGCATGGATCCTTTCCATTTGATGTAAGAAGTGCCACTATACCAGTCACCGAGAAAAGCTTTATGAAGAGGTGAGAAGATCTGGCAGGGGATGAAGAGCTGCACAGCTGAATGTGGCCATGGCTGTCGGTCACCTGCATGGGTACCAGTCTTACAACAGAGGGTATGTGTGGTATGCTTCTTGGTGCAAATATTGAACCAGCGTCAGCCACCAACATGCAAACAGACCTGCAACAAAGTAGGGAAAATTATAACCGATAACACCTTCCATTTTAACTTGATCAATTCCATATAATCAAAACTTCTGTACAGTTGTTAAGTACAAAAAATACTGAAATCTATGCATATTTTTCACCTTTTATTTCAGATAATATTATTAACAACTGCTTGTTAAGAATACCAGAAGTCTTTCACAGAAAGAAAATTAACAACTGGTCACTAAGAATACTAGAAGTATTTCACAAAATATTTTTAACAACTGCCTGTTAAGAATGCCAAAACCATTACAAGATATTTTAACAACTGCTTGTTAAGAATTTTAGAAGTATTTCACAAAATAATTTTAACAACTGCTTGTTAAGAATTCCAAAAGTATTTCACAAAATATTTTTAACAAGTGCTTGTTAAGATTACCATTTATATTTCACAAAATATTTTGAGCAACTGCTTGTTAAGAATACCATAAATATTTCACAAAATATTTTAACAAGTGCTTGGTAACAATACCAGAAGCATTTCACAAAATATTTTAACAAGTGCTTGTTAAGAATACCCAAAGTATTTC
The DNA here is from genome assembly GCF_032062105.1 of Saccostrea cuccullata. Classification (NCBI taxonomy): domain Eukaryota; kingdom Metazoa; phylum Mollusca; class Bivalvia; order Ostreida; family Ostreidae; genus Saccostrea; species Saccostrea cuccullata. Next base: position 590,182 of record NW_026926068.1, on the reverse strand, counting down.
ACAAAATATTTTAACAAGTGCTTGTTAAGAATACCCAAAGTATTTCACAAAATATTTTAACAAGTGCTTGTTAAGAATTCCAGAAGTATTTCACAATTTTTTTTAACAACTGCTTGTTAAGAATACCAGAAGTATTTCACAAAATATTTTAACAAGTACTTGTTAAGAATACCAGAAGCATTTCACTAAATATTTTAACAAGTACTTGTTAAGAATACCAGAAGCATTTCACAAAATGTTTTTAACAAGTGCTTGTTAAGAATTCCCGAAGTATTTAACAAACTATTTTTAACAAGTGCTTGTTAAGAATACCAGAAGTATTTCACAAAATGTTTTTAACAAGTGCTTGTTAAGAATTCCCAAAGTATTTAACAAACTATTTACAAGTGCTTAATGTTAAGAATACTAGAAGTATTTCACAATATATTTACAACTGCTTGTTGAGAATACTAGAAGTATTTACAATATATTTACAACTGCTTGTTACGAATACTAGATGTATTTCTCCAAATATTTACAAGTGCTTGTTAAGAATACTATAGAAGTATTTCAAAAAAAAAAATCTTTACAACTTCTTTTTAATAATACTAGAAGAATTTATAAAATATTTACAAATGTTTTTCAAGAATACTAGAAGTATTTCACAAAATATTTTAACAACTGCTTTTTAAGAATGCTACAATTCAGTTCTTGAAATGCATAAAAAGTTGTTAGAAGATCAGAATAATTATTGCCAATCAACAAAATTGATTAAAAACAGCACTTCAAGTTTTAAGAAAATATTTTCACAATTTGTTGTTAGATCAAAACCAAGGTTTGTCAACTCAGAGAAGATTCTTTAATCAACAAGAGGCCCATGGGCTTTAAAGGTCACCTGAAGTATCATCTTACGACTTAACAAAAATTGAATTTGCTTTGTTTCAAACCAAAGTCTATAAAATTCACAATTTTGAAAGAGGCATCATTGGTAATCATTACTACACATGTACATGTAAACACTTAGCATGCTTACTTAATTCCCAGAGGAAGATTAGAGTAACAACTAACAAAGAGAAAATGCATTTCCACTTTATAATAACTAGTTGTGCACCCCAACTAACAGGAAGCACTGACCCTGGTGCCACAAAATTCTAAAATTTTTTGAAATTTTAACATAAATTTTACTTCATCATAAAAGGTTTATCGATCTCAAAGAGCAGATTTCAAAGCATTAATTTATTTTTGGAATCCGTTACACCCTCACCCCTTACAGCTGGAGCCAAAAGGTCATTATCTATTAGCCGGACACAAAAAAACTAACAAACAAACAGATGTACATGACCAAAATACCTTAATATGTATTTTTACAGATTGACATTTAATAAGATCAAACTTAACATCTGAACAATTGTTTGAAAAGGAAAATATATGTCCAGATTTCAATTCACAGATTTTTCAAAATTGCTTGACAACTGTACTTTTCACAAATAAAACTCCTTTTATGAACGATGATTTAACAACTTATAAAACTTTCCACATATTTTTCACAATTGAACAATTCTCATTTTAAATGTTCTTTTTCTTTTGGTAATAACGCAAAACTTCTTCATTGATGTATTTACATTTTTCATTGTCAATAACCAATTGTAAGTCTTTAATAGGACAAGTACAGGACAAAATAAGAAATCGTTTTTCTTTTTTGCCAAATTTTTGTACATCTTTTTTGTTCAGTGTTAATGAATTGGCATTAAGGTTTGACAAGCAAAACTGTTCGTCAAGTTTTCCAATGAAAGTCTTGCAATATGTGAAATTGTCAAGTTCTAAAACGCCCAAGTACACCCTCTTATTGTTGTACTCTACAACCTCTGCGGTGACACATTTCTCTTCTGCGATACCCTGTAAAATATAAATATATTTATATATATATATATATATATATATATATATATATATATATATATATATATATATATTTGAGTGGTAAAACTGATTTACAGGCTTTTTAAAATTTTGTAAGCAATAAATTGTAAACAATTTATTGAAATTTTTCCATTGACTAAGGATACTAATTTATTACATCAATGCAAAATTTTGGACAGAGTTATGCTGGGCAGAGTGAATTGCATCGATATATTTTAGCCCAGATACTTATAATTAAAGATGATAGAAGCAAAGTTGGCATAATTTATCTTTTCTGATGTGGTAAGGACGGCTCCCATAGATGAGACCCAAAGGTGATTAAAAAAAGATCATTTTTACAATCTTTAAAAGATTGTTTGGCTGCACTCTCCCCAAGTGACTAAAATAGCCGATTAAATTTTTAAAAAAGATTTTTGTGATTTATCTTTTTAGCTCACCTGAACCGAAGGCTCAAGTGAGATTTTCTGATTATATTTTGTCACTAATTTTCTGTTTGTAAACTTTTCACATTTTTGACTTCTTTTCAATAACCACTGGACCCATTTAAACCAAACTTGGTACCAATCATTTATGGGTGAAGGGGTGTTTAAATTGTAAAAATGAATTTCTCAAGGGCCACTGGGCCATAAAAACTTAAACTCATGAGGAATCATCCTTGGATAGTGAAGAATCTAAATTGAAAAATAAAATCATGAGGGCGGGGTCACTAAGTTTTACATTGGAATATAAAGAAAGGATCTTTTAAAATCTTCTTCTCAAGAACTATTTGGCAAAGAAACCTGAAAACTTATGTGGAAGCATCCGGCTAGCCTTTGGTAGCGAGATGTTAAATTATTTAAATTAAGATCCCTTGGGGTAAGGTGTGGTCACAATAGGTACAGTGTATTACAAAGGGGGAATGCATCTGGTAAAGAAGAATAATGGCCAAATTTACTCAGGTTAGTGACTTGGCCCATGGCCTCTTTTCTTTTTATTTCTCTTATCCTGTCAAAAAATATTTTGAAATTCTCAAGAGAAATCTTTTCTTCTTAAAATGGACCAACAAATAATTTTACCTTGAGTCGGAAGCAGACAAGTATTCATTCTTTGAAAAATGGCTTTACCTCTTCTATATGTAAGTAGCAACTAATTGCTATCAGATCTAGATTTACACGTATCTCTTTTTCCAGACTTATTTGTTGCAAAAATTCATTATAATTTTGGCATTTAATGTCATTGTCATTTGCTTTAAAATTTACTTACAAATGCAGGATGCGCAGGCAGAGGTTTGAATCCTACACTCTGAGTTGCGGGGGTTGCAAATGGCATGCTTGTGTCAATCTGCAATATATATAAATATATATAACAAAATGACGAATCGGTACCATTTTTGGGAATATTTAAAGTAAAATAAAAAAAAAATATTACAAAACATTTACTGCAAGTGCCTTTGCCATGTTTGGCTTTTCAGGCAGTTTAATGTTAAAGAAGAGCAACGGCCAAATTTACAAAATATAAATGTCTGAAGAGCCAACATTTAACAAAATTTGAAAATTTTATGTTATTGTCATGCAAAATGTTTCAATTTTGTCACTTATACTCAAATCAATTTAGGAAAAGGGTAAACTCTTCTGATTTGATGTATAACTACTTACCCGTGTAGCTGATTCATTTTCATACTCCTTGCAAGATGATGCCTAAAAATAATGCAACACATCTTATAAGGTTTAATAGATGACACAAAATGATGGAAAATCTACTCATTGTTTCAAGAGATTATTTACATCATTACATGTAAATAGTTTTTTCTCAAATTCTGTTTTGAAGTTTTGATTTCTCCACTAATTTTAATTCATAATATATATTTTACATGTATTTCCAATTGTTGAATTTAAACTATAGAAATCTTTATCACAATAATTACAACTAGAACTGTCCAATAGGGACAAATACCCCCGCTGGGTTTTTCAGAGTAGGTGCCAATTCAGAAATATTTCATGGATCTAGTAAGAGGTGTTCACTATTGTCTAATAAAGTGCCCCGCCACAGCATGATACGCCCATCAAATATTGTTCGATAATCATAAATTGGTTAGGGTGCAAGAAAATCAAGTAACCTAGCTTGATTAACAGATTGACACAGATTTCAATGATCTAATTTCCATTTCTTATCATGTTTAAAATATTGTACATACATCTCTAAGAGACTTACAGTGTAGGGATTAATTAAAACAAATAATACATCATATAATTCTAAACTGGCTGTGTTAGAGCTTAACAAATATCCATCTGCAGCTTTAAATTGTTTATTGAATATTTTATGAAATAATGGAAATGCTACAATCTAATAAAAAAAATCAAAAATTAATTATTATTTAGACTATAAAATTCTAAGTGAGACATGACTGCAATTTGTTGCAAATATATAAAAATTGAAATGTAATTTTTTTTTCAATGAAAACATGTATAATTAATTTTATTATATTATACAATACTAATTCAGTTTCAATCATACACTAAAACATCAATTTGTTTTCATTACATTATACCAATTGAAAGATCTTGATCTGAACTACAGCCATCAAGATCTCTTAATTAACACAAGCAACTATAAGGCCATTTCTTTTTGCCCAACTCCCAAGAGATTAATTAAGATATTATACTGCATGATGTTCTTGCCAGTTAACTCAGACAATGAACTCATTAATTTCTCTCTAATTTGACATGCACATTTCTGCTATCAAAAATTTTCCTTGACCAGTGCTGATAATTATGCCCATGGGACAAACTGAATTCCTCTCAAATCATTAACATTTGTTACAGAATTTGCTGTAAAGTATATGATAAAAAATAAGTTTTTACTTAATTTAGCATTTTTTAAATTTTAAAGACTTAGTTTTTTTTTTTTTTTTAAAATCACTTAAATTAAAGGTCACAGTGACCTTGAAATAGGTTGGGACACACCGTCTACCCAAGATGCATAAATTGTCCAAGTTTGATGATTGTAAGTCTAATAGTTTTCTAGTTATGAGCCAAACAAAATCACAAAATAAAAAAGAAAAAACGCCTGTAAAATGCAGAAAAATCATCCAATCATGATGAAAATCCCAGGTGCACACCTTCATATGGTGAATAATAAGTGTATAAATTTTCAGACAAATCAATCCAACAGTTTCTGAGAAACAGTCCGGACAAAATCTTGTCTACAGACAGACGGACATGGTGATTCCAATATACCCCCCTAAACTTCGTTTGCGGGGGTATAAAAATCACAAGCATGTAGACACAGACTTAATCCTATTCAAAATTATATATTTACATTCAGTGTAATTTTCTTTATAAAATCCATTAGAAATCCACAAAGTTCAAATCTCTATGACACACGCGAAACCTTATCACAGCGCATTAGAGTACTTTATAACAACAAAATGTACATTGTTTTGACTCAATTTAATAAAAAATTAAATCTGTTCAAATAATGCAAAAATACAACAATTTGCTATTAAAATTAATTTGTCGTTTTCTCTCTCAATGTTCATTTGCCTTATTTAATTCTGCATCTGTCTGAAACAGCTCTTGTGTCTATAAAGCACACCAGTTTTAAAGGATGCTAAATTCACAAATTATATAACCACAGGTTTGTTATAGGTGTTTTATGGTGTGTTATAGGCCCAAAAACATCCAAAAATATGAATTCAATGATTAAATAAAATTTTGCTTACTTTTAACAGCAATGAGTCTTCTTTTAGGTCGTGTATTCTTAGACTTAGACTGGATCTTTGACTCTATAAGGCAAAAACAACTATGAAAATATATTGCAGCAAGCATACATAGATTATAAGCATACTTAAATCTAATATACAAATTTCGAAGTTTGTTTACATCTACATGTACGACCTTTCACTTATTTAATCATCAAGTTTTGTTATCATGACAAAAGTTGCATAATTATAAACACAACAGAAAATATTTATATACAATAATAATATTATAAACGTAATAATACAACAGCAGTATTACAGTTATATTTTCTCTTACTTTTAGTAATTCCACTTCTACTTCTAGAGCTCTTTTTTCTTCTTTGCTGTTCTGTATATCATCCTGCAATAGATTATAAAGGTATCATAATTTTACTTGTCTAGTGAAGTCATTATGCCATTACTCTTACAATATTTCTTATATTGATTATTCTACTGTTATCCGTCAGTAAGAAAATGATCTTAAAGTACTTGTATAGCAATGATATATTATATATTTCTATTTACCTTTAATGATGACAATTCTCTCTCTAACTCTTTTTTCTCTCTTGTGGTACTTAGAACTTCTCTCTGGAAATAAAAATGAAGCCTTAATTGTTAAAAAGAACTTTGGTATTAACAAAAGCATACACGAAATAAGTATATAATAATAATAATCCACAAAAAAGATTGTAATTGATGTGCATTTAAAATTCTTTTCCTATATAAATCTTTATTTTAAAAACTAGCTATTCCAATGAATTACTAAGTCTCATTTGCATACATTGGTGCTTGACAATGACTGGATTTTATAATCTTAGTGCACGTAATGGAAATTTTTCATCACTGAATCTAGCATGAGCTACATGTATGTCAAAAAAATTAATAAAAAAATGAAAGGTATAATAAAACAATCATTTACTGCATTTTTGAGCTTAATGCATTTAAGTGATCCTCATAAGGAAGCATCTAAAAAATCTTCATCTTTTGGAACAAATACATTTTCACAAATTTGTACATTTTTATCAATTATATAATATATATGCACCTTACAGAGATATAACTTGCTAAAATTTTCGAAGAGTAAAATTGTTAAAAACTCACATCATGCAAATTAGATAAATCACCCTCTATGGTACTCCGCAGTTTCCTTTTCTCTTCAATATCATGCTAAAAAGTGCAGAATATTTTATTACAATACATGAATATGACATATGGTAAAGAGGTTCAACATTGATTACTTCCTGAAATCATCTTCAAATTGTACTTTAAAAATTGTAAGTCTGAATTAAGTCTATAATGCACACTTTATACCTGTATTACTGTCTATTTATATCCTTAGTATTAAAGATTTGAAGTTTAAATTTCTTTAGTATAAATATAATATAGAATTTTCAAACCCAATTGTATTCTGTAAGATTTCATAAATTTTCTTACTTGTAAATTTCTACATTCCTCCTTTAGATCAGTCATTTCACACCCATTCAGTTCAACCTATGAAAAAATAAGAGTAATATTTGATGTTTTGTTAAATACACACACGCCCTCCCTTGAACACCCCCTCTCTCACACACACATTTTTAAACTTCAAGTTTAAACCAAAAATATTAATTTACAAAAGTCAGGAAGACACATTTTTTTTTCTCTTTGTAATGATCACATTGACTTTAAAGAACAATCATCTTGAATATAAGAACTTTTTTTTCTTTTAACTCAATTTTCCTTACATTGCTGTTGTTGCATGTCTCTGTTATTTCTGTTGAAGGTACTGTAAATTCCTCATATTTCACTAGTTCTTATCATCGCGAATGAGCCTTTCATTGGCACATCACGAGAATAATAAATAGCTAGTGATCGAATGATTAAGAAATTTAGTAACATAGATTTCAGCACCATAAAAATAAAGGTAAGTAATTGATGCTTCTTGCGATATTTAGCAATATATGATTAATTCCACATGTATATTCAGGAATCTACAGTACCTATTAAGCAAACAAAGCTTGATGAAAAAGAGAAGCTGTATCATAGTAATGAAAGATAAGCAATAAGGACTTTTTATCCAGTGTAACATCTTTTTCAATTGGACTTAATTACCTTCTTGGGAATTGATGCATTCGATGCATTACTTGATGTATCACTTTTTCTCTTTCTGTCTTTCCTTTCTTTGGGAGCCTAAATGAAGATTAAACATTTCGTTTATTTGTTTTTTACAAAGCACAATAGATGAAAAATTTATTTATCCTCATTTATTTGAAAAATCTTTAAATACATACCTGTACTCGCAATCTTTGTAAGGCAAGTGTTGCCGACTCTGGAGGAGAAGGGCATTCTTTGAACAACTTTTTCATTTTGGCAATGCTGATACCTTCGTCGATGACTTTATGAAGGATCTCCAGAGTCTGGTCAACACTTAACCAGCTGACTTCCCGGAAAGAAAAGATGGTGACTGCTGGATACAGACGGGCAATTTCTTCCACCAGGCTCCAGCAACTGGTGTCCATGGTGGAGAGGCGTATTAGGTGTTGTAGCCGCTTTTTTCGCTTTTCTTCTTCCTTTCGATCACCAATACACTAAGGAAATATATATGGAATCACTTAAAAGAATAACCACTTGTATTTTCTTTTTAATGATATTTTATCTACGTATTTATTTTTGAATAATAAATTTGGTGTAATACTAAATATATAAATATACAGCATCTATGATTTTGAGTTGGATATATTTTTTTCCCAACAAGTTGTGTGGATTATATCATCGACCCTTGGCGATGGGATAAAAACACACAGCAAAGTGGATAAAAGTCATATTCAACTACAAACCATCTTTGTATCCCCTGACCAATGTTTTACACATATATATATATTAGTTGTATGATGAAAAGCAAACAAAAAAATGTCTTACCACGGCATTATACAGCTGATAAATATCATCTTGATATTTTATCGAAAACTTTCCACCATATTTATGAAATAATATGTTCCTCATGATTTTCAGTTCCTCTATTTGTGATGTCTTTAGACTATTTGTTGTTTCCTCATTCCTTGCTAACCCAAGGTAGGACATGGCACCAGTCGATAGTTTTTTTGTATATGATGACTTCTAAAAGATAAACATATAAAAGTTGTTTCTGTGTGCCAGATATTCTACTCTTGATTTACATGGTTTTCTTGATCACACCTTTGTCAACTGATTTATGTATGCATTTTTTTTTTTTGTTCTTTGATGAGATCATTATTATGTATGGCTGAGATTATTACCTGGCTTTTAGGTCTTCTCTCTCTGGGTGAAGCTCATTCAACTGTTTCATCACATGATGGGTGTGATTACCATCAATGAGCTCCACCTCCATATTGGCTTGATATTCCTCTTCAAAAATTACAGCCGTTGCTGGAGGAAAGCTGAGTTGAAGTCCATGTCCTAATTTTGCGTTGAAACTCGTAAACAAGTCGGCCAGATGTGTGGGGTTCAACGCTCTTATAGCCCTATCTTCTCCTGCTGACTTGATGTACCTCAGTGGCACGCTGAACTCCCCCACAAAGTTGTCTTTGGCCTCTGCTGCATACAGGTTTTGCGAAACCTAAAACATAAAATTTAAAATTTTTATCAGCTGTAAATGCTCTTTAACCTATTGAATAGTCTCTTTGAAGAACCCGTGTTTTCAATCATAAAGTACAAACCTCACTTTCCTCCATAGTTTCATTTAATGATTCACTGGTTGTACATGGATTTGCTTCATTATCCTCAAATGTCTATAAATATAAAATTATACATATATCACTGAGTATTACATTTGATGGATGAAATAAATGAAATAATTATACCTCTACTGTTATTTCTATACAAAATTAATACCATAAAGCTGCCTATTTCTCCAATCTGAGGAAAAGCAAAGAAATACATGACTTATGGTTCCCTTCACCGCTTCAGGAAATTGTTTTCTCCCTCGAGGAACCATAAATTTCCTTTTTCCCTCTGAACGCATTCCATAACTGTATAATAGTTTAACAAAGCCCTTTAAAGTCCTTACTTGTAAGATACCAATTCCTCCAGTTAGAAAACCTACCTCATTTTGGCTTCCTCTTTCAAATGTGTCATCCAGGCCTTCTTCATTGACTTTGTTTTCTTCTTCATTGATGCTTTTTTCACTGCACTCCTCAGTGACCTTTTTCCAATCTTCAAGCTAAAAAAAAAAATGGAAATTCATATCTTCAGTACTGCAATTTTCTGTATTTGGGGACAGGCTAGGGAAAAAATGTTTCAATGGGACATTTTTACATGGATAGTGATAAAGTACGTGAAACTGATAAATTTGTTACAGTTACTTTTAGATCACAAATCAGTGTTCAAATAATTACATTTTTTATAAAGTTTTAAGATAAAGTACGTGAAACTGATAAAGGATGTATTCGCTTTGACAAAAGAATTGACCTATAGGAGAGAACAATTTCCCGGAAAAAGTGACTTTGAATAATTAATCCTTATTTGTTATTTTCTACCGTATTTATGTCTAAATTTTTCAAATTTGTATTTTATACCTAAAATTTATTATTAACAACTTTACAATAAACCTCCAAAGTTGGCCTAAACACCATTTCGTCCAATAAAGCGTTGATTTTTGCATGAATTTTGGTGTAGAAGTCCTTCAGGGCAGGCCTGCCCCTAAATAAAATTGTGATATTTTGATAGGTTTGGATGTAAAGATTAATTTAAGAAAGGTTTTTTTTAGGGGCACCCCTGCCCTAGGGTCGAAATTCACAAAAAACCTACAAAAAATAAGGAAACCTGATTTTGATAATGTGCTTCAAATTTATACCTAGAAATACTATAGTCAGACTAGCTCAGTTGATATAAGCGCTGACTTTTATACCGTACAGACTAACATTTTAAAGTCAGGGGTTCGAATCCACTTGGTACCACACTTTTTAAAGTTTTTAATTTTCGCCTTTTCAAAGACTATTTTAATATTTTTTATAGCCTTGTGTATTTTCCTTCAATTATATATCCTTTATGCATGCCCATTCTTGATATAAGAAACACTAAAGAGATATCAAATCGTAAAAATCCAATGTACAGTTGTCAGTCAGGCGGAACAAACCTCAGAAGACGCACACTTTCTCCGAGGACAAGAATAACTCACTCTGTGTTACTCAATACAGGTACTCTTGGCAGCATTGAGCTTGGCAGCATTGAGCTGCGATGAATGTCAATTATACATATTCCTTAGAATTTAATAACATTGATTTTGGCTACATACATATCAGTAACTGTACTCCTCGGATTTGATTTAGGCCTATATAATTTGCACACATTGATGCAATGTTTCACTACATTCACGGATAAAATTACATGTACCTAAACATAAAGAATAGAATTTAAGAGGCAGTAAACATTACCATTATGCTTCTTGAGAAGTTAAGAAAAATATCAATTATTACATTTTGAGATAACAAACTCAGGAAATCAATGAAAGGGTTCCTCCTACCTCTACTCGCTGAAAAAAGATTTAGTAAAAACAAATTATTATATGTATTCAGCCTAATGCCATTAATCAGAACGGAAATCGACAAGGCTTTTGTAGAGAAAAAAACCAAGCCCGGTCCTATAGGTCAAATCCCTATCTATAATGAAGTGATCCTTTGTTACAGTTACTTTTAGATCACAAATCAGTGTTCAAATAATAACATTTTTTACTTACAGCGACAGTTCTGTTCTTACCTTTTTGTTTACATATCTACAGAAGTCAGAAGTGGATTTTGGTTTTCCAATCTCCTTACTTAAGTCGGTTGCACTGTCACAGAAATCACTGACAGCCAGTGTAACCTTGTTATTGTTGTAACTCCCGACTACCTGAAAATTTAATTTAGGTTTAAAAAATTATTGATTATCGATATTCTAGTATGATTACATAATTAACCCTCTCCCATATTTATTTAATAATATTACTTGCCTGGTTAGCAGAATATATCTACATGTATCACTTATTTCAATTATATTTGTAATATAGTGTCGACAATAACTCGTCATAATTTTCTTAACTACAGTTGATTACTTTCAGATAGGAATAAGTGATTCTACACACTGTACTTGTGCAGGATATGATCACAAGGATGTTAAATTTAAATGAAATGGACCGCAGAAACCATTGTTTACTTACTTCAACACACAGATAGTCTTCTTCTCTCAGATTCACAATGTGTCCCAGCATGTTGTCAATCTTAAATTCTACAGTATACAATTAAAATGCGTTACTATAAAGTACAATACCTTCAGCTCTTGTGAGCTAAAACATAAATAAAGACTCATTTATTTGACAAGCAATTCTCTGCAGTCTAAATTCTGCTTGACCATTGATTGATAAATAAAAAAGTTTGAATTTCTCTTATATCATAACATTTGTTTTACAGATTGCTGTAAAGTATATACCGGTAATAAAAATAATGCAGCACTCTTTTGATGTGCGACACACAATCTACTTATAATTCTAGACGAAAAAGTATAAATGTTGGGAGCCGGACACGAAAATTCTGATAGACGGACGTTTACCTAGATAGAAGGACGGACATAATACAGGACATATTATGTTATTTTAAAGCCTTCATGTCTGTCTTAAGAAATATAATATAAAAATAAAAATATAAAATAAAAAATTAATAAAATGATTAAAATCCTCTATAGATAATTACTACAAATATTTCCATGCATTTTTCTCTTACCAGAAGAAAGAATTGTGGCATCTTAGTAAACTGGTTGCTGCTTAATTAATCTTCAGTTTGACAATGATGACATTACTGTTTGATATTTTTAATTTTCCCCTGCAGGGTGTAAAATCGTAACAGTCACTTCGTGATCAAGTGCATGCAGCGAATTTCGCTTGAGAGAGAGAGAGAGAGAGAGAGAGAGAGAGAGAGATATATGTTACCTTTGATTTTTAAATCCAGGTCAACACCATCGAGTATCACATAAATTTTATCTTGTTTTCTTCTTAAACTCCACCATACAAATCCTATTTGAGTCTTTACAGCTTCGTATCTCTTTAGGGCATCAGAATCTGTGACAAAAAAATCTTTATTTTTATTTACGAAGTAATTTGATTGATATTTAGTGAATGTGTCAGTTACTTTCATTTAATTTTGAGACAGGAGAGGGTAAACGAATACTATTTTAGAAGTAATGTTATTGAATATTCAACGAGAAAGTACGACGGAGGAAGAGAGAATATGTGATTTCTGTGAATGCATACTGAATTGTTTATCTGTTAAATTATGAAATCCTAAGTTTTTTATAAGAAAACTTCACACGTATTATTTTTAAAAATAAAATGATACAAAAATGCGCCCCACCCCTTAGTTATTCTGGCTATCATTTACTCTGAGTAACTTGAACATGTTGAGTGAATTCACGTGCATATGTTGGGGACGGGGCACTGTCTAAAGCAAAAAGCAATAGCATATTGACTGCCTGTCACCTAACTAAAGGGCACTACACATAGACTGAATAATGTCCAATCAGAATTGATAAAACATCCTCTGAAAAGAAAGCTCCTCCCCCTCCCACTTTCTACTGCAATCAGCTGAGTTCATGCATCGTACGCGGTGTGATGTGTATCACGCGTCTTTATCATCAATGATTTAATGAATGGCGCTCAGTGGAGTCTTAGCCATCAATTACAACCGATGCAAAAGAGATTGTCGTAAAAGAAACCAAAACATTATCATCTCAGTGATGCGAAATAGCTCAAGACGCCCTGACGGAGGTAAACAGAGGCCTGTTCAGCAGAGTGAACGTTCAAGGAATTTTGGCGAGCGCTTGCGAATGCAAAATGTAGAAAAATATCTTTTTTTTTCATTTGCAGCTGAAGAGCATAATTATTCAAAACAAGTTTTACTAGTTTAAAATTTTTCAATTTTTATTCACCATGCTATACCACGCCATTATTATCCGGAAATTCATGACAATTTCCTTTCATATCTTACACACTCCTTGGCTGGGGAGTATCTATTGTAAACTATTTTTATATAACCATAAGAATTATTTAACTGAACTAATCGGATGTAAATAAAGACAGTATGAAGAAAATTCGGCAGAATATTCAAGAACTTAATAAACAAGAGGCCCACGGGCCTTATAGGTCACCTGAGCATTATGCAACAACTTTCCAGTTACAGTGTATTGAATTTGATTCAATAACATGTTTTAAGCCAGATGCTATATGGCATTCACAATTTTGAAAGAGCACCATTGATCATCATAACAATAAACTTAGCAGTCGCTTAGCTTGGTTACTGAATACCCATATGCAGGGTAGGGAACAAAATGCACTCCAACTAATCAGTAATATTCATCAATAATCAGTAGTGCCACTAACACTCTGACCCTAGGTTGCACAAATTTTTAAAAGGCACCCTTAAAATTGCCTATCAAAAAGTATAAATGTTTTATAAATACAAAGGACCAGATTTCAAACAATTAATTCATTTCCAGTATATAAGTAGAGCCCCCCACCCTATATAGGTAGTTCATCTGCTTCATACCAAGAGACAGAGAAGAAAATTTTCAAAGAGCCCCACCCTTACACCAGAACCCCTGACCCTGGGGCCATATAATTCACAATTTTTGTAGAGGCACTCTTGCTCATCATAACTTTGCACTTAATTGGTTTATTTAGGAGCAGAGAAGAAGATTTTCAAAGAATTCATGTAATTTCACTATATAATCAATAGAGCCCCCCCCAACACCAGAACCCTTGATGATAGGGCCATGAAATTCACAATTTTGGTTGAGGCGCACTTGCTCATCATTACTATGCACTAAGTTAGTTTATTTAATACCTAGGAGCGGAGAAGAAGATTTCCAAGGAATTCACATATTTTCACTATATAATCAATAGAGCCCCCCCCCCCCACCAGAACCCTTGACCCTGGGGCCATAAAATTCACAATCTTAGTTGAGGAACACTTGCTTATCATCACTATGTACTTAGTTAGTTTATTTGATACCTAGGAGCAGAGAAGAAGATTTTCAAAGAATTCATGTATTTTCACTTTATAAACAATAAAGTCCCCCCCCCCCCCCACCAGAACCATTGAAGCTGGGGCCATAAAATTCACAATTTTTGTAGAGGCACTCTTGCTCATCATAACTATGCACTTAGTTAGTTTATTTAATACCTAGGAGCAGAGAAGAAGATTTTCAAAGAATTCATGTAATTTCACAATATAATAAATAGAGCCCCCCCCCCCCCCACCAGAACCCTTGACCCTGGGGCCATAAAATTCACAATTTTGGTAGAGGCACTCTTGCTCATCATAACTATGCACTTAGTTAGTTTATTTAATACCTAGGAGCAGAGAAGAAGATTTTCAAAGAATTCATGTAATTTCACTATATAATCAATAGAGCCCTCCCCCCCCCCCAACACCAGAACCCTTGACCCTGGGGCCATAAAATTCACAATTTTGGTAGAGGCACTCTTGCTCGTCATAACTATTTACTTACTTGGTTTATTTAATACCCAGGGGCAGAGAAGAAGATTTTCAAAGAATTCATGTAATTTCACTATATAATCAATGACCCCCCCCCCCCCCCAACACTAGAACCCTTGACCCTGGGGCCATAAAATTCACAATTTTGGTAGAGGCACTCTTGCTCATCATAACTATTTACTTACTTGGTTTATTTAATACCCAGGGGCAGAGAAGAAGATTTTCAAAGAAATCATGTATTTTTACTATATAATCAATAGAGCCCCACCCTAACACCAGAACCCTTGACCCTAGGGCCATAAAATTCACAAATTTGGTAGAGGCACTCTTGCTCATCATAACTATGTACTTAGTTGGTTTATTTAATACCCAGGAGCAGAGAAGAAGATTTTCAAAGAAATAATGCATTTTCACTATATACTTATTTAGCCCCGCCCTAGCACTAGAACCCCTGACCCCAGGGCCATGAATTTCACAATTTTGGTAGAGGACTCAATGCTGATTACAATCATGCAAATAGTTTGACTGCTTGATGTCCAGGAGTAAAGAAGAAGATTTTTAAAGACTGCATTAATTTTAGTGGTTTTTGCCCCACCCCTCAGGCCCCAGGGGGGGCAGGGATCATGAAATTCACAATTTTTGTTCCCCTTCACCAATAGATGCTTTGTGCCAAATTTGGTTGAAATTAATTCAGTGGTTGCAGAGAAGAAGCTGAAAATGTTCAAATGTTAACACACGACACACGACACACAACACACGACGGACGACGACGGACGAAAACGGATAGCAATAGTTTACTCAGGTGACCTAAAAATGTGGACTTCCGGATACCCCCATCAGAGCGGAAGGAGATGCTCAGTACAATAATGCCACCTTCAGTGCCATTCAGGGAAAACCCCTTTCCAAGCTGCCACCCAAGTGACGTATACCGTAAGTGAAAATGTAACTCAGAGGAAGAATGTGGTAGCAGTTTTCTGTGGGAATAAACATGTAAGAAAGGCGCACACCTACGAAGCAAAAGAAAAGAAGTTACCTGCCCAGGACACGAAGACTGCACTGCAACCATTCCTCCGGAGACCACCATTGGAGACGAGAAGAGATGGGCCGCTAATTGTGTTGGTGAGTTACAAAGTGATGACCGGCCACTAGTCATATCAAATTTCACCAGTGATGGAGACAGTGCCGCTGCGTCTGGTGTATCTGAAAAACAAGGACATGTGATTGAAAACCTTAAGGACTTGCATTACTTCTTTGACTCTCAAAGAAAACAGACTGCTAAGGCTCCATTCTGCAGTCACATGTTTCCGCAAAGAACCAAAGCCATAAGAGAATCCATGCAGAGAAGATTTGCCTTGGACCTGAAGCTTCGATACAGCTGGACAGAGTACGAGAATTGCTACAAACACTACTATGGCGACTTACCTTTGATGAAGCGTGCTATGTCTACTGCGGTTGGTTCCCTCATAAACTGCTACCAGGGACAGTGCGGGAAGTCCTGTCAACTCTATTTCTTTTCCTGTCGTGGACTGAAAAGCAATATGTGGAAATCTTCAGTGTTGCCTAGTGACTTTGTATTAAACATGACAGAAAAAGACAAATGTCTGTTAAAAGACTGTATAAATTTGACTTTAGGACAAAGTACTCTTGATAGAATCAAATATCATACTTGTACACAAAAATCTGAATCTGTAAATAGGGCATATTTAAAATCAAATCCAAAATGTATTAAAAGTAGTAGGAATTTTGAAAGTAGAATACATAAAGTTGTGCACTCACTGAATAGGGGTCATGGAAACTCAACACTGGAACTTTGTGAATCTGTAGGGGCACCTGTTGTCAAAGGAAGTAGAGTGGTCCATCATCTAAAACAACAACAAGATAGACAAAACTACTTTAAAATGAAACAAAAACTGTTAAAATATAAATTTCTATAGATCTAAAAGATATCAGCTGTACGATAAAAAATCTAAAGACACTTACAGTAAATCATTAACAGATCCAAAATTAAAAAGGAAATTGTAAGACAGTGAAGGGGTGGGGGGCATTGATGATATGTACATGTATTTCAAATGTATAAAATTTTTAATCAAAAACATATTTTGTGAACTAGTATCTTACATGTAATAATTGTTTTTATGGTTCATTATGCATTGATTATTTTCAACTGTGTAAATGGGGAAAATGTGGACATGTGAATAATGTATTATTGTATATGCAAAATGTGACATTTTCTTATACAAGAGAGTCTGTACATGTAAAAATGTTATATTCTTTATTATTTAGCTCATTAAAATTTTTTGAATTAAAAATCTTGTTTTTCTTACCTGTGTGATGAACACAACAAAGGTTACAGAGCTAATTGGTAGAAATCCGGGTATACGGGTGTCAAAACTGTCCGTTGGTGACCAGACTGCATGTCGCATTGTTTATCCGCCGATATTGATCTTTTCAAGGGGAGACAACTCCTGAAATTAGAGAAATTTTAGTGAAAATGAGAGTTACCTGTCCCTCTTAAGGTCTCACACAAGGAAATAATTTCACTATATATTACTATATAGCTTGAATTAAATTATTTAATTTATTAGACTCACAACAGAAAATTCATGAAAGAGAAAATAAAGATTAATGCTTAAACAAAAATTTGAGATCAGATAAAATATGCCTTATGCGGCTTTTAAGAAAGAAAATCGACAGTAAACTTACCTACCCCGAAATGCACGTGGGATTCACATGTTGACAAACAGCCTACACACCATCCAGGAAGTTGCATCATGCGCAACTGAAAAAAGAGTTCCTTTTAATTCAGTGGGATAATTCTGCTAAGGAAATGATGTTCCTAGTACACGAGTCCAATTTTAATACTGTAGGCCTAAAACAAATTGCCAAAAATGAAAAAAAAAAAATTGTCTCTAAATATATGGAACTTCAATTGACTAGGTTCATTTTGATTGGCTATTTCCTTGCGTAAGACCTTTAAATAAAATACTTAAGATCTTAAAGATATCAGCTGTGTGATAAAAACAAGAGGCCCATGGGCCACATCGCTCACCTGAGAAGCTTTGACCATTATGTTCTTTACCAGATTTCCTCCTTATAATACATAATGTATCCCCACCCTACCCCACTGATCATAATTAAGACATTTTGAAATCTAGACTACCCCAGGATCCTTCCATGTCCACATAAGTTTCAGCTTTTCTGGCCCAGTGGTTCTTGAGAAGAAGATTTTTTAATGACCCCACCCTATTTTTGTCTTTTCTTGATTATCTCCCCTTGTGAGGGAACTTGGCCCTTTATTTTAAAAATTTATATTCCCCTTTACCCAAGAATGCTTTGTACCAAGTTTGGTCAAAATTGGCCCAGTGGTTCTTGAGAAGAAGTCGAAAATGTGAAAAGTTTACAGACGGACAGATGGACAGACAGACAGCTAGACAGACGGACAGCTAGACAGACGGACGATGGATAAAATGTGATCAGAAAAGCTCACTTAAGCCTTCGGCTCAGGTGAGCTAAAAATCTAAAGACACTTATAATAAATCATTAACAGATCCAAAATTAAAAAGGAATTATAGTTGTAAGACTGTAAAGGAGGGAGGTATTAAATGATGTGCATTTCACATGTATGAATTTTTAAAAAAAAACATTTTTTGTGAATTCTGATACATGTAATAATCATTGCTAATGCTTTAATATTTACATTTGCAAATTTTTTCCTTTATATAACACTGCTGAAAGCAAGCGTATTTATAACTGGATAAATACAGGTACGGGGTCAAGAGGTCATAGATGTGCGTATGGATAACCTTCGACGTAATTTCTCAACGACATCATAATGGGTCGACTTGCGTTCAGTGGATTACATTAAAAGTCACAATCAGGCAAATTAATGTATGAATAAGTAACAAAGTAAATATAAGTAAAAAGGTATCATTTTTGAGTTTTATTCATGTAAAACGGGTTGGCACATGATCAAATCTTCCATAAAGCCCTTCGGGCTTTATGGGATTTGATCACATGACCAACCCGTTTGACATCCGAATAAAACTCAATAAATGATACGTACCTTATTTCTTAATTAATGCACTCTTTCCAACAGTGTAAATGGGGAAAATGTGGACATGTAAACTATGCATTATTGTAAATGTAAAATGTAACATTTTCTTAAATGAGAATGCAATTCTTTATAAAAGTCTGTAAAAATAAAATGTTAGAATTTTTAATATTACACTCATCAAAAATTAATTTAAGGTCAAGATCTAGTAAATGAAAGGTGCCTACAGATTTATCAAATTTGAGAAATAAATTCCTTTATTGATGCTTTACAACTTCAGCTTGGTCAAAGAAGGTATTTTGGGGCATTAATTTGTAGGTAAACAAGATGAAAAACTGTGTTTTAAACTGTCATTTTCAATGAAAAAATTAAGAATATCAGTCATGAATATGGGAGTTTTTTTTCATATTCGACAAAGGAATTGTATCCAGATTGCCTACAGTCTCTCAGAAAATGGTAATTAGTATGTTCATGGCCTCTACTTTAAATCAATATAAAATTTGATATAGCATGTATAGGTATCCGATTTACTTTTCATATGATTTCAAGTTGAATGTCATGAAAATATCCTATTTTCTATACAATTCTGCTAAAGCCGTAAAGCACGGGAAAAAGAAAGTTGAAATTGATTATGACGTCATAATGGATCTAGCCCCAAAAAGTTAGTCTAAAAGTTATTTACTAGATCTTGACCTTAAACTAATGATCTCTTTTTTCTTACCTGTCTGATGAACACAACAAATTAAAGGTCACAAATATGATTGGTAGAAATACTGGTATATGGGTGTCAAAACTCTCTGTTGATGGCAAGACTGCGTGCTGCATCGTATATCCACCATTTTTGATCTTTAACAGGGGAAACAACTCCTGTACTTGAAAAGTGGAGAATTTGAAGTCAAAATGAGAGTTATACCTGTCCCTTTTCAGGTCTCACACACGGAAGTAATTTCACGTACTATACATTAATATAAATAGATTGAATATCGTTAGCTTAAATCAAATTAAATACATAATTAGACTTTCAGCAGATTATTCATGAAAGAGAAAATAATGATTAATGCTCAAACAAAAATTTGAAATCAGGAAAAATGTATGCCTTATGTTAGCTTTTATGAAAGAAAATTGACAGTATACATACATGTACCTACCCCTAAGTACACCTGGGTTTCACAAGCCGAGAAACAGCTCACACAGTACACACCATCCAGGAAGTTGCATCATGCGCACCTAAAAAAATACAGTTAGTATTCACTTTAATTCATTGAGATAATTCAGATCTGTTCAAGATGTGATATTCCTTACAGGCTATACTGTAGAAAACGAGTCCAAATTTAAAACTGCAGGCCCAAAAAGGATGCCACGATTGACTAATTTTGATTTGGTTGGCTATTCTTACAAATGCATGAGACCTTTACAAACCTCTGAAGTCTGACAGGACAGTGGCTCTATTCTGGTTTATGTCTAACAACAAAGGAATATAGCATTTTGAAAATATTTCAAAGAGCTTTCTTAGTTAAACACATGTTCAGAGCTTCCTGTTGACAAACTAACAAATAACATACCTGTAATGGCTTCAAGATAAACACTCACTCAGGGTATTGCCTTTTTCATCTCCTCTTTCCTTTACCTCCTGTACTGTGAGTAATTCTGTTTGTCCATCTATAAAAAGTTCATTTCCACCATGACAATTTTCTGGTTTATGGGCAGAGACAACATTTACAGTTCCATTATATCCAACAATTTTCAAAGAGCATCTAGCATTTCTTGAAATGCATTTTTAATGCACCCAGCCCATATACATGTAATTCACAGAAAATGTTATTTGTACACTGAGTATATCAAATATAGAATATTACCAAAGTCACATCAACAATAAAAAGCAATGTTTTTGTAATAATTAAGATGGGGATGCAGAATCAATGGAGCATGAACTGTAAAACAGGTCATGCAGAGTCACAGGGATTGACATTAACTTTACTATTCACTTGTCCTTCGGGCAAGTGAACTACAATTTTGACTTGCCCGAACGCAAAACTTGGTTGCCCAAAAATTTTAAAGAAGAAAATATCAATTACTGTATCTTAATTTGATACTGTAAATATTACAGAGTTAACAAACTAATTTCTATTTTAAACTTAACTGCAAACAACTTTCCTGTAATTTACTATCCTGTAAACACACGTACAGCGATGCACTAATGATATTTCCTTTTCTTTTCTTTTTTTTTTGAAAATTTACCTCCCCCCCCCCCCAAAGCGATTAAGGTCAACTAAAAGGAAAACAGTTATCATGTTTTGAATCAAGATACATCATTACCAAGAACAACTGGTGTTCTTTATATTCTGTAAGTGATTAAATAATCTATTCTATTATATATATATTTCGTAAGAATGTATTGTAAGTTCATAATAAGTTGTCAGGCAGAGAGTGAACGAACAAAAAAAGAATAACAAACCCGATTTCTAAATAGTATGATCCAGAAACGGTACCGAGGGATTCCGAATCCAAAAAAATTGTCACGTTTTTGGCGGAAATCAACTGTTCAATTCATTGTTTTGTTTATAAACTAATGTAAGATTAAAAAAACGTTTCTATCAGAAATATCCACTTGCCCGATCGGACAAGTACATCGATGATTTCACTTGCCCGAACTGATGATTTACTTGTCCCGGGCAATCGGACAACCGTTAATGTCAATCCCTGAGTCACTAAAGCATGAACTGTGAAGCAGGTCATGCAAAGTCACTGGAGCATGAACTGTAAAGCAGGTCATGCAGAGACACTGGAGCATGAACTTGATAAGCTGGTCATGCAGAATCAGTTGGGCATGAACTTGATAAGCAGGTCATATTGAGGCATCCAATAGAAAACTTCCTTCAGAATGAAATAAAAATAAGTGCAACTTTGAAGAAGTCTCTAAAAACCATGCTGTACTGATCATAATGTTAACAATCCTTGATAAATATTATGTTAATAATTGTTGAAACATACCGAGTCAAATTTGGTTCAATTTTGACAATGTCAGATGAAAATACAGTTTCCCAAAACATTATAGTCAATTTTATGCCTGGAAATTGCAGCTTCTGAAGCATGCTATATAAACTGAGCATTTATTGGTTTACTGGTATAATCTGCAGTGAATGAAAGAGATATGCAGCAAATAGTCAGACAGACACACAATGATCTACAAACAGTCAGACAGACACACAATGATCTACAAACAGTCAGACAGACACACAATGATCTACAAACAGTCAGACAGACACACAATGATCTACAAACAGTCAGACAGACAGACAATGATCTACAAACAGTCAGACAGACAGACAATGATCTACAAACAGCTAGACAGACAGACAAACAATGATCTACAAACAGTCAGACAGACAGACAATGATCTAAAAACAGTCAGACAGACACACAATGATCTACAAACAGTCAGACAGACACACAATGATCTACAGTCAGACAGACACACAATGATCTACAAACAGTCAGACAGACACACAATGATCTACAAACAGTCAGACAGACACACAATGATCTACAAACAGTCAGACAGACAGACAATGATCTACAAACAGTCAGACACACAAACAATGATCTACAAACATCAGACACACAAACAATGATATACAAACATTTATGATCTACAAACGCAGTCAGACACACAACCAGCGATCTACAAAAAAGAAGTATCTACAATAAAAAAAAATAATAACTTTGTTATTGCATGTTCTTATAACCCTGAAAACAACAAAAAATTAAATAATTCAAATTAGATCCAATTCTGATGAAATAAACTTAAAGAAAGGGAATACAATTCAATGCATTTATAACCTGGAAAAAAAAAAACAAACAAACAAAAGCATGCAAATTTAAGTTTCAACTTCAAAGTGATATAACATATTCATTTCTGTCATGAAACTGAAAAACAAGTGCAATTTATAAATATCCAAATGATTTTCAATGCCATAGAGAAAATTCAAATTGTAAATTTAACTCTTTTTAATCTGAAAAACAAAACAAATTTGTTTCAATTTGAATGTGAAATTAGTCTTAAACCTAAAAAGCAAACCACACAACATATTCAAATCAAGTTTCAATTTCAATCTGAAAAAAAAAAACAATAAAATTTCTGTTCTAATCTGAAAAATGAAACGACGTACATTATGTTTGCAATTTTTAGTTGTAATTTTAATGTTGAATACCGCATGTCTTTAATCTGAAAAACAAAACATTAGCTGCATGTGTTCAAAATTAGTTCAAATTTTAATGAGTTTATATACACTAATTAATAACTATCGAACCTGAAAAAAAAACATAAAATCCTTTAAAATTAACAACTTCTATTTTCAATTTGAAAATTCAGGTACTAGCACTGTTTTAACTGAAAAAAGAAGAAACACAATTTATGCCAATTATTTTCAATTTCAATGAAAACTACAATTTTATTATAGTTTCTCTCTTTTTTTTTAATCTGAAAAACAAAACAAGCAATTATGCTGTTCAATTTTGTTACAGTCTAAATGAGAACATAGTTACTGCATGTCTTAATTGAATCTGCATGAAAACAAAACAGACAATTAAATCTAAATTATTTTAAATTTCAATGAAAAGTAGATGCAGTTAAGTAACTTCATTAAATACAAAATTTATGCAAATTAGTTGATATTGATTTCATTGAAAAAATGCAGTAAATGTCTTTGTCCTGAAAAGCATAACAAACAACTTAATAATAAGCAAATTAGTTGCTATTTGGATGAGAAAAATAAACAGTTTAATTAATCTCTTTAACTTGTTAACAAAACACAAAATCTTTGCAAATAAGTAATTGCTATTTCAAAGAGAAAATGCAGTAAATGTCTTTGTCCTAAAAAAAAAACAACAAATTTTAAACAATCTACGCAAATGCTATTTTGATTGGAAAAATAAATACAGTTAATGTCTTGAACCTGAAAACAGAATATTTATGCAAAATAGTTGCTTTTTCAAAGAGAAAAATGCAGTTAATGTCTTTGACCTGAAAAACAAAACAATTATCTAAAAATTTAATGTCATATTCAATGAAGAAAAAAAATAACGGCGAAATGTCCAAGTTACAATGGAAAACACTCAGACTAATGCAGGGAGAGAAGTAACAGTAAAAGTTGGGCCTTTTCTTGCCAGGCAGCCTGAAAAAGAAAAACAGATTTTATATTTAACATTTCAAAAAAATTAATACATGAAACACATTGACAATTATCTAACTAACTGTACCATTATAATAATGAAAGAATGGGTCTGGTATATTTATAAATCTAGCACTTAATCCCAAAACCTGGCCACAGTGACCTAATTTTGGGACACATGAAGTGTCTCAGTAAGATTGCATCCACTGCCATGTAAAGGGGATTAGGCTCAGTGTACAGGATATGCTAGACTGTGTGCATGAAGTATATGGAGGTATAACAAACAGTATTCAAGATGAAAAGTCAAATGATGCAAATCAGGAGCTAAGCAAACTGTGACAGACCTCTAAAACATCAGAGGTGGGATCAGGTGCCATGGAGGAGTGAGCATCTCCTGCTGACCAAACTCCAGTGCTCCTTGTCACATCAAAATGAGGTCACTGTGAGTGACCTATTCTATGTTAAAAAACACCTTGTCCAAATATAGGTGCATTAATTTACAAAGAAAATAATCCTACTAGGATCAAAATGCAAAAGTTATGATACAGACATACATGTAACTATGATTGCCATAAGATGTAGCTATGGTGACCTTTCTGGGGATTGAGCTTAAAACATCACTTAAAGCTGAATATGATTCGTAAAAGGAATCTGTCTGCCATTTTTGTTCCCGATTCACTGTTCAGTGTAATCAGTCGACACCAGTGCAGACGGACGTATATGCCATACAGAACTCGGTAGCAAGAATAATAACTTAATACTTCGTCTAATGCAGGAAAATAAGATACCAAATTACAGTCAGTGCAGTATACAAACAACACAGATAAACGTAACTACACTAAAATATAAACAAAGGTAATGCAAGATAACCAGCACGAACACGGGTCGCCATTCGATGCCGAAACCCGTTACAATAAAGCAGTCAGGTGTAACGAATGCGATGAGTATACCCTAGTATTGATGTATCGTAGATAATGCTATTGAAAATGGCGTATGCCTATTTACGAGTCGTGTTCAGCTTATTCCATGGTCAATCCAATCCTGGGCATATACAATATACTATATATTACATGTGCATCAAAAAAACCTAAGCTGCCCTAATGGGACAATATAACCATCCTGGTGCACATGCAAAACATGGCCTGTGACAGACAGACAGATAAATGGAAAGCCATTAAAGTAACACAGTCAAATGATGGGAATACTGTATACCGGGAAATTTTCGCCCACGTTTTATTTTCGCCCCTTTCGCCCTCTTCTTGATTGGGCGAATTTAAAACGGGGCGAATTCAAATTACACCTCATAATTTCTTAAACAGAACTATGACTGGGCGAATTTAAAATGGGGCGAAATTGCTCACAAGTTCAAAAGGGCGAAAATAACACGGGGCGAAAATAACCCTGTATACAGTATATCACGTACGAAAATGTGCTTCAATCATTACACGTCCTAAGGCCAGCATTTTTTTATTTATAGGTTTACGAACATCAGAATAAAAAAATACCGTAGGAGGAGGAAATAAAAAAAAAAAATTTTTTTGGATAAATTATTGACTTTTGTACATTCATTTTTGCTTCTTTTTTTATGCTATCCTAACAGATTCCTTGCCACTTGACACATAATGGTTACAAATAGGAAAGTGGAACCTTTAATAATTTATTTGCTTATTTCATCATCTGTTAGTTTGGGCCAGTGATAAGTTGATCAATATATTTTTAGATATGTGTTAGGTGAATGTGTGGCCATTGTTCTTAAATATACCTGAGACCTAAAATTATAATTCCTTTCATAAAACCAGGGACCTATATACTATATAGTATATAGGTCCCTGATAAAACAGACAGGGAGTACTGGGAAGTATGGTGAACATTTTTTTTAAATTAGGAGTAAAATAATATTCTGGCTGCCACAAACAATACTACGTCCTAAAAATAAAAAAAAATGCTGATACATCATTAATGCATAAAAAACATGAGACACATATATAAAGCTGGAATATAGAGGGTAAGCAATCCAATGAGCATCCAGGCAAAAAGCAGACTGAACATTCCTGTGGACATCAATGCAAGTTTGACATTATGCTGCACATCCAACAACAGCATGGACAAGATGGTTGGTCACTGATATGTAAAGAGACTATATAAAGCATCCAGAATAAAAAATCCAACAACAGCATGGACAAGATGGTTCTCCTCCCTGTTCTCATTCTCTGGAGCAGAAAAACATCAAGCACAGCATATCAATGCTTCTATCAGCATAAATGTATAAATTAAAACACCTAAATGCTTCTATCAACATAAATGTATAAAGTACAGCATCTCAATACTTCCATCAGCATCAACGTAACAATTATAATAATGCATCACCACTGCATACAGTTTAATTTGGTTTAGATACAAGGAACAATAAGTTTGAATAACTTAACCGAGTTCAGAAACTACCATGCCAAAATGTGAATTTTTAATTGTTGTTAATTATGCTTATTATAAGCCAAATCATCATGCAAGGGGATCATTTTAATGATACAGAAGCAAAAAAAATTATGAAAAAAAGAGGCCCATGGGCCTTATAGGTCACCTGAGCATTATGCAACAATTTTCCAGTGATTGAATTTGATTCATGTTTTAAGCCAGATGCTATGGCATTCACAATTTTGAAAAAGGCACCATTGATCATCATAACAATACACTTAGCAGTTGCTTAGTTTGTTTACTTAATACCCATACGCAGGGTAATTAAAGGAACACAAAATGCATTTCAACTAATAAGTAATATTCAGCAATAATCAGTAGTGCCCCTACCATACATGAACCCCTGACCCTTACACCTTGACATTTGATTAATACCAAGGAGAGATTTCAAACCATTCATTTTCAGTATACAAGTACAACCCCCCCCCATCTATGGTACCCCGGGGCCTTTAAATTCACAATTGTGGAAGATATGGGCCCTTGTCCATCATAACTATATTGGTAGTTCATCTGCTTAATACCCTGGAGCAGAGAAGAAAATTTTCAAAGATTTGTATTTTCACTATATAATCAAGAGAGCCCCGCCCTAACACCAGAACCCCTGACCCTGGGGCTATAAAATTCACAATTATGGAAGAGGCATTCTTGCTCATCATAACTATATACTTACTTAGTTTATTTATTTCCTAGGAGCAGAGGAGAAGATTTTCAAAGAATTCATGTATTTTTACTATATAATCAATAGAGCCCAGCCCTAACACCAGAACCCCTGACCCTGGGGCCATAAAATTCATTATTTTGGTAGAAGCACTCTTGCTCATCATAACTATGCACTTAGTTAGTTTATTTATTTCCTAGGAGCAGAGGAGAAGATTTTCAAAGAATTCAGGTATTTTCACTATATAATTTATAGAGCCCCACCCTAACACCAGAACCTCTGTCCCTGGGGCCAAAAAATTCATAATTTTGGTAGAGGCACTCTTGCTCATCATAACTATGCACTTAGTTTATTTAATACCCAGGAGCAGAAAAGATGATTTTCAAAGAATTCATGTATTTTCACTATTTTGAGTTTACTCAGGTGACCTAATAAAATGCCTGACAGAGGCATTGGATGGTGGGGGTTATATCGAAATTCCTAATACTAACAAGAACTGTTTAATAAATGTTGATAATCAAAGCTTTTGAAATTTTCTTATGACAAACACATTAAAATAGCTGATCGAATTTGAAGAACAACAAAAATTTAATGTATTGGCGGAACTGTCATGGCTTTTATTACAAAATACATTCACAGATAACATGCAATTCGTATGTTCATTCAAGCATCAGCAACATGCAATTCACATGTTCATAACCTATGTGCCGATCATACAACTCGTAAGCTTTTGGCAGCATAGCATTCACAAATATCACACAAAGCATATCATAGCTGGGGGACCTGGAGATAACAGTATCACCTTGGCAAATGGTTACTTGTCAAAATTGCGCTAACACGAAAAAGTCAGGATTATCACATTCACAAAGCATAGTCCATCATGTAACTTTCTTCATCAGTGTATAAGCCACGACGATTTCGGAAATTGTCACTTAACAGTCAGGATTATCACATTCACACGGCAAATCAAACTTGATAGCTTTCTTCATCTGACAGTGTATAAGCCACGACGATTTCGGAAATTGTCACTTAACAGTCAGGATTATCACATTCACACAGCAAATCAAACTTGATAGCTTTCTTCATCTGACAGTGTATAAGCCACGACGATTTTGGAAATTGTCACTTAACAGTCAGGATTATCACATTCACACAGCAAAGTCCATGATGGCCTTCTTCATAGGTGTACAAGTCATGACGATTTCTGAAATTGAAAGAAAACACACAGCAGAAAAAGGAACCAAAAAAAAATCTGCACTGAACAAGATGGGAAGTTGAAAAGACCAAGCGCATGTGCATCAAAGCTCAAGTATTACTGACCCTAGAACCGTAATGATGGAACATCATAATTCCGGAAAACGGTTTGCATTTCTTGTATTTTTCATGTTTTTAATCATGCAAAACTATATATACATCTGCACACACAGACAGATAAGATGAGTCACTTATAGGGTGTCCACAGGGGGAGGGGGATATATTCTAATCCACATGTCAGAAAAAACACTTTTACACAGAATACTAAACCTAGGACATCAGTCCTCGTAAAACTATAGGATCCACAAAAAACACGATACTGATATTTTATTGTTTGAAGTTTTATAATTATTTAAGACAAACCTCTATAACCAAACAACTGAAATTGAAATTTAATCTTATAATAACTTAACTCCTACCTTCTTAAGTAATCTTAAGATAATTGAACTCAAACCTATTTCATCTCTTATCTTTCATTTTTATTCATTGGTTTTAACAGGGCTAAGGAACTATATTCTCATGGATGCTATGCCTATATTGCGGTGTGTGCATGAGTTGTATAAGACATAGCATAGATAAGAATAAAACTTTAACTGAACTTCTTTAATTTAGTTTTTCAAAACTCTTTAACGATACAACTATTTAATGGAAAATTCTATCACCTCTTACAACAAGCCTCTAATAGGCCAGGAACCTATTCTCTAAGCCCCCGATCCACCAGGGGGTTTAACCAATCAAAAAGGACCAAGGGAACTAAACAAACCTAACTCTAACCTAATTCTACCCCCCCCCCCTTCAATGGAATGTTATACATTTTTTTAAAAATCAGAAATCTTTGGAGTTTTATAATTATTTAAGACAAACCCTCCCTCAAGTTGTATAACTCTACCCCAAACCCTCCCTCAACATAACTCTACCCAAACCATCCCTCAACCTAACACCAACCTAAACCCTCCCTCAATGGAATGTAATAGATTAAAAAAAAAAAATCAGATACCATTTGAAGTTTTATAATTATTTAAGACAAACCTCTATAACCATCATAACCAAACAAATGAAATTGAAATTTAATCTTATAATAACTTAAATCCTACCTTCTTAAGTAATCTTAAGATAATTGAACTCACACCTATTTCATCTCTTATCTTTAATTTTTATTCAATGGGTTTTTATAGGGATAAGAAACTATATTCTCATGAATGCTATGCCAATACGGCGGTGTGTGCAGGAGTTGTATAAGACATAGCATAGATAAGAATAAAACTAACTGAACTTCTTTAATTTAGTTTTAAATTTTTTTTTAATAATACAACTATTTAATGGGAAATTCTGTCGCCTCTTACGACAAGCCTCTAATAGGCCAGGAACCTATTCTCTAAGCCCCCGATCCACCAGGGGGTTTAACCAATCAAAAAGGACCAAGGGAACTAAACAAACCTAACTCTACCCCAAAGGCTCCCTCAACCTAACTCTACCCCCCCCCCCCTTCAATGGAATGTTATACATTTTTTTTTTAAAAATCAGAAATCGTTTGAAGTTTTATAATTATTTAAGACAAACCTCTATAACCATCATAACCAAACAAATGAAATGGAAATTTAATCTTATAATAACTTAACTCCTACCTTCTTAAGTAATCTTAAGATAATTGAACTCAAACCTATTTCATCTCTTATCTTTAATTTTTATTCATTGGCTTTTTACAGGGATAAGAAACTATATTCTCATGGATGCTATGCCAATACGGCGGTGTGTGCAGGAGTTGTATAAGACATAGCATAGATAAGAATAAAACTAACTGAACTTCTTTAATTTAGTTTTTAAAAAAATCTTTAATGATACAACTATTTAATGGGAAATTCTGTCGCCTCTTACGACAAGCCTCTAATAGGCCAGGAACCTATTCTCTAAGCCCCCGATCCACCAGGGGGTTTAACCAATCAAAAAGGACCAAGGGAACTAAACAAACCTAACTCTACCCCAAACCCTCCCTCAACCTAACTCTACCCCCCCCCCCCCCCCCTTCAATGGAATGTAATACATTTTTAAAAAAAAAATTCAGAAATCGTTTGAAGTTTTAAAATTATTTAAGACAAACCTCTATAACCATGATAACCAAACAACTGAAATGGAAATTTAATCTTATAATAACTTAACTCCTACCTTCTTAAGTAATCTTAAGATAATTGAACTCAAACCTATTTCATCTCTTATCTTTAATTTTTATTCAATGGGTTTTTATAGGGATAAGAAACTATATTCTCATGAATGCTATGCCAATACGGCGGTGTGTGCAGGAGTTGTATAAGACATAGCATAGATAAGAATAAAACTAACTGAACTTCTTTAATTTAGTTTTAAAAATTTTTTAATAATACAACTATTTAATGGGAAATTCTGTCGCCTCTTACGACAAGCCTCTAATAGGCCAGGAACCTATTCTCTAAGCCCCCGATCCACCAGGGGGTTTAACCAATCAAAAAGGACCAAGGGAACTAAACAAACCTAACTCTACCCCAAACGCTCCCTCAACCTAACTCTATCCCCCCCCCCATTCAATGGAATGTTATACATTTTTTTTAAATCAGAAATCGTTTGAAGTTTTATAATTATTTAAGACAAACCTCTATAACCATCATAACCAAACAAATGAAATTGAAATTTAATCTTATAATAACTTAACTCCTACCTTCTTAAGTAATCTTAAGATAATTGAACTCAAACCTATTTCATCTCTTATCTTTAATTTTTATTCAATGGGTTTTTATAGGGATAAGAAACTATATTCTCATGAATGCTATGCCAATACGGCGGTGTGTGCAGGAGTTGTATAAGACATAGCATAGATAAGAATAAAACTAACTGAACTTCTTTAATTTAGTATTTAAAAAAATTTTTAATAATACAACTATTTAATGGGAAATTCTGTCGCCTCTTACGACAAGCCTCTAATAGGCCAGGAACCTATTCTCTAAGCCCCCGATCCACCAGGGGGTTTAACCAATCAAAAAGGACCAAGGGAACTAAACAAACCTAACTCTACCCCAAACCCTCCCTCAACCTAACTCCCCCCCCCCCCCCCCCCCCCCTTCAATGGAATGTTATACATTTTTTTTAAAAAATCAGAAATCGTTTGAAGTTTTATAATTATTTAAGACAAACCTCTATAACCATCATAACCAAACAAATGAAATGGAAATTTAATCTTATAATAACTTAACTCCTACCTTCTTAAGTAATCTTAAGATAATTGAACTCAAACCTATTTCATCTCTTATCTTTAATTTTTATTCAATGGGTTTTTATAGGGATAAGAAACTATATTCTCATGAATGCTATGCCAATACGGCGGTGTGTGCAGGAGTTGTATAAGACATAGCATAGATAAGAATAAAACTAACTGAACTTCTTTAATTTAGTATTTAAAAAAATTTTTAATAATACAACTATTTAATGGGAAATTCTGTCGCCTCTTACGACAAGCCTCTAATAGGCCAGGAACCTATTCTCTAAGCCCCCGATCCACCAGGGGGTTTAACCAATCAAAAAGGACCAAGGGAACTAAACAAACCTAACTCTACCCCAAACGCTCCCTCAACCTAACTCTACCCCCCCCCCCCCCCCCCCCTTCAATGGAATGTAATACATTTTTTAAAAAAAATTAGAAATCGTTTGAAGTTTTATAATTATTTAAGACAAACCTCTATAACCATCATAACCAAACAAATGAAATGGAAATTTAATCTTATAATAACTTAACTCCTACCTTCTTAAGTAATCTTAAGATAATTGAACTCAAACCTATTTCATCTCTTATCTTTAATTTTTATTCAATGGGTTTTTATAGGGATAAGAAACTATATTCTCATGAATGCTATGCCAATACGGCGGTGTGTGCAGGAGTTGTATAAGACATAGCATAGATAAGAATAAAACTAACTGAACTTCTTTAATCTAGTATTTAAAAATTTCTTTAATAATACAACTATTTAATGGGAAATTCTGTCGCCTCTTACGACAAGCCTCTAATAGGCCAGGAACCTATTCTCTAAGCCCCCGATCCACCAGGGGGTTTAACCAATCAAAAAGGACCAAGGGAACTAAACAAACCTAACTCTACCCCAAACGCTCCCTCAACCTAACTCTACCCCCCCCCCCCTCAATTGAATGTTATACATTTTTTTTTAAAAATCAAAAATCGTTTGAAGTTTTATAATTATTTAAGACAAACCTCTATAACCATCATAACCAAACAAATGAAATGGAAATTTAATCTTATAATAACTTAACTCCTACCTTCTTAAGTAATCTTAAGATAATTGAACTCAAACCTATTTCATCTCTTATCTTTAATTTTTATTCATTGGCTTTTTACAGGGATAAGAAACTATATTCTCATGGATGCTATGCCAATACGGCGGTGTGTGCAGGAGTTGTATAAGACATAGCATAGATAAGAATAAAACTAACTGAACTTCTTTAATTTAGTATTTAAAAAAATTTTTAATAATACAACTATTTAATGGGAAATTCTGTCGCCTCTTACGACAAGCCTCTAATAGGCCAGGAACCTATTCTCTAAGCCCCCGATCCACCAGGGGGTTTAACCAATCAAAAAGGACCAAGGGAACTAAACAAACCTAACTCTACCCCAAACGCTCCCTCAACCTAACTCTACCCCCCCCCCCCCCCCTTCAATGGAATGTTATACATTTTTTTTTTAAAAATCAGAAATCGTTTGAAGTTTTATAATTATTTAAGACAAACCTCTATAACCATCATAACCAAACAAATGAAATGGAAATTTAATCTTATAATAACTTAACTCCTACCTTCTTAAGTAATCTTAAGATAATTGAACTCAAACCTATTTCATCTCTTATCTTTAATTTTTATTCAATGGGTTTTTATAGGGATAAGAAACTATATTCTCATGAATGCTATGCCAATACGGCGGTGTGTGCAGGAGTTGTATAAGACATAGCATAGATAAGAATAAAACTAACTGAACTTCTTTAATTTAGTATTTAAAATTTTTTTAATAATACAACTATTTAATGGGAAATTCTGTCGCCTCTTACGACAAGCCTCTAATAGGCCAGGAACCTATTCTCTAAGCCCCCGATCCACCAGGGGGTTTAACCAATCAAAAAGGACCAAGGGAACTAAACAAACCTAACTCTACCCCAAACGCTCCCTCAACCTAACTCTACCCCCCCCCCCCCCCTTCAATGGAATGTAATACATTTAAAAAAAAAAATCAGAAATCGTTTGAAGTTTTATAATTATTTAAGACAAACCTCTATAACCATCATAACCAAACAAATGAAATGGAAATTTAATCTTATAATAACTTAACTCCTACCTTCTTAAGTAATCTTAAGATAATTGAACTCAAACCTATTTCATCTCTTATCTTTAATTTTTATTCAATGGGTTTTTATAGGGATAAGAAACTATATTCTCATGAATGCTATGCCAATACGGCGGTGTGTGCAGGAGTTGTATAAGACATAGCATAGATAAGAATAAAACTAACTGAACTTCTTTAATTTAGTATTTAAAATTTTTTTAATAATACAACTATTTAATGGGAAATTCTGTCGCCTCTTACGACAAGCCTCTAATAGGCCAGGAACCTATTCTCTAAGCCCCCGATCCACCAGGGGGTTTAACCAATCAAAAAGGACCAAGGGAACTAAACAAACCTAACTCTACCCCAAACGCTCCCTCAACCTAACTCTACCCCCCCCCCTCCCCTTTCAATGGAATGTTATACATTTTTTTTTAAAAAAAATCAGAAATCGTTTGAAGTTTTATAATTATTTAAGACAAACCTCTATAACCATCATAACCAAACAAATGAAATGGAAATTTAATCTTATAATAACTTAACTCCTACCTTCTTAAGTAATCTTAAGATAATTGAACTCAAACCTATTTCATCTCTTATCTTTAATTTTTATTCAATGGGTTTTTATAGGGATAAGAAACTATATTCTCATGAATGCTATGCCAATACGGCGGTGTGTGCAGGAGTTGTATAAGACATAGCATAGATAAGAATAAAACTAACTGAACTTCTTTAATTTAGTATTTAAAATTTTTTTTAATAATACAACTATTTAATGGGAAATTCTGTCGCCTCTTACGACAAGCCTCTAATAGGCCAGGAACCTATTCTCTAAGCCCCCGATCCACCAGGGGGTTTAACCAATCAAAAAGGACCAAGGGAACTAAACAAACCTAACTCTACCCCAAACGCTCCCTCAACCTAACTCTACCCCCCTCCCCCCTTCAATGGAATGTTATACATTTTTAAAAAAATCAGAAATCTTTGGTGTTTTATAATTATTTAAGACAAACCTCTATAACCATCATAACCAAACAAATGAAATGGAAATTTAATCTTATAATAACTTAACTCCTACCTTCTTAAGTAATCTTAAGATAATTGAACTCAAACCTATTTCATCTCTTATCTTTAATTTTTATTCAATGGGTTTTTATAGGGATAAGAAACTATATTCTCATGAATGCTATGCCAATACGGCGGTGTGTGCAGGAGTTGTATAAGACATAGCATAGATAAGAATAAAACTAACTGAACTTCTTTAATTTAGTATTTAAAAAAAATTTTAATAATACAACTATTTAATGGGAAATTCTGTCGCCTCTTACGACAAGCCTCTAATAGGCCAGGAACCTATTCTCTAAGCCCCCGATCCACCAGGGGGTTTAACCAATCAAAAAGGACCAAGGGAACTAAACAAACCTAACTCTACCCCAAACGCTCCCTCAACCTAACTCTACCCCCCCCCCCCCCTTCAATGGAATGTTATACATTTTTTTTTTAAAAAAAAAAATCAGAAATCGTTTGAAGTTTTATAATTATTTAAGACAAACCTCTATAACCATCATAACCAAACAAATGAAATGGAAATTTAATCTTATAATAACTTAACTCCTACCTTCTTAAGTAATCTTAAGATAATTGAACTCAAACCTATTTCATCTCTTATCTTTAATTTTTATTCAATGGGTTTTTATAGGGATAAGAAACTATATTCTCATGAATGCTATGCCAATACGGCGGTGTGTGCAGGAGTTGTATAAGACATAGCATAGATAAGAATAAAACTAACTGAACTTCTTTAATTTAGTATTTAAAAAAATTTTTAATAATACAACTATTTAATGGGAAATTCTGTCGCCTCTTACGACAAGCCTCTAATAGGCCAGGAACCTATTCTCTAAGCCCCCGATCCACCAGGGGGTTTAACCAATCAAAAAGGACCAAGGGAACTAAACAAACCTAACTCTACCCCAAACGCTCCCTCAACCTAACTCTACCCCCCCCCCCCCCCACTTCAATGGAATGTTATACATTTTTTTTTTTAAATCAGAAATCGTTTGAAGTTTTATAATTATTTAAGACAAACCTCTATAACCATCATAACCAAACAAATGAAATGGAAATTTAATCTTATAATAACTTAACTCCTACCTTCTTAAGTAATCTTAAGATAATTGAACTCAAACCTATTTCATCTCTTATCTTTAATTTTTATTCAATGGGTTTTTATAGGGATAAGAAACTATATTCTCATGAATGCTATGCCAATACGGCGGTGTGTGCAGGAGTTGTATAAGACATAGCATAGATAAGAATAAAACTAACTGAACTTCTTTAATTTAGTATTTAAAAATTTTTATTTTAATAATACAACTATTTAATGGGAAATTCTGTCGCCTCTTACGACAAGCCTCTAATAGGCCAGGAACCTATTCTCTAAGCCCCCGATCCACCAGGGGGTTTAACCAATCAAAAAGGACCAAGGGAACTAAACAAACCTAACTCTACCCCAAACGCTCCCTCAACCTAACTCTACCCCCCCCCCCCTTCAATGGAATGTTATACATTTTTTTTAAAAAATCAGAAATCGTTTGAAGTTTTATAATTATTTAAGACAAACCTCTATAACCATCATAACCAAACAAATGAAATGGAAATTTAATCTTATAATAACTTAACTCATACCTTCTTAAGTATTCTTAAGTTTATTAAACTCAAACCTATTTCATCTCTTATCTTTTATTTTTATTCATTGACTTTTTATTGGGATAAGAAACTATATTCTCCTAATTGCTATGCCAAAACAGCGGTGTGTGCAGGAGTTGTATATGACATAGCATTAATAAGAATAAAACTAACTGAACTTCTTTAATTTAGTATTCAAAAATTTTTTTAATAATACAACTATTTAATAGGAAATTCTGTCACCTCTTATGACAAGCCTCTAATAGGCCAGGAACCTATTCTCTAAGCCCCCGATCCACCAGGGGGTTTAACCAATCAAAAAGGACCAAGGGAACTAAACAAACCTAACTCTACCCCAAACGCTCCCTCAACCTAACTCTAACCCCCCACCCTTCAATGGAATGTTATACATTTTTTTTAAAAAATCAGAAATCGTTTGAAGTTTTATAATTATTTAAGACAAACCTCTATAACCATCATAACCAAACAAATGAAATGGAAATTTAATCTTATAATAACTTAACTCCTACCTTCTTAAGTAATCTTAAGATAATTGAACTCAAACCTATTTCATCTCTTATCTTTAATTTTTATTCAATGGGTTTTTATAGGGATAAGAAACTATATTCTCATGAATGCTATGCCAATACGGCGGTGTGTGCAGGAGTTGTATAAGACATAGCATAGATAAGAATAAAACTAACTGAACTTCTTTAATTTAGTATTTAAAAAAATTTTTAATAATACAACTATTTAATGGGAAATTCTGTCGCCTCTTACGACAAGCCTCTAATAGGCCAGGAACCTATTCTCTAAGCCCCCGATCCACCAGGGGGTTTAACCAATCAAAAAGGACCAAGGGAACTAAACAAACCTAACTCTACCCCAAACGCTCCCTCAACCTAACTCTACCCCCCCCCCCCCTTCAATGGAATGTTATACATTTTTTTTTTTTAATCAGAAATCGTTTGAAGTTTTATAATTATTTAAGACAAACCTCTATAACCATCATAACCAAACAAATGAAATGGAAATTTAATCTTATAATAACTTAACTCCTACCTTCTTAAGTAATCTTAAGATAATTGAACTCAAACCTATTTCATCTCTTATCTTTAATTTTTATTCAATGGGTTTTTATAGGGATAAGAAACTATATTCTCATGAATGCTATGCCAATACGGCGGTGTGTGCAGGAGTTGTATAAGACATAGCATAGATAAGAATAAAACTAACTGAACTTCTTTAATTTAGTATTTAAAATTTTTTTTAATAATACAACTATTTAATGGGAAATTCTGTCGCCTCTTACGACAAGCCTCTAATAGGCCAGGAACCTATTCTCTAAGCCCCCGATCCACCAGGGGGTTTAACCAATCAAAAAGGACCAAGGGAACTAAACAAACCTAACTCTACCCCAAACGCTCCCTCAACCTAACTCTACCCCCCCCCCCCCCCTCAATGAAATGTTATTAATTTTTTTTTAAAAAAATCAGAAATCGTTTGAAGTTTTATAATTATTTAAGACAAACCTCTATAACCATCATAACCAAACAAATGAAATGGAAATTTAATCTTATAATAACTTAACTCCTACCTTCTTAAGTAATCTTAAGATAATTGAACTCAAACCTATTTCATCTCTTATCTTTAATTTTTATTCAATGGGTTTTTATAGGGATAAGAAACTATATTCTCATGAATGCTATGCCAATACGGCGGTGTGTGCAGGAGTTGTATAAGACATAGCATAGATAAGAATAAAACTAACTGAACTTCTTTAATTTAGTATTTAAAATTTTTTTTAATAATACAACTATTTAATGGGAAATTCTGTCGCCTCTTACGACAAGCCTCTAATAGGCCAGGAACCTATTCTCTAAGCCCCCGATCCACCAGGGGGTTTAACCAATCAAAAAGGACCAAGGGAACTAAACAAACCTAACTCTACCCCAAACGCTCCCTCAACCTAACTCTACCCCCCCCCCATTCAATGGAATGTTATACATTTTTTTTTTAAATCAGAAATCGTTTGAAGTTTTATAATTATTTAAGACAAACCTCTATAACCATCATAACCAAACAAATGAAATGGAAATTTAATCTTATAATAACTTAACTCCTACCTTCTTAAGTAATCTTAAGATAATTGAACTCAAACCTATTTCATCTCTTATCTTTAATTTTTATTCAATGGGTTTTTATAGGGATAAGAAACTATATTCTCATGAATGCTATGCCAATACGGCGGTGTGTGCAGGAGTTGTATAAGACATAGCATAGATAAGAATAAAACTAACTGAACTTCTTTAATTTAGTATTTAAAATTTTTTTTAATAATACAACTATTTAATGGGAAATTCTGTCGCCTCTTACGACAAGCCTCTAATAGGCCAGGAACCTATTCTCTAAGCCCCCGATCCACCAGGGGGTTTAACCAATCAAAAAGGACCAAGGGAACTAAACAAACCTAACTCTACCCCAAACACTCCCTCAACCTAACTCTACCCCCCCCCCCCCTTCAATGGAATGTTATACATTTTTTTTTTTAAATCAGAAATCGTTTGAAGTTTTATAATTATTTAAGACAAACCTCTATAACCATCATAACCAAACAAATGAAATGGAAATTTAATCTTATAATAACTTAACTCCTACCTTCTTAAGTAATCTTAAGATAATTGAACTCAAACCTATTTCATCTCTTATCTTTAATTTTTATTCAATGGGTTTTTATAGGGATAAGAAACTATATTCTCATGAATGCTATGCCAATACGGCGGTGTGTGCAGGAGTTGTATAAGACATAGCATAGATAAGAATAAAACTAACTGAACTTCTTTAATTTAGTTTTTAAAATTTTTTTTAAAAATACAACTATTTAATGGGAAATTCTGTCGCCTCTTACGACAAGCCTCTAATAGGCCAGGAACCTATTCTCTAAGCCCCCGATCCACCAGGGGGTTTAACCAATCAAAAAGGACCAAGGGAACTAAACAAACCTAACTCTACCCCAAACGCTCCCTCAACCTAACTCTACCCCCCCCCCCCTTCAATGGAATGTTATATATTTTTTTAAAAAAAAAAATCAGAAATCGTTTGAAGTTTTATAATTATTTAAGACAAACCTCTATAACCATCATAACCAAACAAATGAAATGGAAATTTAATCTTATAATAACTTAACTCCTACCTTCTTAAGTAATCTTAAGATAATTGAACTCAAACCTATTTCATCTCTTATCTTTAATTTTTATTCAATGGGTTTTTATAGGGATAAGAAACTATATTCTCATGAATGCTATGCCAATACGGCGGTGTGTGCAGGAGTTGTATAAGACATAGCATAGATAAGAATAAAACTAACTGAACTTCTTTAATTTAGTATTTTAAAATTTTTTTAATAATACAACTATTTAATGGGAAATTCTGTCGCCTCTTACGACAAGCCTCTAATAGGCCAGGAACCTATTCTCTAAGCCCCCGATCCACCAGGGGGTTTAACCAATCAAAAAGGACCAAGGGAACTAAACAAACCTAACTCTACCCCAAACCCTCCCTCAACCTAACTCTACCCCCCCCCCCCCCCCCTCAATGGAATGTTATACATTTAAAAAAAAAAAATCAGAAATCGTTTGAAGTTTTATAATTATTTAAGACAAACCTCTATAACCATCATAACCAAACAAATGAAATGGAAATTTAATCTTATAATAACTTAACTCCTACCTTCTTAAGTAATCTTAAGATAATTGAACTCAAACCTATTTCATCTCTTATCTTTAATTTTTATTCATTGGATTTTTACAGGGATAACTATATTCTCATGGATGCTATGCCAATACGGCGGTGTGTGCAGGAGTTGTATAAGACATAGCATAGATAAAAATAAAACTAACTGTACGTCTTTAATTTAGTTTTTAAAAAAAAATTTAATGATACTTTTTAATGGGAAATTCTGTCGCCTCCTACAACAAGCATCTAATAGGCCAGGAACCTATTCTCTAAGCCCCAGATCCACCTAACTCTACCGCAAACCCTAATTCAACCTAACTCGACCCAAACCCTAATTCAACCTAACGCTACCCAAACCCTCCCTCAACCTAACTGTACCCCAAACCCTCCCTCAACCTAACACTACATCAAGCCCTCCCTCAAACTAACTCTATCATAAACCCTCCCTAAACCTAACTCTACCCCAAATCCTCCCTCTATGGAATGTAATAGATTTTTTAAATTTTATAATTATTCAAGACAAACCTCTTGAAGCAAATAACTGAAATTGAAATTTAATCTGATGAGTAGTTAACTCCTACCTTCTTAAGTAACATCATGGACATCTGCCACCACACCAGGAACATCAGGGACATCTGGCACCACATCAGAAACATCAAGGACATCTGTCGCTGCACCAGGAGCATCAATGACATCTGGCACCACATCAGAAACATCAGGGACATCTG
This sequence comes from Saccostrea cuccullata, assembly GCF_032062105.1. NCBI lineage: Eukaryota > Metazoa > Mollusca > Bivalvia > Ostreida > Ostreidae > Saccostrea > Saccostrea cuccullata. Next base: position 548,976 of record NW_026926068.1, on the reverse strand, counting down.
GCACCACATCAAGAACATCAGGGACATCTGGCACAACATCCGAAACATCAAGGACATCTGGCACCACATCCAAAACATCAAGGACATCTGGCACCACAAAAGGAACATCAATGACATCTGGCACCACATTAGGAACATATGGCACCACACCAGGAACATCTAGCACAACACCAGGAACATCTGCCACCACATCAGGAAAATCTGCCACCACACCAGGAGCATCAGGAGCATCTGCCACCACACCAGGAGCATCAGGGATATCTGGCACCACACCAAAAACATCTGCCTCCACACTAGGAACAACTGCCACTACACCTGGAGCATCTGCCACACACCAGGAACATCTGTCACACACCAGGAACATCTGCCACTCACACCAGGAACATCTGCCACACACCAGGAACATCTGCCATCAGGGACATCTGGCACCACACCAAGAGCATCATGGACATCTGCCACCACACCAGGAACATCTGCCACCACACCAGGAGCATCATGGACACCTGGCACCACAAAAGGAACATCTGCCACCACACCAGGAACATCTGCCACTACACCAGGAACATCTGCCACCACACTAGGAACATCTGCCACAACATCAGGAACATCTGCCATCACACCAGGAGCATCTGGCACCACACCAGGAGCATCAGGGACATCTGGCACCACACCAGGAACATCTGCCACTACACCAGGAACATCTGCCACTATACCAGGAACATCTGCCACCACACCAGGAGCATCTGGCACCACACCAGGAACATCTGGCACCACACCAGGAGTATCAGGGACATCTGGCACCACACCAGGAACATCTGCCACTAGACCAGGAACATCTGGCACCACACCAGGAACATCTGCCACTACACCAGGAGCATCATGGACACCTGGCACCACAAAAGGAACATCTGCCAACACATCAGAAACATCTGCCATCACACCAGGAACATCTGCCATCACACCAGGAGCATCAGGGACATCTGGCACCACACCAGGATAATCTGGCACCACACCAGGAGCATCTGACACCACACCAGGAGCATCAGGAACATCTGGCACCACACCAGGAACATCAGGAACATCTGGCACCACACCACCACACTAGGAACATCTGCCTCTACACCAGGAGCATCTGCCACCACATCAGGAATATCTGCCATCACACCAGGAGCATCTGGCACCACACCAGGAGCAATAGGGACATCTGGCACCACACCAGGAACATCACAGACATCTGCCACTACACCAGGAACATCTGCCACCACATCAGGAACATCTGCCATCACACCAGGAGCATCTGGCATCACAGGAGCATCAGGGACATGTGGCACCACACCAGAAACATCTGCCACCACACCAGGAACATCTGCCACCACACTAGGAACATCTGCCACTACATCCGGAACATCTGATACCACATCAGGAATATCTGCCACCACATCAGGAGCATCAGGGACATCTGCCACTACACCAGGTACATCAAGATCAGCAGGTAGGGAGGGAGTCGCACAGGACTGAGGCAAAACAGTCCTCACAGGATCCTGTACATCAAACGTAGGCATCTCCTCATACTGAAATAATATTTATAAAACAGGCTTATTCATATTTTACTCATTAAAGTACATTACATATACATTTGTCCAAATAAACAAAAATGCTCATCATGAACAAACACTACAACAGCAAAAAAAATTAATATTATAATCAAATGAGTTTAAATTTATGTTTATCAGGAATTAAAATTTTCATGCGTATGAGAATTTTTCATTTTGATCAATTCATTTTCAATAACTGAATACCTGTAATATTGCCACATTTCAAAATTATTAAATTTTAAAGCGAAGACAACAAAGATAATGGTAGCAACTGTTCCTTTGCCTGGGGCACTCAGGACTTGAATCTACACTATTTCACCTGCGGAAGCTTTCATGTATAAATATGACCAATTATGGCTTAGCTGTTTTTAAGAAAAAAGACTATAAAAGATTTTTTCCTATATATTCCTATGTAAAACTCCTATGATCATCCATTATAGCCCCACCCTTTTACTAGGGGTCATAAACTTGAATCTACACTACTGGAGTTTTATTAAGAAACTTTTGCAATTGACAACTGACTTGTACAATTTCAACAGAGACAAACTCCATTTACTAAAATGTAAAAGTCAGCTGTCGAATGTTAAAGTAAGTCTCTTCATAAAACTCCACTTGAAGATGTATCCATACAAGTTCCATCTTTCCTATACATTTGTTCCTTTATAGAAAATGATTTTTAAAATCTCCAAGTAATTTTTCACTAAATCATAATTATCTTCCCTTAAAAGAGAATGGAGCCATCAATTGAATTTCCATCACCCAAGGATACTTAGGGCAAGTCTGGTTAAAATTGGTTCTTGAGGAAAGCTCTTTTAAGTTAATTATAAGCCTTCAGCTCAGATGAGCTAAAATAATAAGAGGAATGTAATCAAACCTTAAAGATATATATGCCGTATTAGAGTTTTATTTTTAAAGAATTAAATATATGTGGTGTCTCATCAAGTTATAAAAGTTATATACTTTCTGCAAATAAGACAATTCTACTCAATCACTTTTAAAAGTTATTAAATATTATTTTGTAAAAATTATTTTCTCTCCGAGTCGGATATTAAACCGCCTCTTATTGAAATATTCATGATCACATGGTCTCGCATGCTCACAGCAAACAATCTGAGGTCCAATCTCGTGAATGAGCTGAAAAGCATGATGGTCTACTGCGCTTTTACTACAAACACGTGGGTTAGGGAAATTTAGGATAAAATTTCAAATGACGGCTGGAAAGTCACGTTTACAATTTTTTGAAACGTGTTTGAGAAAAATAAGAAGAATAGGTAATAAGTGAGAATTCCCATGCTCACACTGACAAACAAAATCTTTTCTCTTTTTAAAAAGTACTTTGAAATATCACTAACAATGTCTCCACAAGTAAATAATTTTTAAGACTCAGTTTTTAAACTCGATATCCGTTAATTCTCCATGTAACTGGTTGAATTAATTGTTGCTAAGCTATTACTACACGTAGAAATTTAAAGTTTATGCATTTATAAAACGTAGGTAATCAGAGATTAATTACAGAGCTCACCTCAACGAAAGTTGTCTTTAAATAAGGCAAAGTCACATGATTAACAAACAAAAAGTATACATTCCAAAAATGAAAATATTTCTAAAAGCAATTTTGATCTGATACTTTGAAATAGACCTACATAAAAAATTTAAACAACTTCTTCTTCATGAAAATGTCATGAAAATCCAGCATCTGAAGCTAATTTGAGAGTTTTCATCCCTTGATGCACCATTTGTGCAAGTTTGGTTTATACAATGTTATATAAGCCTTATAGTTTTTAGTAATAGACCTGCAACTATATTTTTTACCTTGTCTATTATCTGAAAAATGTATGTCCAATTCAGCATCCAAAGCAAGTCTATTAGTGTGCATCCTTAGATGTATCATCCATGCAAGTTTGCTCATTATAGGGCTCATAGTTTATTGGAAATGAAACATGCATCAAAACTAACATTTTTCACTCATCCACAAAAAGTAGGTCAGATTCAGCATCCGAAGCAAGCCTGGAAGTATGCATCCTTAGATGTATCATCTATGCAAAATTGGTCATAAAAGAACTCATAGTTCCTTGGAAATGAAACCTGCACTAAAAATTTTTAACTAATCACTCAACAGGAAAATGTAGGTCAGATTCAGCATCCGAAGCAAGCCTGGTAGTATGCATCCTTAGATGTATCATCCATGCAAGTTTGGTCAACACAGGGCTTAAAGTTACTTGCAAATGAAACCTGCACCAACAACATTAACATGTTCGCTCAACTGGAAAATGTAGGTCAGATTCAGCATCCAAAGCAAGCCCAGTAGTATGCATCCTTAGATGTATCATCCATGCAAGTTGGGTCAACACAGGGCTTATAGTTACTTGGAAATGAAACCTGCACCAAAATTGTAACCTGTTCACTCAACTGGAAAATGTAGGTCAGATTCAGCATCTGAAGCAAGCCTGGTAGTATGCATCCTTAGATGTATCATCCATGCAAGTTTGGTCAACATAGGGCTTAAAGTTACTTGGAAATGAAACCCTCACAAAAAACTTTAACCTGTTCACTCAACTGGAAAATGTAGGTCAGATTCAGCATCTGAAACAAGCTCGGTAGTATGCATCCTTAGATGTATCATCCATGTAAGTTTGGTCAACATAGGGCTTATAGTTACTTGCAAATGAAACTTACACCAAAAACTTTAACCTGTTCACTCAACCGGAAAATGAAGGTCAGATTTAGCATCGGAAGCAAGCACGGTAGTATACATCTTTAGATGTATCATCCATGCAAGTTTGGTCAACATAAGGCTTATAGTTACTTGGAAATGAAACCCACACCAAAAATGTTAACCTGCTCCAAAAACATTAACCTGGTAATTCCTTTGCTGAAACTGCAGCATCTGAAACTTTGTCTGGTACAATTAAACACACTAAAACCATTTTCCATGCTTGTCTAATCAGTATAGGACACAGAAGTAATTAAAAAGAAAACTGCTTCAAAAAACTTAACCTTAACCTGTGGGTTTAAAGCTCCAGGGGAGGACCCAAAACGTTTACCTGAGTTTCATATTTTTTTTTAAATACGCCGAGGGTATCACATAAGCTCCCCCCAACTTCGTTGAGGTGAGCTAAAAAGACTTAAGTTTCACATTTTTTTTTTAAATTACCTCTATATTAATTGTGCATGTGAAAAATGTGTATTTTAAAAAAAATATATGTTTCGAAGATTGTACACATTGTAAACATTGTCATTTAGTTAGCACACCTCAGAGTTGGTTATGCTTTTGTACCTCATAAACAAAAAATACAAAAAATAATTTCCTCAATCTGAAAATAATTCACAAAAATGCTTTTCCCGCACACATGGTGCAGAAAATCCAGCATATAAGTAGGTCCTTTATAAATATGCATGAGAATATGTTTTTTTCCCGAAATGTACTTTGTTAATACCCCCCCCCCCCAATACATCGGCAATTAACTTACTTGTTGAAGTATTTGCCAAATTTGCATAAAGCTAAAATTTCTTGATAATCACAGATACACAAATCTTAATTAATTTGTGTATTTGAAAATCAAACACAGGTGTCAATTTACAGGAGCGTAAAAATCTTTCCAAAGTCATTAGTCATGCCGCATGAAACTTTGTTTTCACAAGTGTAGCAATTAGGGCTTCTACTTGTAACTTGTGAATTTCTTTAGGTAGAGGAAACTATGATTTTTACATAATTTGTTGGTTTATGATTTTTTTCATCACAAATTAATGCAAGGGAAATAGTAATTTGTTTTAATTGCATTAATTTTTGATAGCTCATTTTAGCGAAATAAAAATTATATGTGACATTTTTACAGTGTGCAAAAATGACTGTTTAACAGGTGGCCGTTTATTCCATTTATTTTATCAACTGATTAATATGGCCGTTGATTTCAGCCGCTCAAGTTTCTCAGTATTTTCTCATGTGCATTGATCCTAGAACGTGTATACAGCATACTGTATGTTTCAAACTTGTACACATTGTAAACTTGTCAAGTAACCTGAACACCTCAGAGTTGGTTAATTTTGTAATTTAAACAGTGTCACAAAAAATAGTTTTATCTGATCTTTATTTCCCGCGCACATGCGCAAAAGTGCATATACGTAGGTCCTTTATAAATATGCATGAGAATATTGTGTTTTTTCCCGACCAGTACTTTGTTAATACCGAATAATATTTCATCCAATTTGCAGGAATGCTTCATTTTTGATAGCTCTGCCTCATCATGCTTCAAAAATTTTTGTTTGGTTTCAGCTGTGCAAAAATACTGTTTAACAGAGCATACATATCTTTAAGCTAATATGGACCAGGTCACAAGTTTCAATCAGCATTTGGGTAAGAAGGCTAGGGATCAACAAACTAACTTACTTTTTTTAGAAATGGTATCTTAAGCACTTTAAAATTTGATCATTTTTTTATATCTTTAAATGGAGCTCTTCTTTTAAAGGAGATCAATATAGTCTGAAAATGGCTCCCCCCAGCCTAGCAAATTAAACAATGAAGCCCTGCACTTGAACCAGAACCCTTGACTCAATGGTTAATTTCACAAAATCTCACCGTAGTGCTTTTGAATTTCACATAATTCATGAAAATATAAACTATTTTTGTACACAGGGCACGAGCTGTGTTACTATTCATGTTTACCTCTGTCTCCTCATCCATTAGCCGCAGCTCCTCCTTGACCGCTTGTCCATAAGCTCTGAGTGCCTCCACTTGCTCACAAAGCAAACGAAAACTCTCATCAAACCTACAATCACAAGTCAAGGATCAAACTCTGTCATTGTTTTATTTCTTTTGTTGCTTGTGGACAAATTTGAAATAAGGGAATTTAATTGATAAAGATTAGTTTTTTTCGTAGTATATTTCTGTATACCGAGAAATTTTTGCCCCTTTCACCTATTCCTCAAATATTGGTGCAGCATGGCATGTGATAAACATGTTTTAAAAATTATAAAAAGTTTCAATAGTGGAAGGGAAAAAATGGATTCCTCTACACTTCATATTTTAAGTTTAATATTTGAACCAGATATGAAAAAAGTTAAAGAAAGTTGGATGGACATGAACACCATAACATGATAACTGCCCAGTTCTCACACAGTAAAATCATTTTTTGTATAAAGACAGGTATAGAATTATGTACCTGATACTCATCTTTCTGCTAAAAATTAACACATTTATGCTGAATTTCCATAAACTTTCAAAATATAATTTTCTAAATCATTCAAATTCTCAAAAAAAAAAAAAAAATACAAAAATTAACAAAGAAAAAGAACCCCACCTAACTGAACACTGAAACTTTTTTGTTAAAAAATATGAATCTCTTTAAAAAAGAAAATCAAGATTGTTTTCAATGGAGTAGTTTCAGTAGTTTGTACTTTCAAATTTAATGTCCCTCCCTCATCAAACCTAATTAATTAGTTTGTACTTACATTTATGGCCCCTCCCTCATCAAACCTAATTAATTAGTTTGTACTTACATTTATGGCCCCTCCCTCATCAAACCTAATCAATTAGTTTGTACTTACAATGGCCCCACCCTCATTAAACTAATCAATTAATTTGTACTTACAATGGTCCCTCCCTTATCAAAACTAATCAATTAGTTTGTACTTACAAAGGCCCCTCCCTCGTCAAACATAATCAATTAATTTGTACTTACAATGGCCCCTCCCTCATCAAACCTAATCAATTAATTTGTACTTACAATGGCCCCTCCCTCATCAAACCTAATCAATTAGTTTGTACTTACAATGGCCCCACCCTCATTAAACTAATCAATTAGTTTGTACTTACAATGGTCCCTCCCTTATCAAACCTAATCAATTAATTTGTACTTACAATGGCCCCTCCCTCATCAAACCTAATCAATTAGTTTGTACTTACAATGGCCCCACAAACCTAATCTCTTACAATGGTCCCTCCCTCTCAGCATCATCCATGGGCCTCGCTGGAACACTGAAAATGAAATGCACTTGACATTCAGTATCTCAAACACCAATATCTCAAATACAATGGATAGTGATTTTTAAGTCCCAATGCCTACTCCATAAGTAGTTTACCCTGAATATCTATACATAAAATATACTTGAACCTCAGTATCTCGAACATCCATGTCTCAATATCTTGGATATCTCAAATTTTTTCTCAGTCCAGTTGGGTTCAAGATAGCGAAGTTTGAGCATGTTGAGTGTAAAAATATATTCCTTATAAATCACTTTTGAAATAAACCTTGAAAAATGATATCATTTCATGGAACAATTTTTAATTCATGCATCTTTTAAAAACTATGACTCATGTGAGTTTTTTTTATAAATGGTCCTGTAAACTGTAGACTTAAAATGAAGACATTAATTAATCATTTGAGGTTTATAATAAAACGAGGCCAAAGGTCACAATGCTCACCTGAGTAACATTGGTTTTACACTATCCAAGGATGCTTCCACACAAGTCTCAGCGTTTCAAGTCCAGTGGTAATATTTCTTAAGAAGGAGTTTTTATCATTTTTACTATATATTTCAATGAAAAAAATCTTGGGATTCCTCATAGTGGCCCATACCTACCCCTGGGGTGAGTTTCTGTCCTGGTAGTTCTTAAGATTTTTAAATGACCCCATCCTATTTTTGTCTTTCTTGATTATTCCCCCCTAGGGGTTGGCCATTTACTTCAATAATTTACACTCCCCTTCACCCAAAATTACCTCTTCACCAAAGGATCATCTCCTTACTTCACAACTCTAATTAAATCAGACGCTCTTACCACTGTGCCTCTTGGGCAACATATATTTGATCGTAAAAAAAAAAACATGAACATAAATAGTATATACATGTATATTACTTACTCGAATTCCTCCCTCCATACGCAGTCAATCAAGATCGTCGTATCCACGTCGTCCATGGATGTGTCAGCCTCCATCGTCTCTGAGGAACAGCTGAAAGGGGAGTAAGACATGTTGAATGAACAGCTGAAAGGGGAGTAATGAATATTGATTAAACTGCTGAAAATCAGTTACAGTAATTGAAAAATAATCCTAACCCCAATATATCTTACAGCAACATCATATCTCAAACACCAATATTTTCTCAAAATATAAATATCTTTATTGCACATCGACATGGGGCTAATCTTGTAACAAACATCAAAAGTAAAGTATGTTTTAATAAAAATTTTTATTTGCCTACTGTATATCAACAACCTTTTTATAAATGGTCCTGTTTCGTACAGTAGACTTAAAATCATTAATTAAAAGAACAGTAATGCACAATTAAATACGAAAATTATCCAAATTAACTTTTAATTTTTATGCCTTTTTCTGAAAATTCATAAAATCCCCCACATTGTTAATGGCGCCATTTTGAAATACCTTGCTTTCATACAAGATTTATATATTATTTGTAAATCCAGTGGTTTATTATTTATTTTTTGTATTTAATGTGGTAAAAGGAGTTAAAACAAAAAAAAAATTTTTGAATTGTAATTCAATCATAAATATTTTATTATATTTTTAATGAACAACTGGGCTTTTGTAACCCACTTGCCTGAATTCGTCTCAAGTGTTTGCACTGCTAATGTTAACACATTTTTATCAAATCCACCATCTCTAAATTTTTAATTGCTTTGAATCCATTCCCTATTCACTTAATTACCGTTAATTATGAGTCACCAAGTAATATTGGGTCGGCCAGTTCAATTTGGGACTTATAGCTCTTCACCATAAGGATACATTTCCGGACTGTACAAATTTTTTCTAATGATTTTGTTTAAAAAGTGCATGGGACTAAAATTTTGATTAAAAAAAAAAATGAACATTAAGTACTGTATATACATGTATATTACTTACTCGAATTCCTCCCTCCATACACAGTCAATCAAGATCGACGTATCCACGTCGTCCATGGATGTGTCAGCCTCCATCGTCTCTGAGGAATAGCTGAAAGGGAGTAAGAAATGTTGAATGCACAGCTGAAAGGGGAGTAATGAATGTTGATTAAACTGCTGAAAATATGTACAGTGTTGAACTTTCATAATCCTAACCCCAATATATCATGCAGCAACAACATATCTCATACATCAATATCTCATACAACATCATATCTCAAACATAGGTAATCAAAGATTACGAAGCTCACCTCGACGAATGTTATCAGTTTAAGTAATGCAAATCTCACATCATATTTTCTTATATTTAGTATTCATCCCAACAACAATATTCTTGAAAGTTGTGTTTAGCCCCTTACATGGCATATACACATTTCTAAGCCTGTAGCATGAAAAATATGTATATGTATAGTGTTTACAAACAAATATTCATAACTGTTAATAATGCAGATATCAAGGTCTTCAAGTTCATTCGGATTGATCTGTTCCCAAAACTTTAACCAAGTCTCTTGTATGGAAAATAAAGGTCAGATCCAGCATCCGAAGCAAGTCTGATAGTGTCCATCCTTAGATGCATCATCCATGCAAGTTTGGTTTAGCTAGGGCTTATAGTTACTTGGGAATGATAATGTAGGTCAGATCCAGCATCCGAAGCAAGTCTGGTAGTGTCCATCCCTAGATACATCATCCATGCAAGTTTAGTTTAGCTAGGGCTTATAGTTACTTGGGAATGAAAATGTAGGTCAGATCCAGCATCCGAAGCAAGTCTGGTAGTGTCCATCCCTAGATACATCATCCATGCAAGTTTGGTCCAAATAGGGCTTATAGTTACTTGGGAATGAAAATGTAGGTCAGTTCCAGCATCCGAAGCAAATCTGGTAGTGTACATCCCTAGATGCATCATCCATGCAAGTTTGGTCCAAATAGGGCTTATAGTTCCTGTGGAATGGACCTGCTCCAAAAACTTTAACCTGGTCACTCATCTGGAAAATGTAGGTCAGATCCAGCATCTGAAGCAAGTTTGGTAGTGTACATCCCTAGATGCATCATCCATGCAAGTTTGGTCCGAGTAGGGCTTATACTTCCTTGGGAATGGACCTGCTCCAAAAACTTTAACCTGGTCAATCATCTGGAAAATTTAGGTCAGATCCAGCATCCGAAGCAAGTCTGGTAGTGTACATCCCTAGATGCATCACCCATGCAAATTTGGTCCCGGTAGGGCTTATAGTTCCTTGGAAATGGACCTGCTCCAAAAACTTTAACCTGCTCCAAAAACTTTAACCAGGTCACTCATCTAGAAAATGTAAGTCAGATCCAGCATCCGAAGCAAGTCTGGTAGTGTACATCCCTAGATGCATCATCCTTGCAAGTTTGGTTCAGGTAGGGTTTATAGTTACTTGGGAATGGACTTGCTCCTAAAACTTTAACCTGGGACGCCGACGCTTTTTATAGCATAAGCTCATCTCGACTTCGTCGAGGTGAGCTAAAAACCAATATCTCATACAACATCATACCTCAAACACCAATATTATCTCATACAGGATAAACTGATTGCACATCGAACCCGGGGCTATTTATTATAAATATTTTTATTATATGATTGAATAATTTCCATCTCTCTGATTGGCTGAGATCCAACTATGTTAGAAAAATATTACCTTGTATTGACCTGCACGTGACGTTCCAGGTCAATACAAGGATTTATTTCCTATACATTGATCTAAAAAAAGATTGGAAAATACCAAATTGATACAAATGGTTTTAGAAAGCTATTTAAATGACTATGATTTTTATTTTCATGTGAACAAAACAAAGCAAATATATATTTTAGGTGAGGGTGGTAAGAGGGGATGCAGGGACCCACTCCAACACATTTATACTCAACAACATTTTTTTTTACTTTTTGGCAGTCAGTTTTTCCTGATAATATGCGAATATATGTACTCCTTCCTTTCAAAATCTATCCTTTAAAAAAGACTGACATTATATATTTCTTTCATGGCAACTAAAATTGATTTTAAAAAAGAACATTTCAAATTGATATGACTGGTAAAGTTTATTCATATTTTAATTCTGCTTCTCTCTTGTATTTGGCTAGGACTTAATTAATAAAATGCAAACAAGTAATGATCATTTTATCAGTGAATCATATAATAAAACAATTATTGCTGGGTTTTTTTTTTTATCAATACAATGATTTAACCATCTTCGAAGTACAATATTCACCTCGCCCTTCGGGCTCGGTGAATATTGTACTCCTCAGATGGCTAAATCATTGTATTGACCTCATAAACCAGCAATAATTGTATATTATATTCACCAACATTGACAACAGCATAGCACTGTTAAGCTTTAAACTTCGAAGAAATCAAACAAAAAATAGATGTGCACAAATAGATACCTTTTTTTAAATGCTTAAAATTTATTTTGTAAAGCTATTTTATTACCAGATGACTTTGATATTTATAGAAAGCTACAACATTGTATACCCAACTCTGTATTGAATCTTAAATTAAGATAGGTTGCCTCATTAATAAAGTCATGTGACTTTTCATTAATTGTGGTAACTAATATTTATTACATGTAGAACTTTGAGTACTGAGTGTCCTTTGTTTATTATAAAAGAGGTAGTTCAGAATTGAATGCTATCACTGCATCAACTTTTTGTAGAATGAAAACATTAAAAAAAAAAAACATAATAGAATACACATGTAGATAGATCAATCTATTTTGACTAGCTAATATAAAGATAAATAATCAGTTAAAGATAAATAATCAGCTTATTTTGTCGCCCGCGTGGTGCAGTGGTTAGAGCGTCTGCTCTAGAGTCGCTAGGTGAAGAGGTCAATCCTTACGTCGCGGGTTCAAATCCCACTGTGGGACGTGGAGACCAGTTCTTCGGATGAGACTGAGTGTATACCGTGTTGCAGTAGGTGCTGACATGAAAAAGATCCCTCCCTGCTCAATAGATCAAAGAGGAAAGGACAAAATTTGCTGTTCTCCAACGGCAAGTGGTGGCATCTCCATATGAGTGAAAAATTCTCGAGAGGGGCGTTAAACAATATACAATCAATCTACATATTTAAGTGGGTTCAAACTTTTTGAGGTTTGAGGAAAAATATTGGTTTGTTGGGACTTGATTTTGTGGTGGGAAAATGTTTAGTAGTAATGCATATGAAATTTTACATTTCCTTGTGATCATAAATGTGTGTGTCTCTCCATACCTTGGAAACAACTAAAATTGAAAACCAACGAAAAGAAGTGCTTTCACTGTATGTATCACATCCACTGAATACCAGTGTTTTTTTCCATATTTCTTATTTATGAAGACCATTGCCATTAATCAGTGCATTCACGACATTAAGCAAGCCACTATAAGGGCTGTCACAGGTACCCGAAATGACCTGGAGCTGCGGAACAATTAATTCAGATCGGGTTCTTTTTTTTCCTGAATCCAGATCGGTTTTGATTTGTACAATAGAGAAGGTTTTATTATAAAAATGGTGTCTAAAATGAAAGGTTCATTAGAATATTAAACCTGTCATTAATATGTTGCTGTTTCTTGAAATTATATAAAAAAAAAAAAAAAATTGTGGAATATAATACAAATCATGAGTTTTTATTCTATCATATACCCAAACCAAAAAACCCGAAACCAACCTAAAAAAGGATATTAAGTGCACTAAAGCTATGAGAGTTGGGTCCCAGTGTTTTGCACAAAAAAAATCCTGAATTTCATGAAATCAATGTTTCATAGGTAATAAACAATGTCTTAAGAGCAGGTTTTGGTATATAATATTACATGAAAGTACTAAATAATGCCAAGTGAGACTAGAATTTGAGACGGGGGTCAAACTTTTACAGTTTTAAGTCACATTTCTATTGTTATTCATAATCATATGCATGCCATTTTTCAACGACATTGTTTAAACTGAGCCCCAACTTGGCCATTGGTGTCATTTGCAAAGAATGTGACTATTTTAATCTAAACTTATATACATATCCAAACGACAATGTTTGCCATGTTGCGGCTCGTATCTAATTTTTTGAAAAAGTCTCCACACTAACTCCAAGTTAGCCACTAAATTGACAGGTCCCCGAGTGTAGACAATTGATATTATATTCACAAGGTGACATTGCACGGTTCGATAGGCCAACGCTTTCATTGAACATTTCATTGTGTTTGTCAAATGAAGTTTCTATTCAGACAGTATAATCTAACTTCTAACTTCAAACTATGATTTTTGCGCAAATCTTAATATGGATTGAAGTTGGTATGTGTCTTATTTTACTTTGTATTTTTTTGTTAGGAGTGTTTTGAAAGAATTCTTGTATTGGTTATAAGTGAGATTTGTAAATTATAAGCTCATGTCGCCTCAGTATTATGGTCTGCAGGGCGATACATCAACCCCATCCCTAAACACTACAATCATTTATTATTTGTTCACCATGAAACTACACAATCTCTCTCTCCACATGATTTAAATTCATAGTGTAGAATCTGATTGCGAAAAAATCATATGTGCTATTGTTTATTACATTCCACATCCATGCAATTTAAATGTCTCCGCCTATTTGCGGGTATCTTAAATTCGATAGTGGTCTGTTCAAATTTCCGGAATTTAAGGCTTATACAAGTCATGTTCTTTTCAATGGCATTGTATGTAATTATTGAAATATGTATGACAAAAATTCAAGGCATAAATATCAAAAGCATATGCTTGCAAAATAATCATATTTTAATTTTATGATATATTGTAATGTAAAGATTAAAATGGGTAACCAAAAAGGTTCCAAATGACGTACTTAAGTGCACTTATTCTTTAGAACATACCGACCTGAACCAAAAAACTCTGGAACTGTGACAGCCCTACAAGCTATGTGCAAAAATTTCTTGAACAATTAATGGTTGTTCCATTAGTTATGCATACAACATATTCATCTACAGAAGCAGTGATCTATAATACAATATTTTATACATATTAATGATATTTTCAATTTTTTTTTTTCATAAAGATATTAAGGTGGAAAATCCCTCTGACAATTTAAGAGAGATAACTCTTTTGATAAGAGAGATAACTCTCTGCAGTCATTTATTCATGAAAGTCAGTGAATTGTCATCGATGCCAGAGTTTACAAATTTTATTTATTTTAGGACCATTATTATAGTCAACTAACTCAATCAAACCTGTTCTGTTGTACAGATGTTGATTTCTATATTTTTTAATTATTTATAATAGTTTACCTAAAACATTTATACTCAGTTTCTTCAAACGGTGTAAATTGAGAAATTTCTATCTCTTAATGTATAAGTCATTTACTTGTACAGAAATTTCAGATGCAGAATTGTTTATAACCATTTAATTATAATATTTTGTTTCAATAAAAAAATATTTTCAAGGACAATAATGGAATGATAACTCTTAAATTGTTTATGGATCTTAAAAATCTAATTTACCATATCAAATTTTCTTCACATCATGATTTGACATTATTCATTTCTGGAAAAGTAAGCAACGCTTCCTACTTCAAACAATTTTCCATTTGACAATTTAATGGATAGTTGTTGCTGAAAATTAATCTTTAAAAATTAAAGTCATGAAATTTAGAGCAGAGGGATATTGCCCCTTAATATCATTTAATTTCTGTAAAATATGCTGGACTCTGATTGGATATAAAATTGTTTTGATAACTGCTTCAATAAAATCTAGAGTTCGCTTGACTAAGCAGTCGGAAGTACTCTCAAGGCTGTCTTCACATGTATATATTTCCCGCTTCTAGATTACTTTTTGAAGGAATAGTTAAATAGTTTTACTTTAAAAGATATTTTCCTGAATTTCGAAACCTGCATGTCCATAGTTTCACTTTAAAAGATATTTTCCTGAATTTCGAAACCTGTCCGTTACATTCCTGACTTATTTCCTACTTTTGTTTCTTTTTTGAATTATCCCCCTTTGGTAAACAAACCAAATCGTCTGCATGACAACTATACAGTTATGGTACAATCTGATGATTAAAATCAGCTGTTCTGATATGCTACCTCTTACGAACAGATGTTCGTAAGTGGTAGCATATCAGAACAGCTGATTTTAATCAGATTGAGTTATGGTAAAGAATGAAAGAAATCAGCATACTTATGTTAAATGAATGTCTTTGAGATAACTGGTATGAACACTAAAACTTTGAAGAAATGTTTTTATGCTACTAAAGCTGTGAAATGCCTTTAATTCTTTAGAAACGAATGATCGAGAAAAACGATACCACACGAATGAGGATGGAATTCGTAAGCTTAATTTGAAACAGTCGGCAAAAGACCCTTTCAGATTTTACAGCATTGACAGGTTGTGATACGTCTTTATATGTTCAGAAATTCAGATGAAAACGAGCGCAAATGAAATCCAAAAATGTGACCTAGAACTGTTAGGTTATTTAAGTAGCTTCCCTTTACATTTATGAACTTACCAGGGAAAATACACCCATTGGGATATAGCAAAATATAATAACACAACAGGTATTAGTTTTTTTGTGTTAAAGAACTGTTAATTATTGATGTACGGAAGACCGTTGGTGCCATGTATGAAAAATATTTTATCTGGCGGCCACCACTTACTATATGGTGGCCGCCACATATATATCTGGCAGTCGCCACATATTTTATACGGGGGCTGCCAAATTGATGACATTTGGTCTTCAATCAAAGGAAAAAATATAATTATTACATACATTTCTTAAATAAACAATAAAATGTCCTTCTTTGTTAGTATTGGAATTAACCGTCAAAAGTTATGGCCAAGCTTAAAGTTTATTTTACTAAGTGGGTCAAACTCTAAGGTCGAGGTTGAAAATATTTATACCAACTGAAAGATCTTGTCACAATGAATACACATGTGAAGTATGAAAGCCCTAGCACCAACTGTTCTAAAGTGCATGGCCAAGGTTAATTTTTTTTTTTGGTTTAAGTGGCCGAGTAAAATTCCATGGTCAAGAGGTCAAATTTGGTGGTACCCAAAGAAAGAATATACTTGTCACAAGGAATACAAAACATGTGAAATATGAAAACTATAGCCCCACCCAGTCAATAGTTGTGGACAAGGCAAACAAGACAAACAGATAAACAGACAGACATACAGGGCAAAATTATATATTCCCGTATCTTCGATTATGGGGAAATAAAAACAATAAACTGTCCAAACTAATCTTTTTTTTGACTCCCTCCTCCCGGGTAGGGGCAGCTTTTCTTCACACATCCATCTCCTGACCTCCAACCCCCTCCCCCCGTGGATATGCATAATAATTTAAGCATTACATTTAAATCTGAAATATGTTTACTAGTTATTTAACTAAACTTTGATAAATGTAGGGTAAAGGCATGCATTGGATCATTGACATGACCATGCTGGCCTCATTGTAACAGCCAAACAGGAATATATTCGAGCATTTCTATTTTCTTACCCAAATCTCCTCGTCCGGTGCTGTGCAAAAATGTCGTCGCAAACCATCCTCGAAGAAATCAAGGAATACGTAGGAAATGAAAAAGAAATCTCTGTCAACTCTGAATATCGTGCTTCTATATCGCCAAGTGTAATCTGGAATGGATGAGTACCAGTTCACGTGGTCAAAATCTCGAGCTGGCTGTGGTCACTGGGGCGTGAAAGTGTGAATAGCAAGGGAGACTGGAGAAAGGGTGGTGGAAGCTTGAATTTCTCATTTTAGGGGAGTGGGGAAAACACATTTAAATAAAGCTCTGATTTTTTTCCCGTAGATCTAAGCACATTTGACAACATTCTGTATATTGGTACATGTAGACCATGCGCGGATCTTAAGGGTAGGCCGGTGGGTTGATAAGAGGGGAGGGGGTTTTACCCGCCCCTGAATTTTTTAGTTATTTTAATAATTATGCTAAAGTATTTTTAGGTAAAGCAACATTAGACCCCTAGAAAACACGAACCGCTCCTTCAAAATACAGATACGATAATTATGTGAAATGAAAATGTGAAATGAAAATTCACTGCATGGTATAGCATGACACGGATGGAGCTCATAGGCGTAGTCACAGGTTGGGCAGCGGTGGCACTAGCCCCCCCCCCCACTTTCAGATCGGGGGGGGGGGCAAGCTAGGGTATGTCTGCCCCCCCCATTTTTTAATGAAGAACAAAATCACAGTTATTTTGAAATATTAATATTAAACCTCATTTTATGGCATTTTTTTATGTTCAACAAATGAGTAAGCATGAATCTCTTGAAGAGTTGTATAATATATTATTAATGTAATATAGTAATTAAATCGTTAAGACCTGCCCCCCACTTTTTCCCCCAACATTATCTTTACTATAGGAAATGTTCATTGAAGGGATAGTTGCCCCCCCCCCCCCCCCCCCCCCCCCCCCACTTTTTGACCATAGTATAGTGATCTTGAAGAATTGTGGGAAAAAATTGGAATTGAAAATAACGTGCCTTTGAAAAAGTTGCCCCCCCCCCGAAATAGGGTTTTCGAGTTTGGGGAACTTTCAATCTTTTTTTTTTTTTTTTTGTTTTTTGTTGCTTGTCAAAGAATTTCTGAAGTTGAGCCCCCCCCCCCCCCCACTTTTAAGTTTGTGACTACGCCTCTGGAGCTTTAATTTCAAAGTCAAAGCCTACATATTGTACAAAATGTACATGTATTATGACCATCGGAAGCCATACCCCCACACCACTCCTGCCCCTCCCACCCCCGGAAATAGGTTTTTCATGTTTGGAAAATGACTTTACCTTTTTTTTGCTTGTCAAGAAATTTCTGGGTTGGATTTTTTTTTAACTGCATGGGGTGGACCCCCAGTACCCCCCCCCCCCTCCCCCCCCCACCCACTTGGAAAAAAAAAATTCTGGATCCGCGCTTGGTAGACAAGCATGAATTACAAGTACAATTTGGTCCTTTACCATATGAAATGAAAAGTTAAATAGACTGAAGTCAATTTCATTTTATTTGGAATATCAAAAGTTCGATCAGGGCTTGCCTGGGGTCCAGTTTTGACCAGCTGTTGATCTTTTGTAATCCATATTTAGTTTGCTTCTTGGTGTAAGGGAGATAATTCAAATAAATCCAAACCTGTTTTGCCTAAAATGAACATCTAGAATTTTTAGCTCACCTGAGCCGAAGGCTCAAGTGAGCTGTTCTGATCAAAATTTGTCCGTTGTCTGTCGTTGTCGTCGTTGTTGTCGTAAACTTTTTACATGTTCATCTTCTTCTCAAGAACCACTGGGCCAATTTCAACCACACTTGCACAAAGTATCCTTGGGTGAAGGGGATTCAAGTTTGTTTAAACGAAGGACCAAGCCATCTTCCAAGAGGAGATACATATGCATTAGGCAAAAATTAATGGCATCTTTTAACAAGCTAATTCAGAGAATTTGTGTCCCCCGCATAGGGAAAAAGTAAATCATGCGCAGTTCGGTGGGAGGGGGATCGAGTCGGATCTCCTTGACTGAATATGTAGAATCATTAAATGTATACATGTATATACTAGCTGTAGATTCCTTATTTTGCGCGAGTACTTTTTATCGTGAACTGGGTCTTCAACGTCAAATCGCGAGAATAATAATTCGCGAATGGAAGATTGATTAACGGAATTTACATAGATTTTAGCACCATAAAAATAAAAGCGAGTAATATTTTTTCGCGAGTGACGCTTCTCGCGTAATTACGCGGAAATTAAATCCTCGCGTATAAATAGGAATCTACAGTACTTAAGCAAATAAGATATGCCAATATGGAAATTATTGCAGCCCGGAGGATACGTATAAGTTTAAGTGTTGGTGTATGGGGATTGGGGTGGGAGTAGTTATTTAGAACTAAAAGTTTTCTAAACATTGAATAGATTGTTATTCAGAGTGTTCTTTCTGTTTATAAATTACGAGATTCATAATATATTTACTTTCATAAAGTAAATGTGTAAAAATATAATTGTTTTTCATATTTAATGTATAAAGTAGCTTATCATTTACTATCGAAAAAACGACAGGTCTCTTTTTTAGAACATCGAATTTTACTTCTCGCATAAAAACGCACTCTGCACAGTTCGTGTTTTATATTCTAAAATTGAAATTGAATACATTTTTGAATATAGGTAATGCATGTGTCTAACTTTAATTTATATTTTATGCAGCCAACATTTGATTGAGGAATTGATCAAGTTGAAAATGGTATCGTTTTTGTTTGATTTTTATCCAACTTTAAGTTTTCCAAATATTCGTGAGTATCGTCTACATCAATTAGACGCATGCCTTTTCACCCATATCGAAGCGGTTTGATAATCAACACTTTTGCACTGTTTACTTTATACATTTCCCGGGCGACAGTTGAAGGGGGGGGGGGGGGTTGGAGTGGCCAACTTTTTCAAAGCCAACTGTCTTTCACTTCCAATTTTTTCCCTACATTTCCTTGATATCACTATACTATGGTAAAAAGTGGGGGGGGGGGGGGGCAACCATCCTTTCAATGAACAATTACTATAGTAAAGTTACTGTTGGGGAATAAAGTGGGGGACCAGCCCCCCCCCCCCCCCCCGTTGCTACGTCCCTGTAAAATGAAGGTAATTGCGGGAGTTTAGCATTTAAATGTGACGTTTTACCGTCAAATTCATTTGGGACATATAGCTACATGTAGTGCATATATGTGAAACAGCAATTATTATTAAAATTTAAGACACCGCAAGTTTAATTTCTGTTTCGAGATCTTTTCCTTAATAACATGGCAACATTTTGTAGAATTTAAAATAATTTTTAACATTATAGGATTCTTTTTATATGGAATACTTATCACTCTGTAATGATGATTTTATGAGTTTGTGGAAGCCAGACCTCAATTTTTTTTCTTTTCACATGCAGCACACTATCATTTAGTAAAAAAAAGTTATTTAAAAAAAAAATGAATCGTCCGGGATTCGAACCCAGCACCTCTCACATGTGATGCGAATGACATACCACTAAACAACGGAACTGCTTTACGTTTCTAAGTTTACATGCTAGAAATGAAGTCACATACATATATATATTCACGTTCGAAGTCACATACATGTACATATTCACGTTCGATATTGTCTTAAACAATAAAATGCTTTCTTTGTTTGTTATTACTGGAATTAACGGAAGCAACTGTTTCAGAAAAAATACATAACCCGCGTAAATGACAAACCTTTTGAAAAGTGATCTATTGTTCCTATACCTACGCTCATCAGCGTGTCTGATGTAAAATAAGCTATGAAGAAATAAAAGTAAAATATCCTTAATTTTAACTCAAAATGACCAGTATTGCTATCATTCAAGTGTTTTTGTTATGTAATGTTATGTAATAGTTAGATCATATTAAGTAAAATTTTAGTGGTTAACGACGACAGACCTAAAAACACTTGAATGATAGAAATACTGGTCATGGGGTAAAGGTGGGACCATGATGGGCAATCAAAATCTCTACATAGACATATATAAGAAAAATCTTTATAACTTTTTTTTCTCAAGTATGGCGAAATTATATATGTATGCATTATCGATATAGTGACATTCTCCAGTAATGAAAAATGCAAATCCCTCTCCCTCGACAAGTAATTTAAACTTTTCAATACTGATCTGATTTGTGTTTCTAACTAACCCATGTGCTCAGATGAGCGATGTGACCCATGGACCTCTTGTAATGTTCTGTATTGCGTTATGTTTATTTATATCTTGTCCTATGTGGGACCATGATGGAAAATAAATTATGCTGGTATCTATATTATGCCCCCCTCCCAACAAAGCAGAAGACACATTCTCAAAAATATTAAAATAGAAAGCCTGTATACAACTGGCACGTACTATGAAGGTAAAAACTACGAGCCTTTAGGATGTACTTTGAAATAAACAAGATGTGCTTGTGCAACACTATTCGCCCGGCGGCAACAAAATTCGAAAATTATATTTTTAGCATATAGGTACATGTAACAGTCAAGGTCACAAGGTCATTGACCCTGGCGTCATTTGAAAGAACTTAATTAGTGGAGTATACATATCAAATATAAATTCTCTATCTCTCAATGTATAAAAGTTATGGCGAAGGTTCAAAAAGCTATATTTAGCAAATATGTCACAGTAAGAGTCACAAGGTCATATACCTTGGTGTCATTTGAAAGAGCTTAATTAGTGGAGTACGCATACCAAATTTTAGATATAAAGCCTCTATCCTTCATGGTTCAAAAGTTATGGCGAAAATTTAAGTTTACAGAAAAAAAATTGGCATATAGGTCACCGTCAAGGTCACAATGTCATTCATCTTAGTGTCATTTGAAAAGGTTTTATTAGTGGAGTATGCATACCAAACATGAAGTCTCTATGGTATAATAGTTGTGGCGAAGGATCAAAAAGCTATAAGTATTTAGCATATGGGTTACAGTCAAGGTCACAAGGTCATTGACCTTGGTGCTATTTGATAGAACTTAACTAGTGGAGAATGTATACCAAATATGTAGTCTCTATCTTTCATGGTTAAAAAGTTATGGCGAAGGTTAAAGTTTGCAGACAAACAGACAAACAAGACGTCAAAAACAATATGCGCCCCTGATCTATCGATCCAGGCGCATAAAAATAGGTAGGATTGCAGCATGTATTTGAATTATAATGTGGCTTAATATGGGTTTTCAATTTTTATGCAAAAGGAGTTTAAAAGGCAATACAATTAGAAAGTTTGTAAATACGAGGGTTTTTCAAAGATTCGTAGACAATCGCAATATATTCAAACTCTTCAGGAATCGATCATGATCAATGATTTTTTTTTTCAGAATATTGTAACCGATATGTACAATATTAATAAAATATATAAAATCGTGAACATAAAAACCAAATAAAATATGGTTTTATTCAATGTCCTGACGCTTTGCGGCACAGTGAGTAAAATTACAATTTTTTAACATCTAGATAGTTAAATGATATAATTATATAGACTTCTTATAATGGCGCTAAATATACCAGGGGGTATTGCCATTTATATGTTACCCTCAACGACAAAATGGCGTCATCATGTCAAATTTTAAAGTCGTTCGGACACTTTGTTTTAAAGAAACAGGTGTTTGTGAATGCTACATGTTTATCCAAATGACTAAATGAAATATTGACATTTCAACACAACATTTGGAGCAATGAGCTGCATGCTAATAAAGTTTGATTCAAGCTTGGGAAGACACCACAAGAGACTATTCAGATAATGGACATATCTGGAGACGCCCTTCATATATCCCGATCCGAGCGACAGTTTACAAGTGGCATCAAAGTTTTAGACAAGGAAGAGAATCCATATTAGATGTTAAAAAGGCCCGGAAATCCTAAGGAATTTGACGTTACTATCACCGAGCAAAATTAACATTTTTGAATTAAAATAACTTTTTAATATATTTTATACTAAATTCGGACATTTATCTGTGAAATTCTTTTTCTGTTTTTAATATTTGCTTATTTGTAGTAAATTGTGTCTTATTTATCTCATTCCCTTTGAAATAGGATTAAGACATTCCAATTGACACTCTGTGACTCTGTCAAAATAATTGTTGCTGGTTAGGTGTTAATGCCTCGGGATTTGTTAATCCTTTACCAATAACTTTATTTGTACAATTTCTTTATAATCTATTTCATGTCCATTTTATCTAAGAAACACACTTGTCCATCAATTAACTCAACTAGTGTCAAAAGTCAACTATTGTTTACTCTTGATCTTACAAATATCTATGTCCATTATAATATCTTCAGTCTGGAGGCCCGATTCTCTACCGGCCACATCCAACTCGATTAAGTCTCCTAAGATATTGTTAAAATTCATGTTTTGTTATTCACCATCGTCTTCAATAAATTTGGAAATATGATTTACCAGTTCTTGGACTTTATATTGGAAGACCATAAGGAATACGGCACCTTTACCCTTTACGTTTTATTACGGCCCCACAGCGCCACTACTTCGTTATACCCGCCAACATTCCTTCTCCCCCGTTTACCCTCTGAAACAGATTTAGTCCAGGAATCAGTTTTCATAACTAATAGCCAAAACTAACTGGTTATATTACCATTATCACCCCTACTAATGTTATTGTGATTTAAATTCAAGACACGTGGTTTAGGTTGACCCATTCAAAGGTTATAGGATGGAACTGGTTTTATAAATAAAATTGGCAGTAAACAGGAAATTGGTATAGTCTGTTTGAATACCGTATGTTTCTTTTGAAAAGATGAAGTGAAAAATGTTTTTTCAGACCTTTCTGAAAGACTTTCATGATTTTCAACAGAAATTGTTTGCTAAAAAGTTTATGGGAAAATAAAATATATCTTAACATAATTTACCATGCGAAAATTAGTTGCACACATGTTGACCGAATGTGTAATATCATCAACACTGACAAACCTTTGTTTGCCTTATATGGCTATTGTTATTAATATGCGCAATAAGCCTTAATAAGATTACCACGAGCAGCTGACCAATCGTTGAATTGCAACGTTTACGCCACATACATGTTTACATTTTCGAACACGTGGTTCAGGTCAATCTATGATCATGTCAGTGGAGTGCAAAATTAAAAAAAATGTTCTTATGAACAAAATACAAAGATTAGAAAGTAAGAAAGATGTCACGGGCGTTTTTAATCTTTTGTTAATTAGACAAAAAAAATATGTTTAATAAAATGTAAAATGTGTCAAGTTCAGAACACCAGCGCTTCAACAATGGTAAGGAAAACGAGCAGCATCTCTTATGCATTTAAATGGACAAAACAGTTTTTACATAACTATACTCGTGATCACGTGTTTTGGCCAGGGAATCCACCTGACAATTGTATTCACCGATAGTACAACAAAAGAATTAATCGCTTTCAATTGCAGCATGGCTTTGAGAAACCTAGACTTCCACTGTTTATTTAACAAATGAATTGTTTGTCATTGTGAACATGAAAATAATACAATTTTAAAACAAATGCTTTTCATTTACGCAATGGACGGAAAAACGGTCTTTGTGCCTTTCCGATTGCCATAAGATTTTCCTTTTTTCAAGCGTAAAATTCCTATAGTATTCGTAGTAACCCATAATGCAATTCTCATTCACCTGATTTGTCAGTTAAAGTCATATTGGTGTGCCTCATTTTCTAATCTGACGCCAAAAAATATAGTCCCGGTTCCCATGCAAGAATATTTGACCTAAAAGAAATTTTAATTCATGAATGCAGAAATTGTATCATAGCGAATACTTATTTAAGTTTGAATGAATTCAAAAGAGATCGATTGAAGTACATTTCTACAGATACTAGTATTATAGGGTGGTGAAAACTGAAACGCAACATAACTTTTCTGTTTACCATGTCTCCACGTGCAAGTCATTTCCTAGCCACATTTCCGTGAATAATTGTGTATCTCGCGGTAGTCTCGCTAACTCTCGCCAGAGCCACCGCCAGTGCTACTCTGAACTCATCGGGTTTTATAATGTGCAGCACACCGAAAAATAAAAGGTTCCGAACACATTAGTAGGGGTGATTATTGACGTCATATGCGACGCATTGAATGAAAATAGACAAATAACAATAAAGGACATATCAAAGCTAGTTTAATGCTCAAGTTCAACTGTTCATTCAGTTATTACAACGGATATTAAATTTTATCAGCAGACGCAATGAAGAAAAGAGTACCTGCATCTCAAATGTTTTTACGAAGATGGAAGATGGAAGGAGAATAATTTTTAAACTGGATCATTACGGTCAGTGAGACCTGGCTACATGTGTATTATTTTGACCCAGAAACAAAACAGCAGTTAAGTGTTGAAAAGGAAAGGATCCCCCCTTAAAAAACCCAAAGTTTCTAAATCAGCAATGAAACACATCTTTATTATGTTCATGGATGTTAAAGGCTTAATTCTTCGTCATGCAGTTCCAATTGGACAGACTGTGAATTCTGATTATTAATTATTATTATGAAATTCTTCATACGTAGAGCATGCTCTTGCATATCGAATTAACTGAGAAATATAAACCCCGCCTGCAGGTGATGAAAGTATATTGCTGCACAAGTAATCGAAGTTGAAGATTGAAAATTTAAAGACAGCACGTTTGTCATAAAGCCTGGTAGTTAGATTTCTATAAACGTCTTTTCCTTCTTAAATATATATCCAGGTATGAAACAGATGTGTCGGACTCTGTGGTACATGTAATCTTATAATTCAAGCTCACCGAGACATATCAATTATCATATCGACATAAGAATGGAAATATACTTTGATAATTGACAATACGTCGTCTGTATATCTAATTGTAGAGTTGAAAGCCACAACGAGTGTTTTCTTCTTTTTCACATTGAAGATTTTGGACAAAATCTACTTCATATAAATACAAAAATAAGTCTGCTAATAATGGGGTTCAATTTGTATCTATGGGAATTCCAATAGATTGTTGAAAGCCTTGGTCTACAAAAACCACATATTAATTGTCAATCAGAAACTCAAACATCTTTTTAATGTCAACTTCAGAGTACTTGAGTGTAAAGTCTTGTTTATAAAATTGAAAAGTAGTAAAATTATTTTATTGATTTTCGTAATATTTTGTGCTTTCAAATTTTCAATAGTTCTTTTGATATAATTAAGTATCAAAATCTGATTTACATCACGACTCCAATATATTGTTCAACAGAACTCCTAAAATGTCTCCTTTACTGCTGTAGAGAAAGAAACATGGTAGAACAGTAACTGGAACCCGTAATGTATCTTTATTTGTAAGAATATTTGATATGAAGTTTTTGAATCCAATATAGATTTGGTAATTTATATTCATGTATGTTTTTCGAAATAATAAGAATATTCTAAACTGATTTAGAATTTTGAACAAGTTAGGGAGCTATGGGAATAAGTATGAAAAACACTGGTAGAATAAAATCCCAATTTTAAAAAATGGAATAAAATAAGACAAAATGTGTAAATATCTACTTAGAAATTCATAATTATGAAAAAAGTTGCTTTTTTTTTGTTTTAATAAAAACATTTATTATTTGAATACAATTGATAGAAATTAATTACCAAGTGTCAAGCTATCAAAGTGAATAGTCAAATGTAATTTAATAGCGAACTTAATTTTTAACAATTTGATGTCATTGTAACTGTGACGTTTTGTATTCAATTTTGACAGCAATCGAGAGTATTGTGACTCGTCTGAAACAACGCTGTATGAAAAGGTATGCGCAAAACAATAAGATTTGGTGTCGTCAAAAAGAGATGAAATAAAGCTGTATCCGATTGTGTTTCGTACTTCCTTACACTTTGACTTGTACTACGATAGACAAAACAGTGTAAATATCCAAATCAATATCCTAATTAATTATATCATTTGTTTGAAAATAAATAATTTGTTTACCTTGTCTACAATCGCCAAACTAAATGGATTGTCATTTATTAAATGATGAAGTGTCAAACATAAGCATGATCAAAACATTATTTTTTTTTAAAAAGTATCCCTTAAGACATTTTTGAAATGCCACATATGTTACTCGGGTCATGATTCCTGTCGCATTCAAAGTCATTCGAATTCGATCGGCTGATTTTTGCTTTGGGCATTTCATGGGATGTTATAAAAACATCTAACGGACAAAGGAAAGGCACTGCAAACCTGAATTTGAAGATGGGCTGCCGTGTAACTTTCCTCATAATAATTTTGGTGTTCCTTTTCAAGAACTGTAAGTTTGAGTTTTTATTATTTTTTTTCGCTTTTGAAAATGAATATTTGTAAACCCCATAAAAGGATTTTTATTACATGGACACATACCTATTTTTGGAAACTCCTACAGTTTATAATTGGATGGGATGGATTGAAATATAGCATGTATATGTGTTGTATGAAATACCAGACCTGCACTTAAATTAAAACAAAAAAAAAATATCGAATGTAGATATCAATGAATTAAATATAACGAAAGATTTACTTTAATTTCAGCATGCATTACTGGTTCTAAAAGTGTATCAGGTTTGGAATAATATTTCAAATATTTAATGAAATAATGTTCTTAAAACCATTTTGAGCGTATTTTTGATCCTTTATTAGTTTTATCACAATATATGATATGTTCTTTTAGAAATACGTATTATAAATGATTAATTATTAAAGCACACTTCATTTTCTCTTTAAATTGGGACATATACAGTTGTGTAAATGTCTTGAAAGTAGATTTACCTTATTACTATGCACAAATTAGTTTTTTACAATCAAAGCAAGCGTCACAATTGTATGAATGAAACTCGAAGACACCTGTAAATAGCTAGACAAAAAAACACGCAGAAAATTATTTGTTTTTTCTCTTAGAATATATGGGTTGTTTCCAAGACCAGCAAGACCGTACTCTAACCGGAAAGTATACAACGACGACATCCATGACCATTGAAACCTGCAAGAATATTTGTACAAAAGAAAACAATCAGTTTTACGGTGTTCAGGTTCATCAATATATTCAGTTACTGTACTGATTTCTTAAGAATGTGATTGAATATGTTTTGCATATTTTAATCTTACATGCATTGTTTTAGTATTCCCACCAGTGTTTCTGTGGAGATTTTCTTTCAACTAATATCCCAAAGCCAGAGAGAGAATGCAACATGAAATGCAGTGGAAATAAGAACCAAATGTGCGGTGGACATTATAGAATGAACATCTACAGGAACCTAAACTATAATCAAGAGCATTTAAGTATGTACTCTTATTTAGGTGTCAAGAAAATTCAATTGTCCTAGTATCCACCGACAGACAATTTATTTTGTTGGATCAGAATTTATGACATCTAGTCAGATGGTCTTATTGCTAAGCTGGAAGACAGTCATATGCCCAGCAACAAGTATTCTCTGGAAATACATAACCCTATTTTTGGAATTACAATGTCTTATTTCTTACCATTTAACAAATTTGGTTATTCAGAAGCATTATAAATAAGGACGAGGAGAGTCGGATCAGAAATATTTCTTTACTTGCATATATTTGTACGGATGCGTTTCTCAAGTCAGTAGAAAAATTACTGTAGTAAAGTCAGTAGAAAAATCACACAAGTTTAAACGAATTTGCCCCTTTCTTCGGGTCTCAGGGGTTATAGTTTTGCTCGTTGAGCTACGAGGCATTATTTTCTGTTGCGGCATATAGTCATTATTTCATATTTAATAAACATATTTCCTTTTGATGTTTAAGTCATTTAAAAGAACGTGCATTTCTTTCTCATTTTAGTACACTTGGGATGCTACCAAGACCAGCCTACCCGAACCTTAGCCGGAAAGAAAACAAAATCGAAATCAATGACCATTGAAACCTGCAAGAATATTTGTACAAAGGAAAACACCAAATTCTACGGTGTCGAGGTTCGTCAATTTTTAAACGTTATAATATAGAGAATAATACATACCCTTTTCCAATTTGATCCTGTATCAGTCCGAATTTTTACCAGAGGGCCGAAGGCCCAGTGAATGTTTTGTGGAGGGCTGATACAGGATGTGATGTGGGAAGGGGGATGTTTTATTATATTTATTACATACTTAGTTATAAAATACAGCATGCATTAAGCTGAGAAGAAAATAAGTAAATAACCATGCATGGACCTCTTATATACATGTACATGGTCTATTGTCTCATACGATTTGGGTTTGTTTCTACTTCTATTTCAATGCACTCGATCCGTAATTTGAAAATAATCTATTACAATTACATGTATTTGTAAATTAAGATTAACCTTATTTTCAAAGAGTTAAAATTAAGAGAATATGAACCCACCAAAAATTATGTATGATCACAAGTACTGTTTTTGTGGTTTAATTTACTAAGGGTGTGATGTTGGCGTCACAATAGCCGTATTAGCCCTGCAGGGCTGATATATTTGCAGGGCTGATATAGGTTATCAGCCCCGCAAATCCATATCAGCCCTGCAGGGCTGATACAGCTATTGTGACGTCAGCCATATCGCATATGCAAAAAAACTGTATTTATTACTAAGTGTGTAATAAATAGAGAATAATACATACCCTTTTCCATATCACATCCTGTATCAAAAAAGTTGCTTTAGAGAGGACACCAATATCAGCCAGAGGGCCCAAGGCCCGAGGGCTGATATTGGTCGAAGGCTGATACAGGATGTGATGTGGAAAGGGGTATGTTTTATTATATTTATTACATACTTAGTTATAAAATACAGCATGCATTAAGCTGAGAAGAAAATAAGTAAATAACCATGCATGGACCTCTTATATACATGTACATGGTCTATTGTCTCATACGATTTGGGTTTGTTTCTACTTCTATTTCAATGCACTCGATCCGTAATTTGAAAATAATCTATTACAATTACATGTATTTGTAAATTAAGATTAACCTTATTTTCAAAGAGTTAAAATTAAGAGAATATGAACCCACCAAAAATTATGTATGATCACAAGTACTGTTTTTGTGGTTTAATTTACTAAGGGTGTGATGTTGGCGTCACAATAGCCGTATCAGCCCTGCAGGGCTGATATAGATTTGCAGGGCTGATATAGGTTATCAGCCCCGCAAATCCATATCAGCCCTGCAGGGCTGATACGGCTATTGTGACGTCAGCCATATCGCATATGCAAAAAACCTGTATTTATTACTAAGTGTGTAATAAACTAATTTATTAAGAAAATCATCGAATTTGACCTATAATTTTTACCTCATTTCTTGAAGTTTTCCAGTGAATGTTTCTGTGGAAGCATGCTTACAACAAATATTCTAAGACCAGACAGGGAATGCAACATGAAGTGTAATGGGAATAAGCAGCAAACATGTGGTGGAATTTATAGAATGAACATCTACCTTAACCCCGATTACAATAAAGGTTTGTATATGTATTAATTATACTCGGTCTCTATTTTTTCTCGGGCTTCGGGGAGCCACCCTGTTCTCTATTTTAAGGATTTATAGTTTGATTTACCTGACAGCAAAAAATGTTACAGTTTGGTTTATTGAACTGCAATATATTCAATTGACTATACAATGCGAAATAATATTTCTTACCATTCATCAGATTCTCCTAATAAAGTAGCACGCAATAGCGAATAATGCTATAAATGCAGAAATATTTCTTTATTTACGATATATCAATTTGAGTAAGATACCAAAAAAGTTGCGTTAGTCAGTAGGACAAAACTATCGAAACGATCACAAATTTCACCCAATCCCTAACAGTCAGGAAGTAGTTGTGCTCGTTGTTTTCTTCTTTTGCAGCAATGATAATCAATATCCAGTGCTTATTGGTTATGTTTTCCTTTAATTCAAATTTCTAAGAAACATTTTCATCGTCTTTAAAGAGGATTAACTTCCGATATGAAATAAAACTAGATGTGAATTGTATATAAACAACTCCAGCTGAATTATTCTCCTTTTTCAGCATATTTGGGTTGCTTCCAAGACCAGCCTAGGCGAACCCTAGCCGGAAAGTATGTAAAATCGACTTCTATGACCATTGAAGTCTGCAAGAATATCTGTACAAAGGAAAACAGCAAGTTCTATGGAGTCGAGGTCAATATTTCCTTTTTTTATTTAAAATTGTGTTGATTTGTTTAGAAAGTATTTGAATCTGACCTCTAATTATAGCTTATTTCTTGAAGTATTCCTATGAATGTTTCTGTGGAGATTCTCTCACAACAAATATTCGAAAGCCAGAAAGTGAATGCAACATGAAATGTAATGGAAACGGGAAGCAAATCTGTGGTGGAGTTTATAGAATGAACATCTATAGAACCTAGAATACATTAAGGTAAACAGCAAGAACACTGAAGAAGGTAATGCTTTCAGGGTGTTTTTTTTTTAGAAGAACGCGTATATATTTGTTTTTGGGTATATGCCTAAATTTCCCGTAAACGGAAAACAGACAAGTTTTCCGTAAATCTGGAATACACCTTAAATAATACCTCTGCGGATGTATTTTAAGGAAAAAAAATTAAATTGTTTTTGTTCTTTTACTTGCAGGTTCCAGCTTGACGTTTAAATAAGTTTGCGGATCATTTCAGTTATTTTCTTTCAGTGACATTATTTATACGACTTTTTACAAATAAAATGCATCAATAAAACAAGAAACTTTTATAATTGTCCACCTTTTATATATATATTTAAATAATTGATTTCAACATTCATTGGTAATATAATTAAAATCAGATTTTTCAAAAATATATCTATTTTATCAAAATAATGAAATGGATTACTATATTGCTTGTTTACGGGCGATAATTAGTTCGTTCTGCATTCTATTATGTAAATTGCGCTTTTTCATTATATTTGAATTCTAATTAATAAATTAAGAAAAACAAACAGGGAAATGCGTATTTTACAAATAACTTTCCGATAAAATCTTACAAAACGAAATTTACACGATTCTAAACGCACGATCTCGCACGATTAAAACCGCACACGATTGAGTCTGATACACGAACGATCTTGCACGTTACAAACGATCACTCACGATACACGAACGATTCTACACGATTGGTTTGTCAACAATAACGTAGCCACTGTATCAATTGTATAACTGTAACATAATATTAAAATAAATATAATGAACTTTTTTTTTTAAAAAGTATATATGATAAAGATCAGGCAAGTTTGTAGCGAATCTGGAATACATCTGAAATATCTTAGTGGTTATGTTTTAAGATAAAAAGTTTATTCTAATTGTGTTCTTGTTCTTTTACTTGAAGGTTTCGGCAAGAAGTTTGGATAAATTTGCGGATCATTTTAGTCGTCTCCTTTCAGTGACTTTATTTATATGATTTTGTACAAATTAAAGGCATGAATGAAAGAATAGCGAGGTGGAAAACTTAAACTTATACAGGGTGTCCCAAAACATATGTTACACTTTTAAACCGTTATAAAAATCTAATGCCTCAAGTTACATTAATGAAATTTAGAATGTATACCGGTATTAGAATTATTATAAATTTTTGGTCAAGCATACATTTTTTACAGTTACCTTATTAATCATCAATATTTTTCATAAGAATAACATAGGTCATTTTACAGCATGTTCCAAATTACGTCCCTTGGAATTAACATTGTTTGAACAAGATTTCTGAAGTTTTTTTTACCAAGTTTTTAATGTAACATTCTAACAGGTTAGCGGTTTTTTAACATTGAAATTGGGTTTCACCAATCACTAGAATTTAAGATTCTCTTTAACTACATTGTTTAAAAGGAAGTTGTGCTTCATCGTAAAACGATGCATCTGTTAAATTTTCAGAGTTTCTGATTAAAATCCAATGGTCCAACTCTAAATAACTTCTAATTTCTGTCTCTTTCAAATGCTTATCTTATGAGTAATCAGTTTTAAATCGAATTCGAGTATTGTATGAATGCTAGATTTACCAAAGGTGCTATCTTGTTCATGTAGGACACGTCTAAGGGATTTTTAAAAAAATAAAGTTTCAGTAGAGTAATAACTCAATTAATGGTATTAATGTTCTCTTTGGTACGGGCATTCCTTGGTCTTCCAGGACCAGAATTAAGTCATGTGTCAATTATGGTGCCTTTAACTTCAAACTTCCTCACAAATCTGTAAATTAGCATTCTGTTGGGCACTTTTAGGATGTTGTTTTCTCATGAATTTTAAGTAGCAGATTTACACCCATATAAAAAGTTTGACAATTTATATCAGCTGTTCACATGAAGGTTCCATATTAAAAATATGACGACGTCATTTGGACATCATAATTACCCGAAGTTATAACAGAATTTCATGAAAGTTTAGCAGATAAAATGTATGCTAATACACTGGATGTTGACGAAATATCTCTGTGAATGCTTGTGGTTTGATAAAGTTATAGATGATCAAAAGTGTAACATATGTTTTGGGACACCCTGTACGTGTACTTGTGCATAAACTTTGACGTACACGTACACGTTTTTTTTGTTTTTGTTTTTTTTTGTAATTTGTCTGCTTCCACGTTATATAATCAGAAATAATGGAACGCTCACTTTTAATGTTATTTTAATGTAAAAATGCATCTATTCAAATTAATGAAGTGGATTGAACAGCAGGCATAAATGCTAATCGTCGTTCATCCGTAGGGCAAGGCTAAGGCCAATTACAGGTACATTAAACATTCAGTAACATGTATAAGGAGTAGATTATCAATTGGTTCATATTAAGAATAAATTTTAGAATGAATTTTAAAAATGGCCGTATGTTGGAAAGGCTTCTCAAGTTTCGAAAAAAAATAAAAAGAAAAAGATGAACAAGATATTCATTCTGATTCATTTGATGACCAATCTGTATAACTTACAGAAATAGATGCATTGTCTAAATAGTCTTCACAGATGAAAACATGCTAACCATATAGAATCTGAAACAAATTTTGTACGGACCTCTTTACATGTAGTTGCATATTGCTTTAAATTTCGATTTTTTTTACAGAGTATGAATCTTAGGTTTTAAAAGGGGATGCTTAATCTTCGTAGGCACCTGATCTCAACCCTGGAATTTCAAGTGTTCAGTGTTTTATGCTTATTTTACAAAATTGTTTATGTGGATTTTTGAGATCGATCTCTGTCTGTTATCTTCTTCTCTTCATTTGACAAAAAAAATACACATACACAGAGTTCTTGTGTATGTATAATTTTATATGCCCATCTTGTTTTCAACGCTATACACAAGTATTTCAGTACACAAGGGACGTACTTTAACTCTGATTTCATTGTTGTTTTTTTAGACAGTTGCTTCTTCATAACCGTTTTTCATTAAAGAAACATATGGAGATAACGAACAGTATTCAAGATCAAAAATCCATAGAACAATACAAAATAGGAGCACAGCAAACACCGACCTCCAGCATATTAGAGGTGGGATCAGGTACTATAGGGGAGTAAGTATTCCCTGCCGACCGGTCACACCTGCCGTGTGCTCCTTGTCATGATCGGGAAATAAAGTGAAAATCCGTCGTCAATTCAGTATAACTGTATATAATGGACTAACAATTAGATAAAAACGTTGCATTTGATTGATATTTTTGTATGCTTACCAGGTCATTTTATCGACCATAGAACTTACGAAATGATGACTTTAAACGAGACTGTTGATCTTTTTGTTTCATCATTCTGTTTGCCAATAATTTACATTAGAAATTGTTCATACCAAGAGCATGCACTTGCGTACCGAATCAACTGAGATATACCGTACAAGTAAAAATTTTAGCGAGGATTTAATTTTGGCATTATTAGCGAGGGTTCTGAGATCGCTAAAATTAGATATCGCTAAAAATAAACTTTATTTAAATTGCAATAGCTTCTTTAGTGAGCATTTTAAAATCGCTAAAATTACTTCTCGCTAAAAAATTAACACCATATTTTCAGGAGAAATCGCTAAATTTGCGTCTCGCTAAAATTTCCACTTATACGGTATAAACTCTTATGCAGATGATGAAGGTATATTGCTGCATAAGTATAATCATTTTGAAAATAAAATAGGAGAAGCTAAAAATACAATATTTTACGTCCATTTTATTCATGAATACAAATAATATAAAGCTATATATGTTTCTTCTGCATATTAAAGACTTAAAAATAAACAAAAACAGTTTGTATTGGTATATTTAGTTAAGAAAAGTGTTAAATATTTCGGCAAATAAGGAAATTAATTATATTTATTCAGAAGAAAAAAAGAACAATTGATACAATTGCTTCATAATGAATAGAACGAGCTTTACTGTATTCAGTGTTTGATAATTGTTCGCTGATAAAGTAACCGAGGAAATTGTTTTTAAAAAATGTAACAAGGATTAATCACTTGTAAGTTGTTAACGAAAAAAATTCGCTCGGACACAGACGACAATTTGCTAGTAAAGGACATCAAATTTAGACAATTACCCGGTACTCAGGCCATTAAGCATCCAGGGTTTTTTAACATTCAAAGGCCAACCTCGACAGGAAGCCTTATATTTTAAGGGCCCCTACCTTTTACGCCTAGTACCAGGCACATAGCAATGGTACAGTTAATACTTCTGTTTACGCCTTGGTGTCATGTAAATTTTGTGTTTACAGCCAACCAGAAAATTCAAAACTTTTGAATAACAGAATCATACTTTAAAATATATATATTTTCTGTAATTAACCAGGAGTTTTGCATTTACTGTCACCCTGTAAATTCAAAATGAACAACATGATTGTATGTTTGACGTAGTGCATAGATCGAGAATCAAACCTCGATGCCCAATCACGAAGCAAAAGTCATACCATTCGGCCATCCTGACATGTATATAGATTTGAAGTGACGAAACAAATAAACACAGGATTAAAGAGTATGAGCAAGACAGTTTTTTTGGTTCCCTTGAATACTATTGATAGAAAATAGTAATTTTTAAGTTTTCTTTGATCTTGTAATAGATTTGTGTTTAATTTTCTTCGCATATCTCAGTTGTCGGTGGACGTGCATTAAGTTAGCCATATTGGACAGATCTCTACTTTACTTTGTGGCACTGTATGACCATGTTTCAGTAAATTCTAAAGTACTTTAAATCTTCTGTTCAGTCTGATACAATATTATATCGGTATCAGTTTAAACAGATACATATATAATGGCAAGGATTCATCGATTACAATGAATAACAACACCCAACCACAGTTATTCCGCATGTCCCAAAAACTTTGACTTTTACGACAACATTCCTTATTCCCAAAATCATTATGTTTTGACCATACTTGTAGTTTTAAGATAAAAATACATTGCGTGTTTTCGTTTATGTCAAATAAACTTTACTCTGATTAATTCTCTCTCTTTTTTTTTTTTTTTTGCTAAATATTATGTGGGAATAGGTGGAATTTTTGTGTAAACAAATAATTAACTATGTTCTTAAATTAAGGTTTTAAGTTGCTTTTTCTTGTAAGACCTTTTCATTATTTCAAAAATCCGAAATAAATCATATTTTCTCATAGATGTATTCATTATTTTCTGTCTTAAAATGTACAAAATACAGGTAAATCTAAACATCTATTGTTATTTGCAAGTGGGAATAGGTGGAATTGAGATTTTTAAAGAGTGGGAATAGCTGGAAGACACCGAGTAAACATGGATCTCAAAAACATTAGATCAGGTGTTATAAAGGAGTGATTATTTCCTGCAGACCAGTCACACTAGTCGTGTGCATATTGTCATGATCAAAGTATAATTTGAAAAGCTGGCGGCAATCGAGTAAATCTTTGCCTAGCAATTAGTATAAATACATCAATCACTATTTAAGGACCCTCTCTACAAGTGCAAATTTTTTTGGGACATTGAGAAAAATATGTCGTATAAAGGAGTTAATATTGAGCTTATTTATCCAATTTTCACTGTATGTTGCGTGGCATTTACCTCCGGGCAAACTGTTCAAAGACAACACAGTATCAGTGAAAAGAAATCACTATTAATTACTTCAGTAGAGAAAATACATGTAAATAACATGTTTAGTTAATTTATCTTTGCCTTTTAAAAGTTAAGAATACTTGAATTAATTACAAATTGAGTAATATATTGTAAATTTCTATTTTTTTTTACAATTTAGATCTAGGGGCAGATCACTCTAACTGCAGAAAAATACCTTAGAATCAGAACTCTTTAGTGTGCAGTGTAGAGAGGGTTCTTAAATTAATGATGGATTGTATTTTCTGACAAGCCTAATGTTTTGACCATAGAACTGGCGAAATGTTGACTATAAACGAGACTGTTGGTATTCCTGCTTCATCAACTTGTTTTTCAATAATTTACCTTGTTTTTGAAATTGTTTCATACATAGAGCATGCTTCTGCATGTTGAAAAAAATTGAAAAAATATAAACCCCATATTCATGTAAAAAAGATATATTTTTGCATAAGAAGAACAGACAACATAGACAATGCAAACACATTTCGTAATCTAAATGATCAACCCTTGAATCCAGTCATAAAATTTCCCAACATTTGTGTAATATCCGTAATGTTTTGGTCTGTCACATCCTACACCCCACGAGACCACGCCCACAAGAACCCACGGATGACTGTCAGACAAGTGCATACTTAAAGACCCACCACTGTCTCCGTAGCAAGCATCGCCAAAGAGCGCGCGGTCGTATCCCGCGCAAAACATGGAGTCAGTAAAGTTTCCGTTACCAATGTTTGCGTCCTCGCACTTTTCACGTTTGATCGTCGGAACGTACACATCATGGATTTGCTCTGGAGTTTCCTTAATGTTTTCATAGATCTGACCACACCCAATGACCCGGCCAACCCTTCTCCCAACTCGCTGAGTAAGAAAAATATCCTCAATGATATCTCTAGGTTTGAGACAAAGTGATTGTATTTTATCCGTGAAATTGACTGGATCATCCATTTCAACCAATGCAATGTCGTTGTCATATATTGCTCTCTGGGCAAAGTCAGGATGAGTTATAAATTGTTTGATGCTTCTCTTTGTTCCCCCTTCACCGTTACATTTGTTTGTTCCTATTATGAGATCTATATTAGCCTTTTCCAGAGGACGTTTGAATTCATTGGTGTAATGTGCAAAGCAGTGGGCAGCGGTTACCACCCACTTATTCGAGATGAGTGTTCCTCCACAAAAGGTTTTATCCTGCAAATTTAAATCGCTGACACGTTAAATATGTAATTCGTATAGAAAGTTTAAATAAAGATATTTGATTTTCTGTTTAACTAGCAAAGATATATAAAGAAAATCTTCAACTACCTCTACATTTTCTCTCAGAATGACATGCCATGCTGTTGTTTCTGTGGTGACGGCACTTCCGCTACTAATTCTAGTAGACATCTGTGGAACCGAAAAGGGCGCTGCTGGTGCTCCGCATTCTTATAAAGTCATATTGTATGTTAATTTGATATGGTAATAATGTTGAACTCCTTACATGTCTGAAAATCATTGCGTTATCGCGGAAGTGTACATCTCTAATTAGGTGCAAATATTTCTCAAATATTCTCAAAATTATCCATTTCTAAAAAACAATTTTCATCAGAAACAAAGCCCTATTATTGACATGGAGTAATATAAGGTTTTTGTTTAACGTCCCTCTCGAGATTTACTTTCTTTCATGAGGAGACGCCAACTCTTGCAAATTTTGATCTACTCTCGGCAGTCAGAGTCACTGAGCAGTGAGGCATCTTTTTCGTGGCAGCACCTTTTACGACAAGGGACCTCGATTTAAACGGTCTTATCCGAAGAATTGGTCTCCACGATCCACAGCTGGATTCGAACTCACCAGGTAAGGATCATCTCCTTAGATGGATTTCAGACGCTCATACCACTGCGCCACAAAGGCGACGGTTATATAGGGTTAATACATATCTATAGTTAATGTACAAGAACCAAGGACATTCTATATGATATATTGATCTATAAACATGGTTCATTAGGAATTTAAGTACATAAAATCGTCAATTATATGTGACTGACATGAATGAAAACACGGGCAATTGACACGTAATGGGCAAGTAAAGCAAAACTGAAGCCGATTTACATGATAAGACCATTAGCATCACGTGATAGAACGATGAAGAGGCTTCTTGGGATTCTTTGAATGGCATGAACTCAGCATTAAGTCTGTGTTTAATTCTTCTTGCAACTATATTAATCATGGTCATTGAAACCACATTTCTCAATAATCATTGTTGCACGAACAGTATTCTTGCAAATCATCCCGAGTCTTTGACATTAAGTTATTGGAAATAATTTGTCAAGGAAACTTTTATCTTCATCGTAATTAAATCATTGTGTGATTTACATTTTTGTATATTGCAAAGAAATTAAACGTAATCCTTTATAAAGAATATAATTCGTTTTTTTTTTTTTTTTTTTTTTTTTTTTTGGCTGTTGTAAAAGAAATCTTTTCATGGCTTGGAAATCTATACCTTCATGCCTATTTTCTGTATCCACTATAATTTTTGCATGTCTCTGAGCCGTACAGCCGCTTTCTCCTTCCGCCAAACAAGAATAATTCCCTGAATCGTCTGGTTTTACCGAGTCAATTTTCAGGTAAAATCCACCCGCTAACACCTTTGAAAATATATGGTATAGAGCATTATTGTTTGTTCCAAATTTAGATGTCAGTTTTCTTTTATATTCCCTCCAAAAATAAAAAGCTTAAAGCATTTTAAGTAACTCAATAAATTAAATTTGCTTTAGATAGAATAGTTTTCTTTTTTTGCTTGAAAATATGGCAAAATGCTGAAATTTAATTAAGAAGCGGCTAAAAAAGAAGATACGTGCATAAATAAAAAAAATGACAGAATTAAACATATATATTCACTCAGTTTTTTTTATTCTAATGCCCTTTACATAATACAATATTTACCGAGTAATGCGGGGCGGTAATTTGTCTGTTGTTCTTCATCCAGGTTATTTGCTTCGCAGCGGGAACGAAGCAGGAAAGTAGAGCCGTACTTCCGGTTTCAACAACGGTGTCTATTGGACCTGCCTCGACAGCTTATAATAAAGATTTTAAATTTTACCTAAATATTTTGTGATTTTAAAAATAAAACAAAAAGAAACAGAAAAAGAAAATACATAATTATAACAAAATCAAAAAATGAACGCGAATTACTCACGAAATTCAATGTTTCAAAACAATTAAACTTTCTAAAATCACTAATTTCAAGAAACATTGTAACCAGTATTTCAAAAGATTGAGCATTCATATTTTCAATGTCCTTCGAGGACCATTCTAATTATGTGAATGTAGTAAAAATCGTTACCAAGATAACACGATTCTTTAAGAGTCAATCGAAATTCCACTTCTACAAAGTCTGTGGCGGTGTTAACAATACACTTGTATGCCCCCTCCAGCTCCTCACTGAAGTTCTGAAGGTCCAGAATTCCCCCCGGAAGTAGAGTGACGTGATCATTATCTGACTGTAGAAGGAGACCCTCATAAAGCCTGCAAAACCAAATCAAAGGGGGAAAATCTTAATAATTGGTCCCGCTTCTTTAATATTTTTAATGGTGTATTCTGACTGTAAAGCACAGCAAAAGCACTCATAAGTAATGGTTAACAACGCCTTCAGACAAAAATAACTTTGTGATAAATGTAAATAAAAATGAAAGTATTCATTTCCCATTTTTAATAACTGAGGAAAGTCAAAAACATGTTGAAATAATACTATATACCATATATACTGTGCGTTGGGATCGCTCGATTTGCATTCAATGATTTCACGATTGCCACGAAACACTTCGTGATCTTTTGGAGACTTCAGCATAGTCAAACCAGTAGAATTCTGAAGGAGAAAAATATGTCAATATACATTTTTTAAACAAAGAATTAAAGTTTCTTCTTTGTTTTTCTTCCAGATCACGAGGTTTCTGTATTTGAACTATAATGATTGGAATCTTTTCAATTTTCTAATTAAAGTTTATTTCAAACTTTTATATAAAAAGAAACACATGGAGATATCGAACAATATTCAAGATAAAAAGTCCACAAAACAATACAGAATAGGAGCAGAGAAAACATGGACATCCAAAACATCAGAGGTGGGATCAGGTGCCAGGAGGAGTGAGCATTCCCTGCTGATCGCACACACCAGCTGTGTGCTCCTTGTCATGATCGGGTAATAAGGGAAAAATCCGTCGTCAATTCAGTGTATAATTAATGAAATAACAATTAGTATGAAAAACGTCAGTCAACATTTGACTCAATGATAAATTGGCTTTGCTGACAAGGTCATTTTATCGACCATAGAACTTACCAAATTATGACTTTAAAACGAATCTGCTGATATTCTTGTTTCGTCAACTTGTTTATCAATAAGTTACCTCGTTTTAGAAATTGTTCATACGTAAAGCTTGCTCTCACGTGTAAAAATGTTGATGCAATTCAGCATATATTTTATTTCTCACCTTGTTTATATCAACTTTAGTCCTACAAAACGGTCCATCGTAACCTTGGTGACAGAAACATTTGAAAGCTTCTTGGTTGTTTTGTACACAGTCTCCATGGTAACAAATATCTATGGAGCATTTCAACCCCACTGTGCATCTGTTTAAGAAAATTTCTGATTAGGTATACGTGTATTTTATACAAATCAAGTTCATCCCTTTGGTATTTAAATTTCCATTTCAATTTTGCATAATATTGGCTTAATATTTTACTCATCTTTTTAAAAATACCAAAAACCTTATCTATATATTATTTGAAAATACAGAATTTATATTAAAACAATAAATGGTATTGTCAGACCAATGGAAATGCTGGGATGATTTACATTTGTGTTCCAGCCTTGTTGACACATACGGTTCCAGAAGGACAAGGAGGGTAGCACACTACAAGAAAATCAAAGCTGGCATTTTATCATAGAAAGCTTTCTTCCGAAATGAATAAAATCAATATCTTGAGGAACTACATGTAAAAATCAAAGTACAATTATAATTTCGATACTTAAGCACTTAAACAATGATATATTTAAAAAATAAAATATGTTTCATACACTTAACCATGTCTTTTTTAAGTAAACAATACTTTTATATTATATTAAAGCATTTTATAGTGGAAAAGGATTGCCCTGTCTGAGAAATTTTCAAAAAGTTCATTAATTAAGCAGTAGTTAATTAACAAAGATTGCATTGAAGTATCCTTGGATGGGGAAAAGCGTTTTTTCAAAATAAAAATTCAAATAATTTGAATATCAATAA
This sequence comes from Saccostrea cuccullata, assembly GCF_032062105.1. Taxonomy (NCBI): domain Eukaryota; kingdom Metazoa; phylum Mollusca; class Bivalvia; order Ostreida; family Ostreidae; genus Saccostrea; species Saccostrea cuccullata. Next base: position 506,847 of record NW_026926068.1, on the reverse strand, counting down.
ATTGTGGTGGAAAGATGCAGTGAAATATTAAAAACTGTGCCAGAATGATAATTGAAAACAATTCTTTTACCAGCTAGATTTTTTTTAATTGATTTTTTTTTATTAATTAAAAAAATGGCCGATAAGTTTTACATCAAAATATATAGGTCATGAATTAGGACACATCGCACTAAACATACTTATAGCAATAAATGGGAAGTATGCCTAAATAAACTGAGTATTCAATGCTTAAAATCATGACCCCCTGGGGTAGGGTGGAGCCAAAATGGCCGACCAAAGTTTTACATAGAAATATATAGGAAAATTCTTTTAACATCTTCTTCTCAAGAATGACAAAGCCATAATTCATCATGTTTATATGGAAGCATGCTCAAGTAGTGCAGATTCAAATTTGTTCAAATCATGACCCCCAGGGGTAGGGCGGGGGCAAAATGGCCGACCAAAGTCTTTAAAGATATATATAGGAAAATTCTTTAAAAATCATTTTCTATAAAATAGCAAATCTATGACTGGTCCTGGGACTACTTTTGGATTTAAACTTTACAATAAAAAGCCATTTTCTACTTTTTCCTACCCATAGTGCTCAGGTGAGCGATGTGGCCCATGGGCCTCTTGTATTTAGTGGAATCACTTGTCAGATAGTCAATTTAAAATATATTCAGTCATGTACATTTATATAGGATATAATTTTAGCGTGTTTTTTTTGTCAGAAAAAAAAACGCTACAAATTATATACCCATCACATATAAATAAGTGCATTACGAAAAGTACCATCCATTTCTTTCATATAAATGTCAAATTTCCATTATCCAAAATTGTTGTATAATGCATATATCGCATTACAAAGCCTGAATAGCGACCGTTATTGAGTAGTAGTCGTATAATAGAAAGGCATATGTGGGCTAAAATTACGCTCAATATTGCCTAGAATAGTTGACAAGTTGTGTTAATTGTATGTATACAAAATCCTCTGACGACCATCAACCTCAAAATAATATCATGAAAAATTATGCCCTCCAAGCTTCCATCTTTGGTCATATACATCTCATCTTTCGGAAAGGATAAGATACTATTAAACCTCTGTCTTCGTTTTGCATGTATGAAGAATTTATAATATTACCCAATCAATTTACATTCATACATGAAATACAGTTTCCAGAAGGAATGAGAGAATCTGATTTTTTTTAATTTACATATATATTAATCTTGATTACCGAATAAATCAAATTCTTTAACATTCAAAAGGTAAGGAAATTATAACGCTTCGGATGAGAATATAGGAACCGAGGTTCCTTGCCGCAGTAGATACTGGCACCAAAAAGATCTCTCATTGCTCAACGGTCGTAATTGCCGAGTACTGTAAAGGACAAAATTTGTTGCCCTCCGCCGGAAAATAGCGGCATTTCCATATAAGTGAAAAATTCTCGCGAAGGACGTTAAACAAGAAACAAACAAAAGAACACAAAACTTCGAGCAACAAATTATGTCTGCAGTGGACTTTTTCTTTTTAAGAAAAAAAAATCATTGCCTTATATTTTTGATGTCATTGAGATATTCATGCTCATCCATTCTACATGTAGTTCATGTGGATTTCCATTTATATTATACGTCTTTCAAAAAGTAAATAATATATGTATTCTAAAAAATAAACATGATTGGTAATTTTAAAGTAAGGTGAAATAAAATACTATTTGGCAATACATAATATGAAATGCAACTGTAAAAATTAACTACCGTAAAAGATATTGTTAGTCGTGTAGGTGAGCAAGAACCCAGAGATTATATGTATGCATTTCTACAACATAACCGACTCTACAGTTCATACCTCGTTTTGGAAGTAGGTCAAATGTCGCCTCGTATCCTCTCCAGCGTATCATAGAGTCAGATCGAAACTCTATTCGAATACTTCCCGTCGCTGATTCAAACGCATGTTTCTGTTCAGAAAACCCACACAGTTTTCCAATTTGCGTCGAATCTAAAATATTTGAAAGGAAATATCTTTTAATATTGTTTTTTATCCTTATTGAAATAGGAAGAGAGAGTGCTTCTGTTACCTGCATGTTCAGTCGCATATATTGTCAGTGAATCAAAGGAACAATTCTCAGATGCTTCCATCTCAAGAAAATTTACTGATACTCTAATCACGTGGTTAATGATAGGTGCCCGGATGATTGTTACACAGTGAGCATTATTTGGATAATCCTCTGGGTAGCCCGGACTTGACAGGGTACCATTTATCTCCGTTTCTATGGTTCTGTTGCAACTGTTGTCTATAAAATATAGAAAAATTACACTAAGAAGATTTTTTTCATTGGAAAGTTGAACTTATTTATTTCTTTCTTTGACTTATTTCTTTCCCATTGTTGTAGCTTAGAACTTAATTTTTTTAATTCATTTTTTATCGATTATGTATGACATTCAGTCATTACACAAAATATTTGTACAAGTGAAATAACCAGAAGTCTCTGTTGAGAATGTAGCTCTACTGGTCTGTACGTATAACAAAGGAAAACTAGCACTTGGATTTGAAACTTTGCAACAGGCTGCAATAAATAGAATTATGTAGAGAGTATCTAAGTGTTGTCTACATGTACTTATGTGTCAAGTTATATTGAAATCAGACCAAAACTGTAGGAGGAGTAGCGTTATAAAGGAATTTCACAGAAATTTCTACTTTTAGTAACCATGGAAACACAGTTCGTCGAAATGAATAATCCGATGCACTAAATTATGTATCTTTGTGTAGTCTACTTGTGATCCAAGTTATATTGAAATCAAACCAAAACTGTAGAAGGAGTAGCGTTTTGAAAAATTGTTTACAGACGGACAGCTAGACAGTGGGACGGACGACGGACACCTTACTATCGCATATTATTATTGATCTCTGACCAGTAGAGCTAAAAATGACATTCGAACTTGATGGTTAGGAATGTTTATAGATTAATTTTATTACCATTCAGAATTGGCTGATAGGGAAGATTCTTATCACGTGACTTGATATATATCTTGAAGCCCCGCCCCTCTTGATAGTAGTCTGAGGTGAAGACCAGGAGCAGCCAGTTGGACTCACTAAAGAAGGATGTGTTGTTCTTCTGTTTTCCACAAAGAGTTGTCATGGATTTATCATCTGATGAATGCAAGATTATTTTCTATTTTTTAAAATTAGTTGCTGGAATAAGAGATAATTCTTTTCAACGTGACAAGATGGCCACTTTAAAACTGTTTCATTTGTTTTAAAAATATGCATGCTAAAACAAAGCACTTTGGAACTTGAAAGACTGATTCTTTTTCTTATCAATAAGAAATACAATACAGCTTTTTCTGATCCAAATTTGGCTGGCATCTGTTGTCATATTCATTGGTATTTAACTTTTTAAATACTTTAGCCGAAAGTCTTTACGTAACATTTGAGAAATTTTAGACACTGATTGCTGATTTTGTACATGTTGAAAACAGAACTTGCGTGATGTTCTTCCCTCATAAACATCAAGTCGGTCAAACAGACAGGTTTCATCTGTCACATCAAGAAAAGACAACTCTATGTCAATCTTCGTGTCAGCTGGAAACTAGATTAAATGATTAAAACTATCTTATTAATTGTTTGAATCTTTCTTGCTTGTCTAACATTTAGAATAAGAACAGGATTCTATATATTGTTCTTAATCTGTATAATACGTCGTTAAATGATTTTTTTTTTAATGAAAATTAAAATAAGTAAGTCATCTAAAAAGTTAGTGTACTTATTTTAATTTTCAAATAAAAATCCATAAACGACAAATATATCACTTATATAGACAATTAACATTAAGGAAAATATACCAATAATTATCTAATTTTGTGGATATACATTATTATTTGAATAAAAAATTTTATTCTTTTTTTCAAAACACTTTTGAATGATATTTTTATGCAAGTTAACAGTTACATTTATTATACTTCTACTTTATTACACTTTATTAAATTAATACCATAAAACTATCTATTTCTCCGAGAAGGGACTATTTCCCCTTTCTAACATTCAGATAACTAAATAAATTGATTATCATTTTCAAGTTTCATTAAGGACTACTCCCTGAAAATCAGAGGTACTCCCTGGGACTACTCTCTCATGAATATCTTTTAATATTATCTTCTCTTAAGATTTTACAGTTTCCATTATGAGATTCCCATTGTATGTAGTTTATTTGAACAAGGAAATAAATGTAAAATTAAGCTTTCGAGTTCATATAAGATGTTTGAGACATACGTTCAATCGAAAAGTTATAACATTAATTCTTTAATAATTTTTACGGGTGTTGAATAATAACCTCCCTAAGTTATAATTCTGGTTATTTTAAATAAAACTGGACTTTATAGAGAGATTATGGGGTTTTTATTAGCTATTATGCGTTCTTAATGTTATATATCTTATCTATTTTTTCAACATACTTCTCATTTTCTTTTTTTTTTTAATTAAAATCCTTTAAGAGTTTCCTGTAAATTCATTGAATGATATTTGAATAGAACAAGCTAATTTTTCGTCGTACCTGTTACAAATTTATTTTTAAAAAGTTGTTGAAATCTGAATGCAAATATTTCCGTATAAAAATGAAGTCTTATTTTGGTGTCATATTACAAAAATTTCCTCTCTTTCGTCAACTAACTAGAAGAGCTTTAACGCGTGGTAGTTTCAATTTTTCTGTAACTTTAAAGATTTCACATTGATCAAAACCCATACCATAATCTTGTTTGAATCAAATAAAGACACAACAATGTTTGCTTTGATTTCAAACTTTTGCATTAGGATAAGACCTTTGTCAAATCGAAAGGATGGGGTTATCTTATTTCAACAAATAGAGGTATTAATTTACCATGTAAGTAAATAAATAGGACCACGAGTTATCCACCTATTAGAATAAAAGTTTAACCTTTTGATATCAATGGATAAACTGAAAGTAATACAACGTTGTTTATTTTGTGAATTTTGTATCTGTATATAATTTGCTTGTTGACGCAATGTCTTCAAGAATTCAGACGTTAAAATAAAGGTAAAAGATCACAAAAGATTTCAATAGTCTCGGTAAGGGTTAATTCTCCTGTGTCTCAGTTTGTCAATACAGTAAAGTAAAAATCCTGCTATACAGTTTTCTTTTTTTTTTGTAGTAAATGCTTTCAATGACAATCAATGAGAATGGTGAACAAATGATCCCTGACTCTGGCTTTCATTTCATTGTTTCTGGAGTGAACAATACGATGTGCATTGCTCCTTCAAGAATCAAAGGAATGTGCTTATATTTTAGTTTTATCAACATAACTTGACAAACAATAGCGCATGCTCCTTCAGTTATAACTGACCTTGACCCAGTAGAGACAGATTTGATTGGCTGGGTACGCGGAAGGATATCCCGGGGAAGTGATGTATCCATCATGTGTGATGATAGAATTACACTTGCTTGGGCTATCTAATAAAAGAAAGTATTTGTAACAAAATACATGGTTAACTAAAGAAAAATAAACTTTTTAAAAATAATCATGTTATAGAATACTTAGCTGCAGAATTATACCTCTTCAGTTGAGAAAATTCAGAGACAAACCAAATGCAATACAGATTTAAGCTTTGTAAAAACAAAATCTTCGATTTACAGGGACGATTTTTTTAAGCATTCTTCGAGTACTATATGCCTTTTCATCTAAAAACATGGCATCCGTTAACTAACCATACATTTTACTCATACACTAGATGCTCTATAAACTTGACTAACTCTCAACCGTCCCAAACAACAGGGCTCAACATGGACGTTTGAATGCATGTTTTTTTTTCCTTTGACGGTTGAAAAGTATAAATAAAGCAGTGGCGTAGCTAGCAAAATATCTACTGTATTCAAAAAGGCAAGGGGTCTGGGGGCCGCCTTGAGGCCCCCAGCGGGTCCAGGGCAAGGCCCTGGTGGGGATGGATTTTTAGGGTTTTATACATCAGAAAATTACCTTAAAAAGTTTAATTTTTACAATCATAGCTTTACCAAATATTTACAAAAAATTGCCAAGTTTTGATGATACACTTACAACTCCAAAATTCTTTTTTTTTTAAAAGCATTTCGTGTTATCCTGAAATAAGACAAAGCATTTTCAACAGTGGAAATCTTGCAATAAGTGTGTTTTCCGAAATCACAAACCTTGAATTTGTGAGGAGGATAAAATTGATATTTTCACAATTTTTTTTCCTAATGTATGCAGTGTGAAAGTAACAATCAGAATGCAAAGTACCACATGAAAGAACATCTCTGCTTTAATTTGATCAATTCTGAATGATAATTTTCATACTGAACATTCAAGACACACTGTTCTCACATTTTGTACCATAATAAGTGTTCTGTTATTTTCAAACATTTTTTTCCTTCTTGTAGCAACTTTACAATTACATTATCGCAAAACTGTTTTGAAATTTTCTGACGAAAGAGAAAGGCAGGAAGACCTTTATAGGCAGAAAATTCAATGTTCTACTTACATGTAGTAGTTGCTATAAAATTTGTTTTACAAGTTAAGATATCTTTAAATCATATTTACTATGAATTATATGAATTTATCTGAATTCTATATACCGCTTTATCCACAAACCAAAAAATATTCTCCATTTGTAACATGTTAAAAATTTAATTGGTTTGAAATAATAGTACACGTTTGCAGTTAATTATAAGGGGAATAAGAAAATAAAACGTATTAAATTATTTGGCTTATTTGCATTTACTTTGAATTGACACAACTTAACAATTAGCCCTTGAAATTCTAAAATGAATTTTTAAAACGATATGTACTCTGTATCAAAGATAGAAGCTTAATATATTACCGGTATTTTAATATATCTAGTACGTAGAGGTAAACAAATCGATGTTTTTTTTTTTATATAACCTATTTTAATTGAGTCTTGTATTGGACTTCTGACATGTTTTTCTTTTTTATTATTATTTCTTGTTAATTTTTTTTTTTTTGGTAAAAAATCTGTGTATTCATTTGCGTTTTTGCGTAAAGGGCGCTACGCCACTGTAAAGTCACAAGATTAGGAGGAAAATTTGGTAAACTGGTATGGATAAATAACGGATACCCATGTTTTTTTTATTTTTTGTTTTTTTGTTTTTTGTTTTTTTTTTTTTTTTTTTTTTTTTTTTTTTTTTTTTTTTGTTTTTTGTTTTTTTTTTTTGGCGGGGACGCATACAGTAAGAATACCCAAAGCGTACGGCAAATAAACGTCACCCTCAATTAAAGGATTTTACAATGCTTGAATCTGTACTTCTCATGTTTGTCTATCCGAATTTCCTCCCCAAGAGAGATCAAGTTCTGCAAATTCATGTAGGAAAGGACTAGAAAATATCATTGACTTTTTTGATAATTATACAATAAGGGCCGTTTTTCAAAACAACTTATGACTAAGACCAAAATCTCATTCTGCTAATACCTTTCTTATTTACCGGGGGTATATTAACTGAATAATTGTTTTTATCTTTTTGAAAGCTATATAGAAAGATATTTTATGCTTGCAATTTTTAACAGAATCCTTAATTTTGCATAAGTTTACAATCAACTGAAGTTTTTGGTCTTTGTCGTAAGTTCATTTATAAAACGTGTCTTAGGTTTCCTTCATCTTGATGAGCATATGTAAATATAAAATAAAATAAAATAAATTCAGTAATTAAGTAATGTGTATAGTTTATTTTTTTTCATGATCCCTATAAAACACTCAATGATTTTGTCAATCTTTTGTTTCGTTACATTTTTTTCACTGATCCTATACTTGCTTATTTGCTGTCTTTGAAGAATACATTAATTTTGTAGTTCAATGATCAATTCATATATGATCTTTGGTTTATGCAAAGGAATAATTACACATGTAAAACTAGTAAGTTACAGAAGTATTGACTTGTAGAAGAAAAAGCTTTGATAGGAATTTCTTGTTTAGACAAACTTTTCAATCGATGCTTTTAAGACGTACAATTTTTTCCGTTTTAGTGTTGTTGCTTAACTGGTTTCTGTGATCGTTATGAAATTACAAACAAGAAGGGTACTAATTAACTTCTGTAATCCTGAACTTTTAATTGAAATGAAGTAACGGCGATAACGAGTCGTATTCAAGCTTATAAGCTTAAAAGTTCATTTATACATTACACATTATGGGACAGAGCAAACAGGGACCTCTAAAATCATTGAAGGTTGGGATTAGGTGCCATAGAGAAAGAGTAAGCATTCCCTGTAGATGGTCATCCTTTGCATGATCAGAGAAGCTGTAGACAATTCATTGTGTAATTAATGGCTACACAATTGGTAAAAAAAATTCAGTCAGCATTTGTCCTAATGATGAACTGTATTTTCTGACAAGGATATATTGTATCAGAAATAGAACTTGCAAAATGAAGAGATAAAACGAGACTGTTGATGTTCTTGTTTCATCAACTTGTTTTATCAAAATTGATCGTACATGTACATAAAGAATGCTCTTGTGTATCGTCAACTAATTATAACAAACATAAACCCCATATGTATGCAATATGGATATATTGTTACATAAATAAAGAAAGTTGATTGAAAAGTTGAAACCATCAAGTTTGTGATAAAGCTTAATTTGTTTTTAGGTTACAATTAACGTCTTTTCCAAGTAAAATATCTAAATATGAAATAAATATGTCAGTCACTTTTGTATCATTTATTTCAAGTTCTTCTGGAAATATCGAGTCGAAATATGATTGGAAGTAACCACTTGTATTGTTAATTGACTCTATCAATCAATATATCTAAATGTTGAGTTGAAGGACAAGTGTTTCCTCCTTCTCGTGTAGAAAATTTCGAATAATTATGTAACTGCTTAAAATTGAAATGAGCTTGTTTAATTTAAATATAATCATATTTTTTCTTATTTTTCAACTGGCATTTATGTGAATGAGTCTTACATTTTGATTTCAATTTTTTTAAATTTAATTTTCAATTCCATAAATTTTAAAATATATTCAATTTTATGTCATAAATTGCTTATATCAATCACTTTCAATGGAGAATTCTACAACAGTTCTTCACAACTAAATCCTGAATGAACTCAAATAAAAAAAAATCCTGTAGTAAACTCCGCGTGATTAAAGATGTCATTCTTCGTCTATGTACAGAAGTAATAAGTTTTCTCCTGATGTCCGCCAAGGCTTCTGTTACATTAAATCGTGGTCCGATTCCTTATTTCTGTCAGTCAAAGAATCTTAGGATAAAAAATGCTTTTGTTTATTGCAACCACTGACGGGGTTCAACAGAAATATACCAGCAGGATTGAATTGGTTTGGACGCATTTGAATGACATGAAGTCCTACAAATTAGTTATACGAGTAAATGACTTCCAATATCGAAATTCAACAGCATTGAACAGATATAGAAATTTACCATGGTACACAATTCAATGCTATAATAGAGCCATGTTTCTGTAACCTGAAGTTCCTAATAAGAAGTGATTTTTATGCCACACCGTAATTAAGAGAATCGGGGGTATATAGTTTTTGGCTTGTCCGTCTGCCTAGCTTTTTGTCTGTTTCAGGTAATCTGTTTGTCCACGGGTCGTAAAACAACATACAACCAAACAATCAAATTCTTTTCGACCTGTAGAGTATACATAATCTATGCGAAATAGCGTTTTCTACTGTAAAGTGGAATTCTCTTTAGCTTCAAATGCATAATTGCTTGGACCCTGAGGTTAAACCGGATGCCATATTTTCCAAAAACAGAGTTTAAGACAACAATTCGCCTTATTCGAACTAGAATATGCTATTCGAATTAGAATATGCTATTCACTGGCTTTTCTCGCTTTAAAGTTTGCATATCGTATTTTTTATATTCATTGGATTCATTGGCGGATCCGAATTTCTCTCTTATATATATAGATTTATATATACAAATTAAACATTGATTCTATGGCACAAACATTTTAAAAAGTAGAAAGAACGTACAGTATATAATAGATAACTTAACAACTTGAATTAAAAGCTTCATTCAACGACTATAGTTCTAGCTTTTAAAAGACACAAGTCTTCAGTGGCATTAGTTTTGTGCACCAAGGCTCGCAAAATATTTTGATATACATGTACGACAATCCAAATACAGCTTGATAAAGGCCTATAGTAATGTTTTTTGTATGTGGGGGAGGGGGGCACGAACCTTACTACAGACTATTCACTAAACCTACAAATTTTCTCTAGAACATATGAATTTGCAGCCGTTATGGGTTACATGTATCAAAATAGCCCGATTTTTAAAAATTACATAATAATAGTCCAATCGTAAAATTGCATGAAAGCCTAGGTCACGAAAGTCATTAATTGTAGAAAATGTGAGACCATCACTATTCACTAAACCTAGAAATTTTCTCTCACTGAATTTCGGTAAGAAACACATGCAAATGGTCCACGTATTGCAGTCTTTTTTTAAGGACAGCAACTTGTTAAAAAGTATTAAATTTAATCATTATTGTTACATGTACATAGGGCCCATGACGGGTGTAAAACGGCCAACAGGGGATGTTGGAGAATTTTTTTACTCCTGTAGAGAGGTCACCATATACCGTAAAGGGCTTCAAATCTAATCTTTACTAGGCACTTTTTATCCACTTAACTTCATTGTCGAGATATAAAATTGTACTCAGACTATATTTATAGTACGATATTTGAATTACAAAGCATTTATTTCCCAACATGAGCTTTTTCTGCTATCTCTACAGACATATTTAAATTTAATTGGTTTTCTTCTATTGTATCCGTGCCTAAAATTAAAGAAATTAAGTTCGAGAATGACGCAAGTCCAATTCTCATATATAGAAATAATGTTCGGCATAAAGAGTGCATTGTATGTAGGGATTTTGTATATAAATTCTTAGGGGTAAAAAGAAAAGAAAAGTGTAAGATATTTTTGAACGGCAGTGTGGGAGACTGGCTTCCTCGATTTGAAATCATAATGGCTTTATTAAATTAAAAAATAACTACATGTATATTTTGATGAATTTGAAAAACTGAGTTTAAAAAGTCCTCAGAGTTTTTTGGGTGTGTGTCTAAGAGTAATGTTGAGTCGTTCTTTGTATCTCTTTTTATATATTGGAATATAATAAAAATCATAGATTGGATATCTGAGTTTTAATTTCTAGACCCGTTTGAAACATGTTTGAGTCCGCATTGTATTTCATGAAAGCTTGTTTTAATCGGACTTTTTAATCATTATATTTATAAGTCGTCAGATATTACATTTGAATTTCCATACGGTATATAATAATGGTTGACAGGTGAATAAGAAAATAAAGGTACATATAATTTTTGTCTAACAACTTATTTCAATTAATAGAATTTATCCACTTTATATGATTATTACCTGTAGGGACAGTTTTGAAAGACAACTGGAATCCCCAGTCCTGGAAGAATCCATCGGAAACAAAATATAGGAAAACCCTATTCGACTCAGTAATCAGTCTGAAAGGTTTATAACCACAAAACTTGCCAACAGAAGCAGAAATGTTCTCAGAACCGTCACGAATTTCCAGGTAGTCCCAGCTGAAAAAAAACAAAGTGTACTATAATTGGAAAAAAAAAATAAAAAACATGAAATAGGCCAATTTGAATCATTAGCATCTCATGCTCTTTTCGAGGATGCTCTATGAAATCATGATAATGTGTCATGGATAGGACAATATGACTGTCTACTATATGAATCGCTTGGGATTTCCAAAGAAGAAATGCAATTGATTATAGTCAACTTAAGATGTCAGATAACGTATAGATTTTGTAATAATTATAGCTTTTTTTTTTATTTCTTCCATTTATTTACTTGAATTGTCTCAAAAAATTGTAGCAAATTTATTGAATATGAGGATGATAACATGCAAAAAGCAAAAATAGGAAACTGAAACGAAATGTAGATATATCTTCAACATATACAAAGGGCCAAAAGCGCGACCATTTTTTTAATATGGACATGTAATTGAATAGAATTCACACTTCTAACCCCCAGAAATCCAGTTGGTCTCAGTGCCATTTTAGAAGAGGATAAGTTTTATGTTCCTATTCAAAATCAAATGTCCATAAAACAATACACAATAAAAAAATAAGAGCAGAGCAAACAAGGACCTTGAAACATCCGCGATGGGATCAGGTGCCATGGAAGAGTGAGCATCCTCTGCCGACCGGTTACACCCACCGTGTGCTCCTTGTCATGATATGAAAATAACAAAAAATCCGTCGTCAATTCAGGGTATAAATAATGGACTAACAGTTGGTATGAAAAACGTCAGTCAGCATTTGACTCAATGATAAATTGTATTTTCTGACAAGGTCATTGTATCGACCATAGAACTTACGAAATGATGACTTTCAACGAGACTGCTGATATTCTTGTTTCATCAACTTGCTTGTCTATAATTTACCTCGTTTAAGAAATTGTTCATACGTAGAGCATGCTCTTGCGTACCATATCAACTGAGATATATATACTCCGTATGCAGTTGATGAAGGTATATTGCTGCATAAGTAAGGGAAGTTGACGATAGTAAAGTTATCACGTTTATCATATAGCTTAGTTGTTAGATTACCATTAGTGTCTTTTTCAAGTAAAATATCCAAGTATGAAACAGAAGTGTCGGACTCTGTGGTATCTTTTATCTCAAGCTCATATATATGATATATCCTCTGATTATCAGGTATCTCCGAATCGAGAGTAAGTTTTATGTTCCTCGATCACAAAGTTATGGTCTGGTATTTATTTTTTTTTAACAAATTCAATGAAACTATTTTTTTTTTCAAATGCAAGAGCACCAATGTCTTAGTTTGATCATTATGGCTACAGGCAAATTGCTTCAAGGTCGGTGTGAAAATTTCTAGTGAAACGTTACTTCTGTACCAATTATGAATGTCAGATAATCCTAATCAAGTTTCATTACAGATTCTTCTCAAAAATACATATACAGTAAACCCGTTCTAATCGGGAAACCACTGGTTTAAAGATCGTATTAGACATCATTCCGGGATAGAAAATATTTAAAACATTAGAATTTATTGAAAGGGACTTAACATCGCAGTAGACGACATTTCGGAGTATACAACATGTGTACAATCCCACTGTATTTATTTCTTTATAACTCACGTGCAACCAATTTTGCAAGTCACCCATTCAGTGACAAGGTAAGTTCTTTAGCCGTTATTTCCCAGCGGCAATTTAAGAATGGCGCGTACAGCGTCCCGCTCTGTGGTGGCACCCTGATAATGCCTGTCGTTTCCTCCTCAAATATACCTCCACAAAAATCATCTAAAATAAAGCAAATTTGAAAAATTAATGTTGATTTGCTGTGGAATATAATATTTCGGGTTTTGAATGGGAGATTTTTATAATATTGTTATCCGTACTTTTGAGCACCCTGCTGGATTTGGTTTACCTGAACCTTTTCAGGTTATCTATTAGACCTCTCTAATTACCCAGATCGAGTGATTTATGTGGATTTTAATTATTTCAATTTATATTTTTTCAATCTTCAATATAGATTGATCTTTTTCCTAAATTTCTTCCCCCTTTTTTTAAATTATAAAATATGTTTATAGTTACATAATCAATTATATATCTTAGGTACGTTTTACAAAAAAAAATGTCTATAAGAAAGTTCTTGATATTTACTTCTCAGTCATTACTTCCTGTATTTTTATGCCCCCACGCCGTAATCGAATGTTCGTGGGTATACATGTATACTGAAAGGATTAAGAAACGCATATTAAACTTTTGAGATAAATTAAAACAATTATTTCAAATATGTTTTTCAGCATTTTTATCATACATTTTAATTCATCTTTAATCAACAAGTTACCAAAATTCTGTGCGAATTTGAGGGATAGTTTCTGAGATATTGATATCAATATGGTGACACCCCCCAAAAATAAAACTAAAAATTCTCATAATCTCCTTTTCGCATCAGTAACAAACTTGATTTTCCTGTGCATTGAGTTCACCAGAGCATTTATTTTTTCATAGCATTATTAGTCAACCCTTCCTATGATAGTCTTAATGGCTGAAATTAGCTGTATTATTCCAAAGTCAATAAATCCCCCCGCTCAATCGAATCTACAATATACAGAACCCAGCAGGTTTGATACTTGTGAATGTTTAAAAGAGTATCGACAAATATTAGCTACATTTTTTCAGTGTAAACATGCTAAAAAACATTGCGAAAACGACGCGTACGTGCGCGCTTGAAATAAAATCGATAAGCTGGCCAAGCTCGCGGCCCAAATTAGAGCGGAGAGTTTTAATAGTTTAGGGTGAAAAAAGTGATTGTTTGTCTGCTGTATAAATATCAGTTTCGGTGATAATGCCTTGACAATAACCGAGGTGGCGTGATGAAAAGCCCTATCTTGTTGTGACGTTGGTACGCGCCAACGTCACCGTCATGGTTGGTTGGAAACATTTTAAGTTCACTCTCTGACAACCAAAAAAAAAAAAACTTTTATTTTGTTGAAAAGTTGAAAACAATCTGTACATCAGCATGTTTTTGCCTTTTTATTCACTTATGCAATATTTAATTCAATTACTAAACCCACAGTAGATTGCGTAAGCCATACCACGATTGCAAGAAATTTATACTGACTGCAAATATGCAAAAACGATGACTATAGTTCTAATGCATAGTATGGTACTACAAAATTTTATTACAAAATTATCATCATTAACATGCACGTGTTTTTGATTTTTTATCATTTCCCCTACGTGATACCATACATTTCACGGTTGAGTAGTTTTGATTAGTGATTTTAGTGCAAATTAAGTAACCAAAATAAACATCTGACCAATTTTCATAATTCTCGGTCACATAGTCAGAAAATTTTCCAATATCATGTTCTTGTGCGTTTCTTTTTCCTTTCAGTATACTTTGTAGTTTTTGCCTTCATTATTTCTTTTTTTCTTTTGCAAGTGTTATAGATCAAAGTAGGCCTATTTATTTAAGTTTTCCCTAATAAATATTTTTCCACATTCGCTGTGATCATGAAGACGTGGACTTTTATATTTATTTATGTCGTTCGACGAAATCATGTACTTGTACTTTAGAAATTAAAAAATATCGAGATATAAATGAATTGCAGCTCTATTCATCATGTTTTTTTTTCTTTTTCTTAATATGTAAATTACATGAAGTACATGTATATATGTACAAGTGTTATATATACATTGTATGTGCAAATACACAGCCACGTGACATTTTTCAAATTCCATCTTAAAGTAAGGACTCTTCACATCACAGCTCTCAACTTTTTTTCATCCCCTAAGAAAACATATTATTATGAACTGCACCTTTCTCTTTATTGCTTTGATGCCATAAAGAAACTGTTTTAATTCAGGTGAATTAAAAAGAATAATTTTAGAATATCTATTTGTATCGCTTAGCTGTGTGTTTAATATGAGTCAAAATTTAAAAAAAAAGTGAAAAATAATAAAATGAAACACGATACAGCTCGGGCTTAAAAAGAAATGCTTTAGGTTTATACTTAATCTGCACTTCTTCTCATACTCAAAACCCTGCGACTTAAGACCAAATTCAATCCTTCATATAACTTTTTAATTTACATTATATCAAAAATTATTTTAAACTCTTAAAAAAGAATGTTGCAAGATATTATTACACAAAAAAATTAAAATAAAATTATTCATTTTGCTAAATTTTAGAATCATCTGAAGTTATTGGTTATAGTCGTAAGTTCTTTTGTAAAACGGGACCCTTATATATCCAGTTAACTTTTCGTTCTTTCCCGTGCCCTTTCGTAGCCTTAAATGACTCCATGCTTTTTACCTCTCTTTCCACATTAAATGCGGTAAGTAAGTGTTTACAATACCTTTAACTGTCACAGAATCCCCTGTTTTTGAGACAACCAGTATGAATAGTGTCCATATATAAGGGAACATATTTCTGACATATAAAGTTGTGCTCTATATGCAAAAGTACAAGTCAGACAGCGGAAACACTCCACAAGAGTGTGTAGAGTAACTGAACTTTGACATAAGTACTCACATTCTTTTAACTGGTGTAAGGTCCGTACAAAGAAAATTGGGGTGCTGGGGTGTTTGCTGAAAAACCATTGACAAACAGAACAAGTCATTACATATTGTAACTAAGAGGGCATAATTATATTATACTGAAAGCTATAAAGGAGAACCATCAGAAGAAAGATTATGTATAATTTTTGCTCTAAAGATGAAGTAGAAGACGAGTACCACTTTACATGTATATTACATTTGCCATAGCATTGTGTCATGTTGTAAATTTTGAATTTACCGGTGGCAGTAAATACAACAATTTTATAATTTAATGAAAGCATTCCTTGGAATTGTAACTTTCGTTTTAATTTTTCCTGGGCAGACCTAAAAAAAGATATATATCATATACAAGTATATAATGCATGCACATTCAATTTAAAAAAAAAGAAAAAAAACTTTGCGATGGGCCCGGAGTTTTGATATTTAATAATGTATTACATATATCTTTATAATAAATGATTTATTTTCTTTAATACATATTATATGCATGTACTTGCAAAATCATATAAATTGTCCTATGCAATCCCGTTAGAGAATCAGGGTGAAAATCGGTCATAATGCTTGAAATTCATTAAAATAAAATAAAACCGACTTCGTCTAATTATACAACTCATCACAGGGAAAAGGATGAAAAAGATGATTTCAAACCTTAAAATTATTTATCCGATGACTTGGCACAAAACATGCATTTCATTCAGTTAATTATAATTCATTTCATAATTCATGTTTTATCTTTACATGTACATCATTGTTCACCCTAGTCGATCATTAGACAACTTTTTTCTCTGCATGCAAAGAATATATTTTTAAAAAATGAAAATGTAAATATTTTGGCTTTCATAAAGTCTTGGAAAATATTATTACAATCAAAGATATTATAAGAGGAGGATCTAACTCTATCACAAACTATGAAGTGGTTTATCTCTGTCTGTCTCTCTCAAAGAAACATTTTGAAAAAAAATTGAAATGGATAAAGACGAACAACATATCAGATATCAGAATCTATACTATGCATATATATGTATTATTGAAGTTAATATAAATACATTGTACAAACAAAAAAATTGATCTGTGATGAATCGGAGCCAGAGGTCGGTGTTTGTTGTCCACATACTAAAAGCAACTTGTCAAAAACGATAAATGTGAATATAAACAAAACAATATTATTCGCCTTATGATTCAATCTTATTCTAATAAAATTTGTAACTTTTATTAATCAAATAAGTTGTATAGGGTCGGGTTCAATTCTAAATTTGGCGGGAAATAATTGACGTCAAAGTATCTACGGAGATTACGACCAAGTGATTTTAACCAATGAAATGTCTGTTTACAAACGTGTTCATGAGACTAGAGGAGGATACATCGTAATTTCGTTCCAGTGTAAGTGTTATCACCTGTAAAATTTCGGATAATTGCAATATTTTACGGTATGTTATAAAGGACTCTACCCGTTGGGAATTCACTGGTTGTATATGTTGCACCATCACTGTCATGTTGTGCATGAATGAAATATCTGAGCCGGGATTTCGTTCAAAATGGCGATGGCTGAAACTCCGCTTATGGGATTTGTAAATGATATGCGAGGAGCATTTGCTAGAGTGGGCTTTTTGCGTTTTTAAATTATGTGTTATTTAAGGACACAGAGAATCATTGAATATTTGAATAGAAATTAGCTGTAAGAAGGTAAATGTCAAGTGGACACTGTTAAAATTAGATCTGGTTACCGGTTGTCGCTCCTATCCGGTGATCTGTGAAGTATCCGGACGTCAAATATCGTAAACAATGTTTACGTCGACAGTCTATTTATTCTTTAAAATTTAGGGGGTGTGACATTACTTATATATTTTTATTTGTAACGACAGTTGAACAAAGACGGCTGATAAGATATTCCTTGATGATATTGGATAAAAAATATCTTTATTTAAAAAATTGGATAGGTACTTGATCATAGGAGTTTGTTTTCGCATCAGGTGTGTGGGATATAATAGTCTGTTTGGGATATAATATCCCAAATGGGCTATAAATTTACAGTGCAAAAAATGAAAAATTTAATTTTGGCTATAGATATCATTAATCCGCATTAGGACACTTAAAACAGAATAACTGTTGGTTGACAAGTTTTTCTGCAACCCTACAGCATGATCCCCAAGAAGTTATGTGAAATGCAATGGGCATACAAAAAACTTGTACACTTATTCCGTGTTATGTGTCCTTATGCGGGTTTATGATATTTATAGCCAAAATAAAAATTTTCATTTTCTGCAGTTTTTTATTATATCCATATAAGGACTGAATTTATAACAACTTGTTCAGTATATATCTGCTAAAACTTCTTTTTTTAATGTTCTTTTGCATGGTGTGAAATGAATGCATAGAAATATGAATATATGCATGCAATGGCAGTTTATCATGCTCACCTAAGTACTTTATTTATAATGACTTGTTCAGAAATAAAGATTTAATTCTTGAAAAGAAGTTGCATTTTGGAAATTTAAATTTATTTCAAGCAGAAAAAAATTGTAAGTTCACTGGAATTTGAATGTCAATGAGTTAATATTAAACATTGATATTCCAATATCTTTAAAGAATAAAGATCAATCTTTTTAAATCCTAATATGCAAGGAATCATTGTAATCTGGTATTACGTAACAGTGCAATTGATTGCATTGAAACACCTCATTTAACATGCCAAGTATTTTTTTATGCTTAATTTGTCATGTACATTATTTATGTGCTAGCCAAGAGGTGATCTTTCTTACACTTTTTTTCTGGTTTGTAATGAAGTCTTGGCTGTCTTGTTTTATCTTGCTGTAGGGGATAAGGAAAACACAGATTAGACTTGTTCATGTGGTTAAAAAGAGACTGAATTGTCTGATGTCAGAGAAAAATAATTGAGGTCTTCATTAATATGATATCTGTCAATATTGGATGTAGAACGTATAGATATCTATTCATTGGTCATTTAGTCTGTTGTATTTAGCATGTGTGAATAGGCAGAAATTGTCTTGAATGAATGTATTAATCCTATACATATGGTAAGAATCAGTAATTTTATAGATCAGAAGATATATTGGAAGTTAATTGAAAGATGATGTGCAAACAATATTAGCAACCAGCAAGCCTGAATATCAGTTTACAGGATGGTATTTAGTCCTTGTGTATATAGAAGTTTACAAAGGCCATTTTGATAACGAATTATTTGGTTCTATCGGTGTTTTCTTGTGGATTAATTAATATATTATTACAATCACAAAGGAAGAATCATTTTGATAGAGATTGGAGTCTACAACATGCCTTGAAACATGCTTTGTAATGCATAATTTGTAAATTGTTGATCTGTGATTTGAAGGATGAACAAAAATGAACATCCTAAGTTATATGAAGTGTTTGCCTATATATAACTACATGGTAAATATGTAACAATAGGGGGTATTCTCCAAACATTCTGCATGTCTAATTGAGCATACATGATCATGCATTGATACAGGAACTTGTATACTAGCAGTAGCTGACCTACATAAGATATTGTACATGTATTTTGCAGATTTATCAAGTTGGATACTTTAAATAGTAGATGTTTGTACTTTTTCATGAATTTGATCTATTCATTTTCAGGTTTTAAAGTTATCATTGGACATTCTTGTAACATAACAAGGTACGTAAAACGTATTACAAGTGTCCTAGTTAATTAATCTTAAATAGTTATTTTTAGAAGAAAATAAAGAAAAAGGGGCCATTTATTTAATTTATTAACCAGAAATATATTTGATGATATGTTGTATTTTCAACAAAACCCACCCAAAACATGTACTATGCATTAACCATGTTAACTGAACCTTATTTATTAATACTATCCAATCACACAATTTAGTTTACACATGTTGAATCATATGATCTGGCCCTATGTATTAATAGCACAACTATTCAGTCAAAAATAGCAATCATTCAGTGTTTCAGTAGCGATGTATTTAAATTCATTGAAGCGTGTGCCTCCCTCACTATAGACCTTGGACTAGAATGTAGATTATGTTTGTACAATCGGTCCGCGACTTTGTAAAGGGGTGGAGCTTTACCTCAGTTACCTGAAGCAGGTTATTTATGAAGGCGAATTTTAATATCTGTTTAAATAATTGTTTCTTTTATTATAATATTCTAGATCTCATTGTGAAAACTGAGAAGTTAGAATTTGATGTAATAACATCTTATTTTTTTAAATGCAATAAAAAACAGAAGAAGAAATCTTCAGAAACATTTACTGTCTAATATAGTCTGAAAAGGTATTTAAAGAATTTTTCTACTGGTGTCAGTGACCTACTTTTTAACTAAAACAGTATCCTTAAAAAGAGTATCCTCTAAAAAGTCGTATTACATATGAGCAATAAATAGCTGCGTGTACCCTTATCAATCTATTTTTGGTGTTAGGTGAATGACTGGAAAATTCCAGTGACAGGAAATTAAATATTTTGGCCCCTATTCTATGAGGTTCATCGATTATTTGACGATACTATTCATCGGCGGCTAGGGTATTTTTTAACACCCTGTCTCTCACTATTTGTAATCAAGCACTAATGAAACCTAGCTAGTGAAGAATATGGTGGAAACCAATATAGCTTTTGTTGGCATCCGTGGACAATATTCACAGTATGGTATAAATATATGACATACTTGGGTCTGATCGAGAGGGGAAAAAAAATAGTGATCAATACGTATATATTGCTGTTTGCCTTGAATAACACTTGCTGCGTCAGCTTTATTTCAACATTGTTGTCTCCTATTGCAAAATGTTTAATGACCGAAAAAAGGAAATTTAAGAATAGGACTGTTAGCACTTGCACAGTGAGTAAGTTGGACAGTAAAATGAAATAGATATGCAGGGACTGGGCAGATATATTTGTGAAGTTTGAAGTAAAAAATTGAATTAGTGGATCGTTCCCGTACATGCTAAGACCACCTGTTACAGTGAATGACTAAGAGTTTTTGCGGTAAGCTTAAGTTGTTCAGTTTTGTTCCCAAGTTGTTCAGTTTTTTCTAATTTGTTCAGTTTGTTAGGTTCAGAGGTTTGCCTTATTTCTTGGATAAACTTTTGCAGCAGTGATGTACAAATCCATATATATCAAAGACAACATTGCTCACCCCTCATATATGCAACATCTGGCAGTATATCTTTTTCTTTATTGAAAACATTGAAAATAATCAGAAGTAGGGCTGTCACGGTTCCGAAATTTTTCGGGTCGGGTCGGTTCTGATTTTTTGAGGTTCGGTTTCCGGTTTCTCGGGTCGGGTAGGTAATGGAAGAAAAGCTCATTATTTGTATTATTTTCAACAATAAAAAGAATATTCTCATTTAATTTTGGAAATAGCAACATTATAAGTAGTTTAAAGTAGCCTCCTGACTAGACAACAACTGTACCAAATTATTTAAATCACCTTTCAGGGTTTCAGATTGAAATAAGTAACTATAGGACATCTGGCATATTTACCAGAAAAGTTATAGGCCATTCTGTCCTAAACTTCCTAAAATTATAGGCCAATAGAAAAGTTAAACTAACTCAGATTTCTGTCAGACCGTTTACAAAATAGTCATTTTATTACATAAAATATTCAAACATGTATATTAATTTTCCTTTGAATAAGGTGGAAATATTATTTTGTTTCTTTTAAACAAAATTATTTATTGAAACAAAATGGTAATTGTTTTTTTTTTTTAATTCCATTCAATGGGTATTTAACTTATATTAGTCCCACCCTTCATTACATGTAAATGTTTTTATTTCTTGGGATTATAATTTTTAAAAATAGTGATCCAAAAATTAGACTTGTATCTCTGATGATATTTAATGTATAATTACGTTTAAAGATTACCTAGACTAGTTTTTTCCCTTAGTAAAACCTTGCAACATTGTCCGTTTCCTGATATTAGTCCGACCCAATATTCAATCATGGCGGCAAAAACAACAACATGACATGGATTCCTTCGATGTTTTAAACATTCATCACTACTTTATGCTTCTTGCAGTTGGGTTTGGAAATAAAATTATAGAGTATTTTGTCAAGATCTATTTATACCAAAATGTCATTGGCTGATTGAATCGGCAGTTGCACAATGGGATCTGAATGGAGGAAAAATTATACGACTGGCCTTTACATACAGAAGATTATCGGCCATTGTGTCTGTTCATAAACTTTCATTGGCAAATGGCCGACGCCAATCTGAAACCCTGCCTTTTTAATGACAATTTACTAACAAAACTCTCGACGCCATTTTATAGTAAAATCTTCTATTATACAAATTATTTTTCGGGTACCCGTGACAGCCCTAATCAGAAGAGATGGTTTATGTAACCAGATATAACTTTGTTTGATTCATAAAGGTTACTCTGGATATAGACAAAGAACAATTAGATTTTCAACCTCTAATCACCAAGGTTTGTGCAACTGAGCAAAACGTTGCTTCAGTAATGAGATACATTATCTTCTGTGTACGTACTACAGGCCACAGCAATGAGTTTGTGTTATGTTGTCATTTGAAGTACAGAATAATAGGCTCTTTGGTTTGTTTCAACATGCCTTTATTGATTTCCCATCAGTTGATTTCGTTATTGCTTTTTTTTTTTATTTTGATGTACAGTTGCCATAGTAAATTAAATGAGAATATATCCAATTTCTCTTCTCCAAGAAAATAGAAATGGCAGCCAGACATGGTTGTGGAATTGATTGAGAGGTTGAATGTAATTGAGGACCCTGGTTGGTTGGAGATTTGTTTGATGGTGGTATAGTTAATGAGTTAATCATCATCATCATGTGCAATGATTGCCCTTATAAGCTCATAAAATAGGGGGAAAAAAAGGAAAAGGGGAAGCATATACATATTTCTATTGGTTTAATATTCATGATGAAGATAAAAGAGTTGGTTTACCATATAACACGCAGATGAATGATGAATAGGTATAAATGTTGAATAGGTATTTTTAGTATGATGGATATAAAAGAGTTGGTTTACCATGTAACATAAATGAATGATGAATAGGTATAAATGTTGAATGGATATTTTGAGGTATAGATTACACACGTTGCAGTAAAAAGTTCTTTATATACTTTCTTGCAAGCTCAAAATAAGATTTAGGTCTTGGGATATTGTCAATGAATGTATTTAAAATAATTGTGTTTGCAGATGACATTGAGGAGCTTAAATCCAAATTATTTGAAATACTTTAATTATTTTTTTTAAGTTTGTGTGGTACAGCTAAAAGTATATCACTGTGTATGGCCTTTTGAAACGGGTAAAATGATGTGGATTAAGTATGCAGTGTACAGCACATTTTGAGACTGAAATCATGATTTGGATTCTTGTACATGTATAGCTCTTGCTGCACGGGGCTAACATTGTTGTGAGTCGTAAATGCTCACTGCTTTAGAAGTGTATACTTGGATCCCACAGTAGAATGTCTTTGCTTTGTACTTGTAAATAAATTTATTGCTGTATAATCAGGAGAGGTCAGATCTTCAAGATGGGTTGGGGGTAAGGTGCAGACTTTATTCTGAGAAAGATTCAGGAGAAGAAATAAACTTGGGAGAATGAATATAAACTCTTGAATGGACTAGAGGCCTCAATATAGAGCTGGTCTATGAAAAAAACTTTAATGTTTTTCTCATATTAGATTGATTTTTTGTGTGTGGGTGGAGATATGAGATAGGATAGCATTGGAGTTATTAAATTATCTGAAGATGCAATGATGAAATTGCATGATCACAAATGTATACATTTACACTCAATCACCATAAATAAAAGGAAGCCTGCATTATCTTGACCTATGACTTCTGTTATTGAATATAAAATCTATGTGTGCTAATGTATCTCTTATATGATCTGCATACTAGATGTATCATGTATATGTGGTATGAGGAAATGAGAAAGTGAAGTCTATTTGCAGTTCAGCAAAGATTATGTCCAACAAGCTCTCCTCCTCATCATGTGTTTGTAAAATCTATTTCAGTGCAAGGGACTTATTTCAATACAAGCGAACTAATTTCTCCATTTTTGTCCCTCCAGTTTGTGTCGATCAAATCTTTGGAAAATGCATTTCTACAGGACATGATCAGGCAATATAGAACAAGTTTCACACCAGTTGATATCCAAATCAGGCAGTAAGGGATTATTTACAAAAAGCCACTAACTAATGGAGCGCAATTCTAATTCCCTAATGTCCCAATCAAATTGCCTATCTCCAACAAAAATTTGCAAAAAGAGAAGTGTGCAAAACGCAGAATAAAAGTGTATTTGACTTAAAACAGGTCCCTAGGGACCGACGGAATAGCCTGCAGTAATTCTCTGGTGGTCCCATGCATGAACTCCGCAGAAGATTCCAAGTAGACAATGGCCTATCTGACATTATGAAAAACTGTGATGCAATCTAGCCCTGATGGAGTATCATTAATTTACTTAAAATCTAATCAATAGAATGGAAATGAGGCCAGTAACCTTGTTATTAGAATGTGCCCACATTGAAAAAAAGTTAATCAGACAGGGAAAGGCTGAAAGTTTAGACCGTGCCTATCATGTCTTTGGGTTGGTTCTATCTATTAGATTATTAGTGCATGCATGTATACTTACATACAACATGTACATGTATGCAATTTTGTTTTTGAAGAAACTGATTTTGAGGTCCACGTCTCTCACTGTATTGACCTAATACTGAATTTCAATTGGTCTGAGTACTTAAGAACCATGCAGTTGAGATTTACATGTATTTTCCTGTTTTTCCTTGCATTTCTTCATGCCTAAGATAGATCAGATATATATGTATACCATATCATATGTGTATCTCCTTGATCTTTGTTAGCGCTTCTTTCCAATGACCACTTTCCTATTGTGTACTCTAAAAGTTCGTGTGTTTGGTTCGGTGTATAGTAAATTGTTTATAGTTAGAACTCCAAGATGCATGTTTTGCTCATAACCTCCCTGTTAGAGTCTGAAGATGATGGCTATAACAAATTCTAGTAGAAAGTCCAGCGGAAACCCAAAAACTGCCGCAGATGACCTAGAAAAAAGGGGAAAAAAGTCTGGGTTTGCTTGGAATGCAATTAATATGTATATTGTGTAATATTCAAGTTGCATGAAATCATGTACATGTAGCCAAATATTGTTAATTCATGAAGTCAATCTCATTAAGCTTAAAAAACAATTGATTGAGATGTTAAAGGATTCAAGATTGAATGCCAGTTGGTTAAGTGCTTGTTCTGTGATCAGGTCATGGGTTCGAAACTGGGCCAAAACTGACCTATTGGCCAAATAGATAAAAATAGGTAGAAACTTCTTCACCAAAAGCTTTGAAGTGGAAGATCTTAAAAACCGAGGCCCCATGTCATGGTAGGCATTGCCAGAATAAAGAAACTTCACTGACCCTGAGTGACAAGTAAAGGTGTAACTTTTAAGCCCTTCCTGTATGTGTTGACACAATGAATAATATGAATAAAAATTTTCTAACAGGACATAAACCAACATACAAATAATCAATCAAAATGTTAAGTTCAAATATACATGAAGGAAGTAGATAGGACTTTGAATTCACTGCGACAGTCACATGTCTGTGGAATTCAACATGTTTTTCAGATACCAGTAAAAACTTTGCTTGTCTGTTTAACTGTACAGTTATATACATATTATATTACAATACTTTAATATAGGATAAGAAATGCTTCTATTTAGGTATTTGCATTATGTTTGTCTATGTGATTTACCATATGTTTTTAGTTTATTTTGAGCCATATGTGTTTAGAGTAAATAGGATTTACAGCCAGCCAAAACTCCAGTAAAAATCAACATATGGATTCTTGGTGGAGTTGAATGTACTATTGCGTCACCATCAATCCCCCTTATGTCTTTTCATTATTTGCCTCATTATTTTCGTTAAGACTATATATTTCCACCCACTGGTCATCATAATAATTGTCATGTGTTAAATTTGTTAGTTGTGTCAGTTTGTGAATCATATTGAATGTGTAATCATCTACTTGAAAGTCGTAACGTACTTATGGCCATGATGACAGTGCATTTAAAAAATGCAGTGGTAGCTAATATATCTTCTTATTTGCTGAACAAGTTAAAATTTTGTTTTTTGGTGGTCTTTTTCAGATTCCTGCAAATTCAGCCTTGTTGTCAACTTTGATTGAAAAAGCCAAGACAATAAAATCAAAGAATTGTTTAGATTGTATAGCAACACTGCCACAACTAGAAACATCAGATTTATTTATTACATGGGGTAAGTAACATAAATCATGAATATGCAAGAAATAATTAAATTAACATGATTAAAGAAAGAAAAATGGTACCTGCCTGGAAAAGTTAGTGATATACGTCTGCATGGAAAGTTGGACGTACGTCACTGTTAGATGATCTGTACAAGTGATTGGCAGTGCTTTCTTTTTATACTTACGTCTATAGTCTATATTAATAAGGACATGAATGAACGAAAGTCAGGAAGTAAATGAGATAGTTTGAGGTTCACTGTTAGTAGACAACTCTGGTTAACCAGCGCACTAACAGCTCTGACAAGCCATATACGTCTGAGAAAGTGAATTCATCCAGAAAAAAAAAAAGTTGTAAGTTGACAGTACGTTCCCCATATAAGGATTTTCTGTTTTTACGGCAAAAAAGGTCTGAAATAGTCATAGGGAATTAAAGGCTGCCTGCAACTCCCACCTCTCCCCCAGGGATTTGGCCATTCTTGGAGATTTTGGATGGATTTTTGACGTTTTAATTATCAGTTTATATCTCTTTGTGCAAGGTTGTGGATTGTTGGTGGTGATTTTTTTTTTTTGCTGTATGGGTGGAAAGTCTTGAGAGGCAACATATTGAGTAAGTCATTTTATTGTGAATGTTATTTTTTGTTACAATGCTTCTTTTTTTTTTCAGTTGAGGCAATTGATCAAGGAGGAGTTGACACAATTTTGATATATTTTTAAAATGTGCACTTGAATAGGCTGGATCAATTAAGTACTAAATATATATGAATTAATATAAATTTAAAATAGTGTTAATGATTTTTTTGTAACAAGAGCAGTTTCCAGTGTATGCTAGAATGCATAATTAGCAAAGCTTCAATTTACATCACATGTTAAAAGAAAACAAATGTGGGCATATTTATAATTCAGAATGCCACTGACTTAATTTGAAGTATTTTAAATGCTTATAATTTTGGTGACAACCAGAACATGGACTTGAACATAACCTTGTTTTTCAAGGGGAAGATTCTCAATGAGGACTTTATAAGTGTTAAATTACCCTCTATTGATTTTAACAATATATAGTCTCGCAAATACAGCAGAATTCTTCACAGTTCAAAAGAGAAATTATTTCACCTTAACCTTTGGTGGCAGTCGATAAAAATCAATAGAGCCCTTGACAAGGTATTTAGTTAGGCCTAATTATTCATATTCAGTGTGTATACAAATCTAAAAACATCTACGGTCCCTTGTGTACTTCATAAATCTAAAACGGCATTGTACGACTCATTTGTCAAGCTTTTATATAATTATTTGCAAAACCTCAAAGGTCTATGCTAAATAAATAGAGGGGAGATGAGCTTTCTTGCTGACGTAAGCAAGGTTAAACAGAAATTTGTTTTTGAAACTTGTTTCCGTTTTAGATGACTTAACCACAACTAAATAACTGTTGGTTTATTTAAATCTTTTGCTTGTTTAAGTAATGATTAATGCACATATCATTAGAGCAAATCTGTGTTTCTGCAATTATCTTGTACATCTTGCAGCACAAGGTGTCTCAATAAGCTGGTATAACGGTATATAGAGAGTGTAATATTGTGGCTGTTGTCTGCAATTGGGAAATCTTACAACAGCTAGAGTTGGTCTTCAAAGGCATTCAAGGATGTTTCATGAATTAAAAAAAAATTCCTTCCCTGGTAGTGTAGATTCTAAAATAGTCAACTCATGGTCTATAGAATGGATTTCTTTCAGTTCAAACAGATAAAGGCATTACTGAAAGTCAATTCTGTTGGACTGTTAGTTTTCAAATCTTGAAAGTATTGGGGTTGTTGTTTGAATAGAGTGGTATAATTGCAATTGCTAGAAAGAGTACCAAAGTGTTCCATATATCTGAGTGTTACAATTTGTCTTAGCTAGATCTGTGAGTGAAATCCATGAAAGTCTTGGGGGGGGGTGCATTCATTAATTGTCATTTTACAATAACATGTTCCCTGAAATTATCTATAAACATATGCAACACTTTTAGAGAATACGATAAAAGATTGCCAGAAGACTCTGTTCATAGATTGGAGTAACATTATCATGGCTTTCTCTATAATTTATGATCTCTCCACATGCACCAAATAATGTCCTAGCTGCAGGGTAGCTCTCCCCTAAAAATTAGAGACCATCCATCTCCCTAGCTAATTCTATTGGGCAGTCTTGCCAGAGGGTTTCCGATTCAGTAGTGAGTACAAATTAGAATGGACACGTTACTGTGTAAACTATTAGTTATTGATTGGCCGTCTCCACTGAGAGTGGCTAGAACCGCCATGTCTGACTGAGCCAGGGAAAATGTCAGAGGTGGAGAAGAGGGGACTCCGGTTTTTTTTTAATGTCGAGTCCCGATATTTACGGACCGCCCAATCAATACGCTGGCTTTTGTTGGTAATAACCGGTGGTGGTCGCAAATCTTAATTCAAGTCTCGTTTTTTTTTTTTCTTTGTGACCGTGTCTCGTTAGCATTAGAAAAGAAAAAGAGAAGTGTTTGAGGGATCTGTCTAGAATCATTATGTCGTGAAATGTTAAGACTGTGTGCAGTATAGATTTTTCTCTAGAGTTTCTCTTGTTTTCTGGTATGACAGATTAATTTATGTAAAGATGGTGATATGCAACCTCGGTGATTTATTTCCTGATTGTGACCAAATTGATTGGTGTTTTTGCAATATACACTGAGGGAGAGAGATAGGGAAGAGAGAGAGAGTCTATGGAGAAGAAATCAATTTACTGTGAGTTATTAGAGATAGCCCTGATAAATTTCCATATGACCTTTTCTCTCCTCTTCTAGGTCTTCCGACCCTTGTCAGAGGACAGTCAGGAATAAATATCAGAAAGTGTTTTCTATGTATGGCTTTTATTTATGATAGGTGTGATTATCAGATATGAAGGCTGGGCATTTTGATGTCCTTTCACCAAACAGTGATAATTTAAACATCATAAATCTTACTAATAAGAAACACTTAAATAGGTTCTGTCATAAAAATTTTATTTCTTTTATAGAGTTTTTAAATTGGAAACATTTTTGAATTCAGGGTACGTTGATTTTGAGTCTGTGATCGAAGATTTTTTTAACTTTTGTCTACTATTGGTTTTTAATTAAAAGAATTATATTTGCCTCCTAAGACAGTTGAAACATTGACATGAAAGTTGAAAACAAATGTCTGGTGTAGATAAAGTGTGCACTATCTAGAGTCTTGAAGGTGTAGGTATGATAGGTTGGTCATAACAAGTGTGCATATATCTAGCCTAGCTAAAGTCAGCTACTCTAGCTTCTACCATCCTAAATGTATTCAAAATTTTTATTGTTTCATTGTCCTGAGATATTTTTACTTATTGAAGGAAGATAAATCTTGTGTCCTCCTTCTTGCCATATAACTAATTAAGGCTTTCAACGGAGGGTATATTTGAGTTCAGAGAAGTATTCTTTGTATATTTTATTACCTTTTTGGTTGTTTTAATGTTGTTTCCTCATTTTTTCATGTAGATCAATTTGCGTAAGCAATGGAATTCTGGAGTTAAACAATTATTTAAAGTTATAAAACTTCATTAATGCCACCACTGAGTCTGTATTTGTTGCATTTCTTTGTCATGATCAGGACGATTAATTAGTCACCATCAAAGCCTTTTACTTCATCTTTAGTGTTACAGCATCACACCACTCGAAGTATCTTCCACATAATGGAACTCGGCTATTAAATTGATGAACGGTACAATTCACTCGGGTTGATAGTTCTTTTGATTTGGTTGACTGTTTTTTAGTGCCACAGATTAATAACTTATGAATAGGAAGAGGGGGTCTTAAATTGGAAGAGTTTGCGGGAATTTTGATTTAATGTGGCTACAAATGGATTTCTCAATTAAGTTCACTAGATCTCTATATAGTTTTTAATACACAGTTTGCGTTTTTCTGACTCGGGGAATATTGATGCTCCAGGCCCAGGATGAAGGTTGGAGGTGGAGAATATGGTGTAGGGATTTGAATCATTATTTTGCCATTTCTGAAATAAGAGGGGATTTACGTGCATTATTGAGTAGTCAGCTGCGCAAAAAGAAATGTAAAATTGCAAAAGAAATTAATTTCTGAAACGTAATATTATGGAAATTTTTTGCTTTAATTTGTTGGAAAATCAGAGAAAATTTTCTTGTAATTTTTTTGGATTATTTACCATGTTTACACTTTACACTAAATTAATTGAAACAAATTTTGTTTGAATATTAAATTTGATCGTGATAACGTGCACACAAGTTTAATAATTCATATTGTTGTGGCTTTATATCTTGATCAATTCGGTAGCTTTAAAGATCAGCATCATGATCAGTGAAAATATGTACAAACAATTTTTAGAAAAACTAATGATATACAGTTAATTTATGGTCATTTTCTGAATGTTAAATATGATTAAATGACAAGGCATTCCTGTCAATTGGCATTAAAGTTGATTGAAAATAAATTGATTTAGAAGAATAAAAGATGAATTAATGATGTTTTGTGAAATTTGTAATTTAGACGTTGTCTGATTAGTTTGTTATTTTAGAAAAGTAAGTAGTGGCTGTGTATATTGATTATATTCTGGTTAACCCCTTTCTTACGTATTACATGCACTAAAATGTGGTAGATATTTGGGTTTGGAGTTAACATGTATTTTGCATTGGGTTTCACAGCTTCACATACTGGTACTCAGTGTGTGTTTGTAAAGTACACGAGGATTAACATGGTTTTTCATCATTGAAGATTAGAAACCTTTATAGATAGATGGTATTGGGTCAAAGTCATAATTAAAAGCCATATGGATCAAAACACAGTTTTCCAAAGCAAGAAATTTTTATGGTCAGTTCTAAACCTATTTATTACACTTGAAACAAATGAAGTGGATTAGCACCCCACCCCCCTCCTTTTCCAAGAGCCAAAAATTATTTGGTGAAAATTATTGTGTACAATTTAAAAGTGGACTCTTAGTATACTGAGACATATTATAAAAGTTTCATCCTAACTGCATCACACTGAACTATGTAACAGTGACGTATGACGCACGTGTGACACATTAGAGCAAGTGTTAACATGGGAGAGATTAGTCACACTATAGTTGATGTATTAATTTATTCTCTGTAATCAATAGTCAATACCAGGATTACATCATATCATTGCCATTCCTCAGTGGCACCAGAAAGTCAAAAGTATGTCAATCTTGTGAGGTCATTTTAAATAGAGGTCAAGTTTCATTTTCTAGGTCAAAGGTCAAGGGGATGCATTGCTAACAAAGATGGCTATATAGTATGTCACATAGTTTTATCAATTTATACAATTGTCTTTTAAAAAGTTAATAAGTATTTATTATTTTGCATATGATTTTTCACGGCACTGTGAATCGGATAAGATCATACTGTATACAGGGTTATTTTCGCCCCGCTTTGTTTTCGCCCTTTCACATTTGCAAACAATTTTGCCCCGTTTTAAATTCGCCCATTCACAGTTTTGTTTAAGAAATTATACTGTATACTTTGAATTCGCCCCTTTTTAAATTCGCCCAATTGAGGCTAGGGCGAAAGGGGCGAAAATAAAACGGGGGTGAAAATTTCCCTGTATACAGTATTAAGATATATGAAAGCCTTGTACACGATAAACAGTGCCCTAGCTTCCATCCCCCTACCCCTCCATCCAACCCCCAAAAATGCTTGATAATAAAAATTATGTTTTTCAAGGATAAATCGGAATACCTTTCTTCCTGATAAGTTAATTAAAAATCTATACCTGACATTAAGCAGCATTTGTGCAATACCAGTTAAAACCAGAGAAAACGAGATTTATAATGAGAGAAAAGTCTTTATCCTGTTATTAATGGGGAAAGTTTCTGTGAAACGTAAATAAATCATCTTGAAAAAATGACCATAAATTATATTTATGTATACTTTCATTTTATTGTACAAGCATTATCATGATTATTTTGGCATGTCATTTGAGTGAAATAGGTTTACTTGTCATATTCCTTGCTCATATAAAATTGGTTTTAATGTCATTTCTCCTTGCACATAAGAAAATTGTTTTCTTACTCCTCTTTGCACAAAGCAATACTCATAATCTCAACTCTGATAGCACATGAAAATTATTGAGAGATATATTGTTTATACATAAAGTGAAGTTTATCTGGCCAATTGCTTGGGAGATCTATTAAAAGCATTGATTATTTGGCTGAGGGTTATTTTCATTCCGCCTTCCAATGGAGCCATTATTTGTATCAATTCCGAGTCGAGAAATCAATGTAAAGGAGAGAGGAGGCAGTATAGTTACAAATTAGTCATGTTTGATTGAGACATTTTACACAGAAGAAAAAAAATTGATAGAGGGCTTGCTTTAGTGAGTCACTATTTGATTTGCTGTGACGTAAAAACATTTTAAATACTGTCAGATTTTTCTTCATTTATGTATAGTCTCTCTTGAGTTTTTATGATTGAATTGCTTTTAGTCAGAACCACGGGATTAAACACATTAATTTCTATTGACTTTTAAAATCTTGTGAGTTTTGACACCATCTTTAAAGTAGCTAGATGAAAGAAATTGGGAGAAAAATGGTCCATATATATTTAAATGAAACCTGGATTCTGAGATAATTCTATGATCTTTATAGTTTGTATATATAGTTGAGATGTAACATAATTACTAAGTAAGTACTCAGTATTACATTCAATGAAGAATGCTAAATTGGACCATAAAACACACATGTATGAAAAACATTGAAACTCAATTTATAGCTTAATTCGTTAGGACCCTCCTGGTCCAGGTCCCAGAATTTAAAGTGTGAGAGCCCAGAGTCTGAGTACAATCCATCTTATTGCTAAGTAATACAGGTATGTAAAGTTTATAGCTATATAGCTATCACCTGTTCTTACAGTCTTGCATTGTAG
Source organism: Saccostrea cuccullata (assembly GCF_032062105.1). Classification (NCBI taxonomy): domain Eukaryota; kingdom Metazoa; phylum Mollusca; class Bivalvia; order Ostreida; family Ostreidae; genus Saccostrea; species Saccostrea cuccullata. The sequence goes on along the minus strand of NW_026926068.1, from coordinate 473,634 downwards.
CATTAGCTTTATGATGTAAAAAATAAAGCCTAGATTTCTAAATATTCCAATATAATATATACACCAGCGATAATGTCAATATTCAGGCTTATTTCACTATATCAGATATGAATTCTTTTTTTTCCCACAGCTGTGTGGACAGTTAATATACATACAGATGATAAATGAACAAAAAATACAAGATCTAACAAAAAGAGAGAAAAAATAACCAACGGTAACAGACATGAAAAAAGCATATTGTGTTGTCATGGTGATGGAGGATAAGTTTCGTACCTTTTCACCATTATGATATTAATGAGCGATTCTGTTGGTTTATTTATATAAAATGGGGGTTGGCTGCCAGATTCACGTAGGAATTAGCATGTGTGCTTGTTCTGGAAGTCTCATTACACATGTTACACACACACACACATACACATTTCTTTTGTAGTGCCAAGGATTCTCATGTGTACATATATGCCATCATTTAGGAGGTTTTCTTTTCTTTTTATTTTCATGCTTGTTCAGCAGGCACAGGGATGTTTTTTTCTTTTATTCCCACACGGAATTTAAAGCTGCATAGGATTTCTGTCTTATGAGGAAGTGAAAATGGATTATTAAATGATAGATTATTAAAGGTAAGGGAAACAGTGTCTTAAATTAGCCATTGAAGTTTTATACGCCTACTGACAGAAGGAAGCATAATAATTTATGTAGTATGATTATTTTAAGTAGTGTTAAATTATTATTAGAAATGTGTACTATATTACCCCTACTCCTCATCCCCAATTTCAAATGATTACCATCCCATTCATATATAATGGTCCATTTTCAATCTTTAAAAAAATAGTGAAATCACATATTGAATCAGATGTATTCTTGTCTACTTGCATGATGGAGAAATGCATGATTTTCAAATTTGAAACTGCTTGTAGTAAATGATATACTGTACATCAATTTCAGATGAATCCAACAGGTTGTGTGAATACTCAATCTCCTGTCCTATGATTGTATAGTAATTTAAAGTTTACCTTTGTATCAATTTTAAACTCAAGTTACTAGTAAATGTACACATTTTGTAGCAAAAGTATATTGACAAAAAGTTAATTTCACTGATGGATATTGAGCCTGCTATGTGAAGTTTTCTTTCAAATGTCCACACCTAAGTTTTCTTTCAATGTCCACTCCTAAGTTTTCTTTCAATATCCACTCCTCCTCTGTCCTTTGGATCCACCCCTACCTCTTTGCTTACTTGTCCAAAGTTAAACTGAGATGCAGACTACAGAGTGTAATGGTATAGAGGATGTAGAATGTGGTAATAAGAGAGTTCCTTCATTGATTATGTTGCATAATTGATGCTTATTCCTGGCGGGTCCCCGGAGCCTCTGTTTGGATTAACTTAGGTAAAAATCCCACACCTCATGGAATACCTGATTGTCTGTGTCAAGTCCTTTGTAAGAGATTCACCAAAAAGACTTGTTTTTTTGCATCCATCAGCGTTCATCATTGGGACTGCTTCACGGTTGATAGAATTGTATTGACTGATCACGGGGATGTTATATATAGAGGCGGTATAGAGGAGAGTGTGTGTGTGATTTTGTACAGATCGACTTTGTGTCTGGTGATTACGTTTTAATGATATGGTGATTATTCTTTGATGTGGGAGAATTTCTGACACGTGTCTGGTTATAGTTTGGAATTTGTGTGTCGGGACCTGGATACATTGCCAAAACCAAAAAAAAGATCAGTGGCAGTCTTGTGCATCTGCTGGGCAAGTCAAACGACCGCCAATACATCGGTTACAGATTGATTAAAATTGACACTAGTTTATTGATCAGGCCACCATATTACTGTGGAATACACAGTTTTACGCTAACGGAGAGAGAAAAGAAAGGGAGAGAAAATGTACAGTGGGCCTCAGTGGCAAAAGCTAAAGTGTGTGTATTGATTGAGAGGGGAGGGAGGAGAGAGAAGGACACTGCTTCAAGGTTACAATGTGTGCAGGCATTTCTCCGTGACCAATCTGTGCTTCTATTTATAGATAATGGTGGCCCCATGTGATGGATAGTGGATGCTGAGCGATAGAGAAAATCACAACAGATTTATTTATTTAGGTGAGTTGCTTTTATTTTTTATCCCCATTGATATTTCGGGGTTGATGTATTTAACATCCCCATGGTGAATCAGTTTTCCTCCGATATATTTTAAAAAAGAATTTACTTGGCCAGGAAACGGTAGCCTTGTGTGAAACAGGGGCTTTATAATGTTATTTCAGGCACTGGTAGGGGGTTCCTTTGATGAGGTTGGATGCTGAAAATGTCAGATTGTTTGATAAAAACTCCCCTGTTTTCTGTTGGAGAGCAGGATTGTAATTATATATTGTTCAGTAGTGAGGGGATTCTGCTATGGACTTAGCTTATATGCAGTGTTGCAAAACAAATGTTTTGAGCAGAGCCCACAGGTTTTGAAGGAACTGTGTATATATAAATATATACTTGCCTATAAGTCAGATTTTTGGGAGTTAATTAAATTTTGATCCAAAACTCTTTGTCCAGCGTATTGTGTGTTTGTTTCTGAAAGAGACAATAGTAATTTTGTAATAACATTGATGATAATGATAAACATTTTTAAACTTAATTGAAATGCAGGAAATAAAGACCTAAAGCTACCTACCACATGTGCTTACAGACTGAGATAATAAATGTGTATTTTTCAATTGTTAATTAAAGATCAAAGATTTTTGGAAAAAACACCCATTTTATAAGTGGAAAATGGCACCATTCTCCAAAAGAATCTGAAAAAATACAACTGATAAGAGAATTGACTTACAGGCTAGTATATATAGGTTATTTAAGGTTAGTGCCAGTTGATAGCCCGTTCAGTTAATCCGAATGTTTAATTAATGATAATCTCCTATGTAGTATATGTATGCATTTACCTGACATCCTTAAAAAATTTCGCTTGCACCAAGTAAAACAGATTATTTTTTTTAAGCGCAGTTCCTGTGTTTATATTCTTTTTCCCCTGGAGTCAAAGTTTATTATTGTGATAAAGTCAATAGTCATCATTACTGTTTGGTAAATATTTTCCATATCTAATTGAAATTTAGTCTGAGGACACATTAATTCAGTTCACATATTGGAAAACAGTTGGGAGTTGGGAAATTGATTTGACAAAACTTCGGGTTATTTATGTTTTCATCAGCATATTGGATAAAATTGGATAGTTTAGCTGCAAGGAGTATGGCAATTTATTGATTTCAATAAATCTCAATTTGTGCTGGTATTTTGTAAAGGACTTGTGTAACAGAGCACAGTTTTCTGCCCATCAATGTCTTGTGTTTCCCCAATAAAGCTGACAACTAGCAGCAACATTAAACATGGCTTATTCCACTATAAGACTCCAAACTACCTCTTTAGATGCAGAAAGCCTGAGAGGAACCAGAGGGCCCCTGTTAGAAATTTGTTGTGTAATGTTTATTCCCACTAAAAATTCTCATCTCGGGCTGGAAATTGGTTTTGACAAGAACACTGAAGTAAGCATGGCACCCCGGAAATCTTGTACACCTAGGGGGAAACTAAATAAACAAGGCCCTTTTCTAAACATTCCAGTATTAAAAAGCTCTTAGAGTTCAAGATTTCCTAAGAACATGAAAACATGGAGGCAGGAAGAAGCGGGGATTTCTTTACACCTGTTAGAATCTAATGTGAGATAGGAATTGTGCTCAATTGGATGATAAACACCTAATAAACACACATGTATGTGGGTCTATTTGCCCTGTTAAGTGCTGATGACCCAAGAAGCAGTTGCCTACCCCTGTTATCATTTGAATCTGAAAAGGTTAAGTTAAGCTTCCTCTTCAATTTGATTTTAACATTGACCAAGTGTTAGGTGCCAAAATGTAAATTTGTTAAATTATCGGTGAATATAATGTGAAACTGAAGTCTGGCAATTGACCTCCATGAAAGGTCGGTGGTAGATCAGTAAGACCCTCCCCCCTTCAAACACATACGCACACAATTTTTGCATTTTAAGTGCCTGCTACTGAGAAAATTCAACATGGAATTTGTTTTTAATGTTAATTTATTATCAAAATCTAATTTATTTGAAAATGTGTACCTTTGCCATAGACAAAGATATCAACATTTGAGGAATATATATGAGTCACATAAGTACAATCTTGACAATTAGGGTGATTTATATTCCACCTGTATTGGTAATCAATTGTGGACTGATGCGTTTAAACATCGAATTAACAATGGGTAATTAAAGTCAGGTATTGTGAATAACAAATTATTTATGTTGTTTAAGATAACAATGGTTATATATTTTGTTTTAATGAGGTGAATAAAAATTCCTTTGACCCTGTCTCCCCCGCAGATATTTCACCATGAATCATCTGGTCATAAATTTTATTTTATTGGGTTGAAATACCAGTTTTCAAATCTGAAAAAAAGTTGCTTGCCCTAATTGCAAATTTGCTGAATAAGTCTGTCAGCCAAGCTGAAGAAATGTTCATTTATTGTTTGGTCATATTTTTGTATACACTAAAACTTTTGTGTGCTTGAGGGAAAGAATATCCTTTTGTCTCCAATAATTTACTTTGAGAAGTATGATTGTGTCCTGTCTTCTAATATGATCTCCTAAAAATTAAATAAGAGCTAGGGAGGGAAAGTTAAAGCTGTGTGTATATAGGACCCTCACCTCACAATTAAAAGCTTATAACATGTATATGTATAATGAAATCCCCAAAATGGTTTCTTAAAGCTTTGAGAGGCCATACTAGCATATTGTAGTCCTAAAACAACTTACAAGCTAGATGTTACAAACACCAATAGTTATGGGCAAAGAAGAACTTGATGTGCTTACTATAGCATTGTGCTGATGGAACTGAAGGGAATCCAGTAGCTCTACATAGAACAGTAGATAGGCTTCTGTCAAAGCTAATGGGGATTCTGAGTGGGCCCGATGCCAAATCTACTATTAACTTGCACTGCTGCACCAGTGGAATTGACCTCATTGCCAACCAGAACTACAACTAATACTGAAAGATAGCACACAATGCTGGTTAACCCTAGTCATTGAGGACATTGTGCGAAGGAATGCAATGTACTCGGCAGATATGGGAGTGTTGGGGGGGGGGGGGCGGGTTGAGAAGGAAATGCAGAAAAGCAATAAATGAGGCCCAAAAAAAGTTGAAAAAAGTATGTCAAGCATGGTTGAAATTTTTTAGCTGACATGAAGATTTTGGCAAAGGTTGTATAAGTCCATCAGAGAAATGAAGTGTTTTGGTTATGTATGGAAATTTTTAAGAGGACAGGTGAATGTTTATCCATTATAAGTATCAATTTCAAAATTGTAGTGTGGAGACAGTGAGTCATCAGAGAGGTCAATATTGAAGATGTCAGAAGTCGATTGAGATGCAGAATCAGGGACTTGTGTAAATGACAAACCCTTGGCTTTAAATTGGGTCCTCATTTGAAATGAGACCCCATGTAGGCTGTTTTATTAGTCGGGAAAGGCCAAAGAAATATATAATTTTCAAGATGCACCTTGCAAGCCATTAAATCTGATTGCGCAATCTTATTACTGCTGGGCTGCATGCAGCTAACAAAATGTCAAGGTGTGCAAATAACTGCAAATAAAAAAAATCAGGAATTAAATGCAAGATATGATGATTATGTTCTTGACATTCTAGAATATTCTTGCCACAGTAAATCTGGTATTGTTAATGAACTAAGACAAGGTTTGAGCAGTGTTGTGTTGCCTCTGTGAATTCCTCCAGCGAGCAGAAGCCATCAGTATGTAATGTACTTGTTGTATCTGCTGTCCTCTGCCAAGTGTTTAGGATGCTTGAGTGAACTGGGGGCTCTCATCTGCTATCATTAAGTCATTCTTTCCCTATTTTTTTTGCCTCACTAAGAAGCTAATACACTGACTTCTAAAGGAAGATTTGGCAAAGGACAGATCAGAACCATGACAGTCAAATTCACTTTTTGTTTGTGATACTTCTTTCTTTTTGCCTCACACTAGGAAGATTTGGCAGAGGAAGGGTTTGAACCATGACAGAGGGATTCACTTGTGAAGTAATACAAAAAAGGCCTAGAAAAGAGTTACCTTGTCAGGTTGGATAAAAAATTTTGCTGCTGAAGACATTGTAATGGCTTATGCAGTGTCACAATATAGTAAATGTGTGTGAGGCAAAGTTATTGCTCAATTTTTTGTTCATTGGTTGTGGGATGGGAAAGTAAGGAGTATTACTGTTTAATCTTGTAGTATTTTTCTAGCTTTCAACATGTTCAAAATTAGACTTTAATCAATTCCCCATGGACCTTCTAAAAGTGTTGCATTGAAAGTTTGATATAGTCATGAAGGCTTGATAATCAGACATTGAAAATCAGCAGTTGATTGCATTTGTTATTGAATTGGGATAAAAAAAAAAATGTTAGATCAAATCATTAGACATTGGACACAAATTTATGGGGAGAGAGAATAGTTTTGCTCAAGAGATTGGTATATGTAGTTATTGCCCCTTAGTATTTTGAACTTGCTAACATTAAATTGATTTTATATTATTGTTGTTGTCTGACTTTGATGATATTCATTCTTTTTCATAAAATATGCATCATGGTGTATGTGTTTGAAATAAAATCATTGTAAATGGTACAGTAGGACAGAGACTCATTGTTTTAAGGTTCAACGGCCCCCCTGTTAAGAGAGATAACTCTAACAATGATAAATGACTAAATTTGTCAAGTTAAAGACTTTCTGTATCAGATTTTTCCTTCAAGGTTAGCTAAAATTGTTTGTATTTTGATTTAATGTAGATTTGAAAAATCATCAGCAAGCCTTAGAGCAAATTTTTTTTTTCGAGTGACAGAGGGACCACGAACCTTGAAATTGCTTTTGAATTATGATCTGCACAGAGCATGAAGATTCAGAACCAATAAATACACATTAAAACTAACTTATTAGGAAGACACTGTCAGAGACCTTGAACCCCACCCCCCCCAACCAGAGATTTTTAATCAGTAAAAGAAACTGGATTCTTAAAAAGAAATTCTCATTAATAAAAATTCCTAAAACAAAATTTCATACAACTAAGTTTTGCTGAAAGTTCTTATGCTAAAACAAGTGTGATATTAAACTATGAAAAATTTCAAGTTGCAGACAATTTTCTCGCTTATGTTATTATTTGCCAACAAAATTTAATTGCCAGAAACTGTCAAAAATTAAGTTTAGCTGAGAAGCTTTTAGGCATTAACACTTGTTCATAAGCTATGTGGCTGGAAAAAAAAATGGATCTCACACACCGTCCATGATAAATTGGTGTGACTAATTAACAAAAAAGCTGGGAAATATGAAACACTTGTTTATGGATGCTACAGTGGTGTAGTTCTGCAGGGAATCTTAAGCCTGAGGCCGTTGAGTTCAGCAACATGTAAAAAATTATTCTAGATAAGACTTAATGAATGTTCTTTGATCTCTGGAAGAATATTTGATTAGAAACAAATTGTTGTGAAGTATTAATGTGTTTCTCTTTTTCTTCTTTTACAGGTAATTGATGGATAGAGCACAGGTAGGCTATCTTTTGTTCAGGAATGCCAAGAACTCTTATTGATGTTTTCATGCTCTTTAAAACTATTGCCACCATCAGCAACTTACAAAATTTATCGAAGGAAAAATGATTACTCATTTATATAAGAAATCTAATTTATGGGGGGAAAAAGAGAGAATGACTTTGCTATAAATCTTAACTTTATCTGCATTGGTTGGAGTGTCCATTGTCTGAGAGTCTGGGTGTGATCTGTGCTCCTTCCTTGGTTTTCTTCTGACTAAAATATTAAATGTTGGTATTGCTTTGTAAGAAATAAATTTGAAAAGGTGCTGATGTGAAGAAGAAAATTGCTGCTGTCCATGAAAGTGCAAAGAAATTCAAGTACCGTATGGACAATACAATAGAATATTGCACTAATGTCATAGACTTACAGTTGCATACAACATCACAACAGAACATTCAAATGGTTGGTTAATTCTAACAAAAACTTTTATTTTCACATGTTTGTAATTTGTACATTACGTGACATATGATAACTCAGAAAACTCCAAACAAATTCATATTGGGAAATGCATTAAGCAGATCTTTGCACTTGCATGCAACCGTGTAGCATGGAGAGGGAAAAAATGAGGAATTCTCTGATTTATGCACGCTGGCAGCTACTTCAGATAATGCCAGACTTATGGCTTTTTCTTTTGACAACAATAATCTTGTAATTTAAACCCATGTTCAATAGAGAGAAATGTTTTTGTTTTTTTTTATTTTTTCCATGGAGGGAAGTGTCAAGGTCACAGATTCTGCTTGAAGAGATTGTAAACTTGGTTAAGAGTTGTATGTTGTTTGTCAACCTCTCTGCAATTGCTCTGCAAAAAGTTTGCATAATAATGTTACATTTTTAGGGTATACACTAAAAAACAGAGACACCGACATGTTTAGGTGTTTGAAAAAAGGTCTTGACAGGGGGTTTTCCTGGCTTGTTTTGGCCGGGTCTGTTTACCGGCCATGGAAAAAGGATGATCAAGCATTCAAGGACATTTTGGATTCTCAAGGCTTTTTTTTCACTTTAATACACATTGCTGAGATCAAGTGGATTGTATTTTATGGAGAGGAAGTAAATTTGAGTTCATTGTACATGACATTATTTAATAAGCTTGGCTATAGATCAAGATGTTTTTTGATTACACATTACTTTGGTGAGACACATGTTAGAATTGCAAGTTCAAGGTGTAAAATTTTTATGTACCCTCTGTACATGTGGTATAGGGAAATGAACTAAGTTTATTACTAAGACCTTCATGTCTAACTTGGTTTTTGGGAGTTTTTTATAGTTTGCGTCAACTTATAAATGGAATTTAATGGATGATAAGAATCAGTGTTAAAAGTACATGAAGGGGAGGGGAACACATTGAAAACAGATTGAGATCTGCTTATTGTTTCAGTGAAATTTTTGTGTAGGAGGGCTGGTGATCTGACACAGGATTGCTGAAGCTGCTGTGACTAATGTTAACTCCTTGATGAAGTTCTGATTATAAAGCAGGAAAGATTGGTGAAGGAGAAATGTTTACCTGTTGCTTGTGTGCATAATCAGGACCAACATCTACTGATCCAATATGATCAAAGGGAGGGAGCTTTTGTTATCTAGCAGTTAATTTAGGGTTCTTGTTGAAAGAGAGAATTGATATTGTGCAAGAATTTGTATATAATTAGATTTTTTTATCCCTATTGTAACAGTGTTCTGATGGAAGATTCTACTTGTCTGTCTCTTTCTAGTACAGGGAGGTCAAGCTAGCTCAAATGCCTTATATAACGGTATTTAGAGCTCTAAGGGGGACATCGCAGTGCCAATCCAATATATTTTTCCCAGAATAACTTGGGGCATTGATTTTCAAGTGATGTTTTATTACGTAAAGAAAAACTTTTTTGACATTTACTTAGTATTTGGTCGTTAGAGCATTTTTCTGGCATTAATAACCCTTCTATATTTGGATTCTGGACTCGGAGGCTTCATTTGCTGGGCCTTTTTTCTCATATTGATTTGTTCACTTAAGCAATCATATTTCTCATGGAAATGTATCCATAACATGCATTACAGTAAAAGATGGATAGACAAAACCCCCCCAGAAATTTTTGAACTTATAGGAAGGGCAGTAGTGTGGGGGCATATAGATAAGTAGAGAAGAATTCGGCGGGATAATATGCAGGTAACAATTGACATATATTTACATCATGAACTGGTAAATAAATGTTGTTATCATGCTTCTTCGTGTACTTCAAAAATAAGGATGATTTTAGGGTATACACATTCAAATGATAGGTAATTATTTTTCAGCGTTTTCTTCACAGTGTTATAAGATGCAATTATCTAAAATCATAGAAGTTTTAAATGTAGCTGAGTTTATGATTTCAGACCAAAATTATAGCTGTCAAAATCCAAACTTGAAATTATAGAAGGCTTACAAATCAAAACAAACATGAAGAAACAGCTAGGGTATGTTTGGTCAGTAGATGTATGTATTATTAATGCATCAAGATCTATATTTTGCTACAAGGGTTTTGAACTTGTTTGGACACTGAATTACCGTGATTGAATGACCTCTGTCACATTATAATAAGATGGTTGATTTTATGTCTGCATGTAACAGGCAGGCTGGAGTGTTAGATGATATGTATTTTCATCATTTATGTGGTTTCATCGGAGACATAAATAGGATTGTGTATTGATATTTGTGCTTTTTTTATTGCCTGGTGATTGTTGACTAGGATTCAAGACGATAAAACGGCTATCTTTCAATTGTCATTCTTCTCAAGGGTCATATCTGTGTGTATACATAGATTCATCATAATAGAGAGAGAGAGGTATGTAATATATAGGGTCCCTAAGATCAATGGGATACATACATGTAATGTGTATGTATGGTAGGTGTCTTACATGGTCATGTATTAGTGATTTCACTAGGGAATGTATATAGTGATGGATTAATTAACTCATTTGTGATGACAGATTGTAAGTTATTTTTCACAAGGTTGTGGTAAAAATTCTAGATAATGTAGTCGTGTCTTAATAACATTAATTAGCATTTCTTAAAAACTCTATGACTTGTTTCTTTTTAAAAAACTTGCCATGGATTGAGGGCTTGAGACACCTTTCATTGATTTACATTATGCTGTTTTTTCCACACTAAGGCGTCAAACTCGCTTGTTAAGCAATACAAGCTTATTGTTATGCAGAAAGAAAGGGAGAGAAAATTATATACAGTATAATTATACAATACATACATTTTTTAAGATACATAATTTACATATTTTCAGTAATATTTTTGCTCCACTTATTGTAGGACTTAAAAATTATGGTACACAAATGACCAACTATAAAATGAAAATAGTAAATACATGTAAAATAAAATATTTTATAAATGTTATATATAGTATAATTGATGATTAAGTCAAATGCTTACTGACATTTTTTCATACTTATTATTAGGCCATATTGTTACACACGGGTTATGACTGGTTGACAGGGGATGCTCAGTCCTCCATGGCACCTAATCCCCTATGTAATGTTTTAGAGATCTGTGTTTGCTGGACTCCTGACTTGTTGTGTTTAATTGACTTTTGAGCTTGTGTGAATACTGTTTTTATCTCAGAGTCCATGTATTACATTATGTTTAAATATAGGTATTTAAAAAGTTCATATACACGTGTAGTGATTTCCTACACAGAAATCTTTACATTTCCTGAGTATAGGGAGAGGTTTTGCTGGCTGATATGTAGGGATGTATGTTAGCTGTAGGTCTGTTTTACAGGGCAGTGGTTAATTGTATACAGGCACCTGTTGAGGAATTTTACACCAGTTGAACAGATTAAACAAAGATTTATGTAAATAAAGTTATATTTTTTGACATTTTTCAAGAAAATCATGACTGTCTGTGGGGCTAAACAGTAATTTTTCACAAATTATTTTTGAAGATCAATGGCTTTAGAATATTAAAAGACAAAGAGAAAAATCCTTTGCAGGTTAGGTGGAAAAATTTGGAAATGGTTTGTTGACGTCAGGTGAATTTCAGTTTTTTTAATGCCAGTTCATGATTTAAAATGCATCTGTGTACTTTTGTGTTAAATTTATTCTCGGAAACATTTACTGTAAATATACTTACATTAATTTTTTTCCCCTCCCCATTATGACGTGTGATGTAATATTGTTTTACTTTTTCCGCCCTATCTTCCATTTACAGTGACGTAAAATTGGCAAGGCAAAAAAAAAAAAGTGCATGCACTGTGAAAAAGATGTATATCTAATGTTCATTTTGAGCTGGTACAATTAAAATGTTTCTTATCGGAACATGTACATGTATTCTCATCTGGATGATGGACCCTGATTAATTGCTGCAATTAGTAGATACACATTAGTTTTTAAATTAGTGTGTGGTTGAATTTGCTATTTTGTCTACAGCAGTTGTGCATAATTTGTAATGGAGATCAGGAAACTTGCATTAATATTTACAAGTTAAGATGTTGATTCGTTGAACCTATCAAACAAGCAAAATGAATCAAATCAAGTGTAAAAAAATATTGTAAAATCGTACTGTACATTTGTATGGGAGCCAGAAACTGAAAAGAGTTTTTTAACAGGGACTGATGCACACTGAGTAACATATGAGTTATTTGGTAGCTAGAATAAGAAGCATATGTTTGTACAGTGTCGGGTTCTGAGTCTTGTTGTGTATTAGCATTCCTTTCCACTTTGTGACAAAAGGTATTGTAATATAAACTGTATGTTGGACAACAAACACTTACACAGACATAAAACGTTAGATATTCCTGTAAGGTGGGGACTTTCTGTATTATATGTTTCTACTTGAGAGGCTGTTGACCTAGTGTTAACTTTATTGTACTGAGAGAATTCTGTGTTTTGGGTTACATCTTCACTCTTCCTTATTATCTTGAAGTATTTGTGTTTGTATGGATTCCTGTGGTTTCTGAGGTAACAGGAGAGAGTTCCTATAGGTTTGGTCCATTTCAGCTTTAACAGTAATGATTATATAGTAAAGAGGTTCCATGTCATGGAATTCTGTATCAGATAGCCCCTTTCCACATTCCCTTCCTCCGATGCAGATGTAGTGTACTGCATGTCTGCATGGTCAGACTCCAAGGACCCAGTGTAGGAAAGGATCGAACATCTAGTAAGGGAAGATGGAGGGGGTCTGAAAATTTTCCAAGAATGATTGATACTGAATTTTGAAATTTAAGTGGGGTGGGGATGGTGATTAGCTTAAATCCACCACTGTAATGCAAAAATTTTGAGGAGCTAGCTTACTTGAAAGGGTGCACTCATGAAGCTGATGACGGAACTCTTGTCAGTTCATGTGTCGTTAGTCAGGTGAAATAGATATATAAGTTATTGTAAGTTCATCAATTCTCAAAAGATTGTGACATGTTTATACTTGCTCCTCATAGAATGATCTATAACTGTACACTGATGAATGCATCAGAGCGAGATGTAACATTGGAAAAGTGTTTAATGTCACCAAGTTTAATATTAGTGCTTACAGTGCATTAGTTAGACTGGCGTCACAAAGTTGTTTATGATCTATCTATGGGGAGAAATCAATTGATGAACTTGACTTCTGTATTGATGAATGGTGTAGGAGACAGTATTTTGAAGTTTTGACTTTTAAAACTTTTTGATCTATATTTGTTAAGTTCCACCAGTTGATCACTTCATCCAAGATTGAATCTCTGCATCTTCAAATAAATGGAAATTTGTGGGAATTGTGTTTCTATCTATTCATTACTCAGAAACTTGGAGATTTAAAAATAACACAGTGTACTGTAATGCTTAGTCTTACAATTTGTCCCTCACGTTCATGTTTCATTTAGTCCAATAAATGACAACTACGGTAGATTGATAATTGCTTTCTCTAATGCGAGTGATATTTTTTACAATGCATTATTACTTTAAGGTAATTAATTATGGATGAAAAATATTCGGTTTTATGATGTAACAAGTGCATTGATTGAGTATATATTGTCGCAGAAGAAGCCCAAATATCTGAGAGAAACCAATAGATTTAACAATGCATCCTTGTGTTTTTTAGGACGTGGGCACAGTGGGATAATTGACAATCATGTCGGAGGACCAGGTGGACGGATTGGGCATGTCCCGGCCCAGGGACGCCAACTATGGGCTGGACGTGATGGATCTCCGTAAAATCATGGAGCACCACAAACATGAAGGCTACGAGTACATACAGGAGAAGTACGGCGGAGTGTTGGAGCTATGTAAACAACTATACACCTCACCTAACGAAGGTAAAAGGATCAAAATGTGTCTGTCATTATGCAGTTACTGTATACAGGGAAATTTTTGCTCTCGTTTTGTTTCTGGTCCTTTTGCCCTCTTCATGATTGATAAATTTAAAACAGGGTAAATTCAAAAAAGACATCATAATTTTTCAAACAGAGCTATGACTGGGCAAATTTAAGGGGGCAAAAATTGTTTGCAAGTGCGAAAGGACTAAAATAACGCAAGGTGAAAATAACCGTTTATACAATATTGCCAGTCTCATATCAAGAGGTGAAATGCTGAGCATATCGTAATTCCCCCAAAGTCAGTGTTTCGATATGGAAATAACCTAAACCTTTGAAAAATCTTTCCATAATTTGAAATTTGGTAAATTAGTTGGTGTAAACATTGTTCTCGTCGATTATAAGGTCATGCTCACATGCTCACATCATCTTGCTGTTTGTCATAGACATAGCACAACCTAGTGGTAGAAATGATCAAGGAGTACATTATGTATACATTGGATATTAATTTACAAACCAGGATGGCCAAGCAAGTTCTCTGGAGGTTTTTCTGCTGGTATAAGGAATTTTCTCTTGTGTGTTAGTGATTTTGAAGCCTGTAGTACAAAGTACAAAACAATAACTCAAAACCAAAATTTTCTCAGTGTGTTTGGAAGCTAGCCTTAGTAGCAAAAATTTTTGAAAACAATACATAAAAAATTATAATTATAGTGTTGGTTGAATGCATTGGATCCCTGCCTTCTTTTCCATGCTTTGATATATTGATTGACCTCCACTTTGTGTATAGACATATGGCATGTTGGTTGTACAGCAAAACTCCTCAACGGCAAAATGTGTTGAAAAAACTAGACACTTTCTGGCAGGGCTCTGATGGGTTTAGTGTATCAAGGATGTAGAAATAAAATAATGTAGGAATATTTTCTCATCAAACATCTAGTAAAACCAAATTGTTTAGGTACCTATTGAGATGATAACCCCCCTGTCAGAAATGTGATGGACTGGAATTCCAAGATGCAGGAAGTTTCTCATGCATTGCCTTCCAAGTTAATGTACGTAATTTTTCTGAATTCCCCATTATAACCATACATGTAATATGACTGATATATTGTCAGCCTCTATTTTTTCTTCCAAGTCAAGGTAGTGATACAAACTAGTTCACTTCCTGGGATCCAAAGGAGTTTTCTTTGGCCATAGTCTATTCATGCTATATGATTTATTTCCCATGTGGGAATTCATAAGTTTTGATTATGAACCCAGAAAACCTGCAGAGAAAAAGAAAACTGGAAAATCAGAAGAAAAAAAAAATGACACCCTTTATAATCTCATGGTCACAGATTTAGTAAATCAGTTGAACAAAATATTTTATCCTAGTAAATGTTTTATACAATTAAGGCTCAATTGAGTTTAGCAGTCTTATATTTCAATTGATTTGTTAGTGATCTTTACTGTTTGTGTAAAACGTTCAAGTTTACTGGTAAAAATCAATTAAAATGGTTATTGCATTTAATATCAGAATTTGGCTTTCAATTTGATGCAGTCAAAATTTTGTTCCTTTCTATTAATTACAAAAACAAAAAGATGATGTACAAGTTTTAAACATTGCATTTAAATTAGATATTTGATATATGAAGAAGTGTCTTCCAGTATAAAATATTGATATTCTTTTCATTATCTAATGTCGTTTTATGGGAGTTTAGTCATAAAGAATCTAGCTATTAAAATGATGCAACCAGGCAAAAAACCCTAACTATCAATTTGTCACTCTAATGATTTGATGTTCACACCGATTGGAGAGAAAAAAGGAACGCTCTCCATCGGAATAATAAATCCCTGCTGGCTTGTGATGTATAAGTGAGTTGAGGAGTTTTTCTGGGGGATAGAGAGAGGTGCTCTGGTCAGGAAGTGTTTGGGGGGCTAGTGTCCTAATGATTGTTCAAGGTTCGTTATTAGCCATCGACTCTTCTTGCAAACCCAATTGTTCCTACCAAAGCTTGTCACAGTCGCTGCATTAATGAAACTTCCCTACCAGCCAAACACGCATTGATTATTTTTAATGAAAATTTTTTTGGGTCTGGATCAATGGCGTTCTTTTTTTCGTCATTACTTAATATACTTTTAATAAACACCTCAATCTGGTTTATTGGAAGGTGAGATGCAGAAAAGACTATATAGAACGATGATTAATATAAGGAGCTAGTAGGAGATTGGCACAGGTTGAAAAGAAATGTCTGCTCATTTACTTCCCTAATTCAGACAGCCAGGCAAGGGTTTACAGAAGTCCAGTGCTTTTAAATTTGATTGCGTCTTCTGTATGTGAAAGAATCTGTCAATCCATCAAGCCTATAATTAGAGCTCTAACCACTGAGAATCAGTATGCTGGTCACAACCAGAGAACTTGTTGTAGCCTAAGTAGAGAAGAGACTGGTAAAATTCTAATGAGTATCAGAGATTGTTTGATATAGAACGGCATTTATTTGGTTGAGACAAGGTCTTTGAGAAGCAGAACTGGTAAAATTCTTATGAGTATCACATTTCTTGATATAGAACATCAGTGTGTGTTTTAAAGACAATGTCCTTGAGAAGTAAAGGATGAAACATTTGAATCTATAAATTTTGATACAGATATTTCATTCACAATATAAATATATTAAGCCAAATAGAATGAAAGTCACTTCACTGCTATCATCAATTCATTATTTGCATGTTTAAATTACTGTGTGTTTCATTGCAAACCATTTGTGAAACTTTGAATATGAATAATATCTGTTAACTTTTTGCTTGTAGGTATTTCTGGATCCCCAGTAGACCTTGAGGACCGGCGGAAAACATTTGGGTCCAATGTGATTCCTCCCAAACCCCCCAAAACCTTCCTCCAACTGGTGTGGGAGGCCATCCAGGACGTCACCCTTATTGTTCTTATTGTAGCTGCTCTTATCTCATTAGGATTATCATTTTACCCCAGATGTGAGTGCATAATGAATCCTCTGATCAATTGATTGATTGATTGGCAGTGGCATTTCAGCTATAGATCAAAGTTGATACCAAAAAATTGAAAGGTTTGGTCTGCAAGAAGCGAATTTTGTTCATTATTGTTTGGGATTTGATCCTGGATATTGGCCAGGGTAGGTTAGTCGTTAGGACACCTGACTAGTGATAGAAGGGGTCCTGGGTTTGATTCCTTGTCTAGCCTTGAATTTTCTTCTTGCCTGTCACATATATCTGATGGTTCTAGTCCAATAGAACAAGTTATGATAGACCGTAAAACTAGTTACAAGGAAATCTGTGACCTTCAATGGGCCTTGAAAATGATTACCCTTTTTCAATTTTGTTTATCATAGGCTATTATAAATGAACTAGAAAAATTTATGATAGATAGCGGCACCAACAAAACACCAGAAGGAAGTTTTTTGGTTATTTTTCCCCAATATACTTCCAATGTATCGTTCATAGTCTTACTTTTAAAGTGTATAGGCATGTTTTGACAGAAAATATTTATTATGTATTGTAATCAGTCATAAATTTTTAAGGACACTTTTAGCCCCATGATAAACTAGTGGCAAAAACTGAAATCCATCACTAAGCTAGTTACTGAAGTATGACAAACAAAGTTATATACCATGTTAGGTCCAATCCTTGCATCTTGTCTTGTACTTAAGTTTACCATGTTTACAAGCATATAGAGTGCTGCAGTCAATAACTAAACTAATTTACCTAAACAGACAGAATTACGGCGGAAAAGATGTACGGCATTTGTTTTTTTTCCTGTTTATTGATTCGACGTAACAATCTCGTCAAATGAACTGAACCTGTGGATGCCACAGCAACAAGGACTTTAATAAGTCGGCAAAAGAGGAAGTGTTTTTTCTAATAACACGCAACACAGAAAACACTGAACCCAAAGTCCAATAAGTTTCCTATACTTTACGATTTATACCCACATTGATTTATTGCTGTTATATTCGTGTAGGATATTGCTGCTGGAAGTCTAAAATCTCATATTAACTTGCCCTTCAAGAAATAGGTATATAGAGGCAAATTAAGGTTTGCGTGATAGCTGATCTGAAACACAATCTTCTTGATTTTCTATAGAAATGTTTCTGTATTTAGCAACCACCTATATATATATATATATATATATGACTGGAGATTATATGCCAGTTAATTTTCTTGATAGAATAAATCTGAATTTATCACGTTCACTCTTCAAAGAGTCGATATAGCTTTTAGGATATGGTTTTCATATCCACAGTTGTGATGACAATTGTTTTTTGCCTGAATTTGATCAAGTCAAATGTAGATTTACATATTGTGAAATTACGTAAAATATGAAATAGCTTTTTCAAATGAGTTTAAAAGAATCTGGCCATGTTTTATGATTTGATTTGATTTTTTAAAGCCAAAAATTGAACTTGTGTGTGTTTTATCCCCTTGCCAAGTGAAGGCTCAGAAATAAAATTGTCTCGTTGGATAAGAATTCATATCTATCCACAATCCATGGAAGATCCTTTATGCACAGAGAAAGAGATGAAATTCATATCCCCCCCTATATATATCATATATATGAGCAATCCTGTCCATTCATCTTTAACCTTTTTAGTCTGTAATTTTATTCCAGTCTACATGGTATAGTTGCAAATCACAGGATCACAGTTTGTGACTATGAGTATTGATAAAGAGATATAAATTGCATCATGTTATTCCAGATGGGCATATCATATATCCCCAGTGATGCACTTCACTGTGATATATAGTCATAAATGTTGGTTTTTGCCACTTTATTTGGAAATGTGATTATTCAGTTCCATATTTACTGCCTCTAATTATTATATCTCTAAATTCAGTGAATTGCTGCTAAGTTGAATACAATTAAATATCTCAGATCATAATCATTTTAAAGTGGCATATTAAGAATTTTACCCAATAGGTCAAGTTAATGTAGCTATCTCCAGAAAGATAACATATGATGGAGTTTTAACAATTCTCAAGACAAATCATCTGTAGAAATTCAGAAGCTACTTGAATCTTGCATATTGTATAGGTTTACAAAAACAAAACTGCAATGCATTCGAAATTAATTTTTACTATTTGCAAGTAAATTTTGAAAGTATTTATATGTTTATTTATCAATTAAAATGTATTTCATATGTATTCTTACAATTTTTTTTAACAAAAGCAAAAGAAAATGCAGTGACATGTAAGGTGATATAATTATGAGGCTAACCTGGAATATAAATTTTTTGGGTTCTATTTTTAGCAGAGCAAGGTTGTGGCAATTCCTCGTGTGTAATTTTTTTTTGTGTTCTATTTTTAGCGGAGGGGGAGGGTAGTGATTCGTCGGAATCGGAGGCCGGATGGATCGAGGGTGTGGCCATTCTAGGAGCAGTGGTAGTGGTGGTCTTAGTGACAGCTTTTAACGATTATCAAAAAGAAAAACAATTCCGCGGACTTCAGAGTAAAATCGAGCACGAACATCAATTTTCTGTCATCCGAGGGGGACAGGACAAAAATATTCCAGTCGGAGAAATTGTGGTGGGAGATATAGCTCAAGTTAAATATGGTAAGCTATCACAAGGAAAGGCGGGCATATAATGCAAAGTATTTTTAGGCCCTGCCATGAAAATGGCAAGGGCATATAGTGTTTATCATGCCCGTCTATTATCCTTCCATCATTCCATTGTCCTTTCCATCATACAGTGTTTCTCTTATTGTCAAAAAACTGTTCAAAGAAATTTCTATAGAACCATATTAGTAAGAGCTATTCAACAGACAAATAGAAGTGAGGGAAGTCTTTCTGGATATTACGTGGAGTTGTTTGAGATTTACTCAAGAAATATTTTGTTTTGGTGGAACATTAATAAATATTTGTTTTGATTTCATTAGTGTACTGGGATCATAATGTTTCATCTCTTTTGTCCTCATATTTTTCTAAAGGATGTATTTGAATCAATTTGAAGAAACACTTCTGTACTGTGCATATTAGTGGGTATCCTGAAATTTAGCATTTTTTCTATAAACCTGAATTTTCTAAGCCAAAATGATGGATGCCAATACACAATTGCTTTAGAAAAGCTCAGGTTAACCAAAGAATTGAATTGAGAGTACTTAATAATTGCTGCACTTAATGCAATGAGGGGTTGTTGTGTCAGAATTAAAAGAAGCGAAGAGGAAGGTGTGACCCAGACTTAGTACATTTTAAGATGCGGGTAATTTTGGTTTTTACTAAAAGACTTGTAAAAGAGCTAAGGGGAAAGATGTTTTTTTTTTTTTAACTGAAGCATTTTTTTGGTTCATTTAAAGTTGTTCAATTAACTTCTTCAAAAACCTTTGAAAATAGACATTACAAAATCAAAAACTACAATTTTTTTATAAGAACTATTCATGAAAAAGGTTTTCTGAAATTATGCATATATAAACAGATTAAGTCATATAGGATCTATTCATACGTGTAATATTATTGGTGTAATGGAAGTTCTGCTATGCATACACATGCGGGACGTGTCATAGTCCTAATTTCAAAGCGTAACGAGAATGTCTTTGTGGACTTGAGTGAAGATGGTGATATTCAGTGTCGCTGTCAAATCAAGAAAGCTCTGCAAGCTGTCCAAGGCATTGCTCTTCATTCCGAAGTAATGGAACACACTTAAATCGTTGACTGCAATATAAACAGAGGCATTAGTCGGAAGTTCACTCTAAGTATAACACGAGGCATTACTAACAGGCTGAATGGGAATTTATTGATCCCGAAATCCCGCTCAATCCGAATTTGATTTTCCGTCCCATGGGATTAACTGTTGAAAACTACAACAGACTAATAAATAGACAAAGATGGCTTCTGTCACTTTT
Source organism: Saccostrea cuccullata (assembly GCF_032062105.1). Lineage (NCBI taxonomy): Eukaryota > Metazoa > Mollusca > Bivalvia > Ostreida > Ostreidae > Saccostrea > Saccostrea cuccullata. The sequence continues at coordinate 452,948 of NW_026926068.1, read as the reverse complement.
ATGTAGGGTTTATCTACCAAAGAAGAAGGTTGGGGATTGATTTTAATGAATCAAACCTCGCTTTACATTCGCATTATTTGAGTCGAGTGCTTCTTAAAGAAAGCCTCTTTTTATTGTCTGCTGTAGTCTTTGTGTGGAAATGTCTATACAGCGTTATGTATCGATATTATGGCTGCATATTTTGTAAACGATATTCAAATCTGAGAATTTTGTCTTTCCAACTTGTAGGTATAATGTTTTTTATGCACTGAACACATGTACAGGGATTTAAATTCTGATTATTACACGATGAGAACATATAGGGACAATGACTAATAAGGTTGTTTTAAAAAGACAAACTGATAAAAAAAGAGAGAGGTCCATAGAGTTAGCTACATGGCTATATGAATATAACCTAAGGTTCTTTTTTTTGGCAGAATAAGCATGATAAGTGTATGCAATGAATAAATCATTTTCATATTTTCATGTAGGTAATTTTTTTTCCACATTTGATTAATTTATTGTATGTACTTATTCAAAAATATTTAACAGAAATTTTTCACAGCAATTTTAAAATTCAATATATATATATATAGACATATTCAAAAGCATTTCAAGAAATCTACACATTTTCTTTCCTCAGATTGAATAGATATAGTGATTCCAGATGTATGACCCTGTGGAAAAAGTACATTAACAGTTATGAACGAGAAACCTTGGAAATTTGCAAGACAGTTAATCATCTGTCATGCAGTTGAGAAATGATGCTGGATAATGGCAATAAATAATATAAAAAAATTTCCCTGAAGTTATTTCATTTAGATATCAATACAATATCTTATTTTTATCCATTCTAAACAGAAATGAATTGTTTTCCAAAGGTGACAAATTATGACAACCTGGAATTTATTTTCCACCAAAATGCATCGTAAGAACTGACAAATACTTGGAAATTAAAGTAATAGATGCATTATGTTGTGTGAGAAAATCCATATTTGTAATGCAATTTATTTGTCAGTGAGCGAAGCACTACCAAGTCCCATGTGATGTCTCCAGAAACTGCCTTATTTTATTACAAAAATTGCAAAATGACGGGTTTTAATTCCACACGTGGGCCGACAGCAGCCTTTTTGAATTGCTCATTGCGATGTTTATTGTTAATACTATTGCAGTGTTACGATCTTGTTTGATATTTTTCATTACTTCTGTTAAAATTTTTTTGTTTCTTTTTCTCTCTTCAGGTGATTTGTTGCCAGCTGATGGATTATTAATTCAGAGTAACGATTTGAAGGTCGACGAGAGTTCGTTAACGGGAGAGTCAGACCACGTGAAGAAAGGGGTCAAAACTGACCCCATGATGTTCTCAGGTGAATTGAATCTACGGAGAAAATAACATCAAAGATGAAATCTTGTGTGTTTCATCTATTGAAAAACAGTCATTTACCAAAAAATTTCTCTAGATTGAAAATAGAAATGATTTATCTAAATTTGTGCTAGAAGTTCATAGATTTTATTTTAGCTCACCTGAACAAAGGACTCGTGTGATCTTTTCTTCTGATCAATATGTGTTGTCTGTCTGTTATCTTTTTACATTTCGGATTTTTCTTCAAATCCAAGACCAATTTAATCTATATTGGCACAAAACATCTTATGGTTTTTCAAATGAACATGATGAAGAGCTACTTGTAGTTGCCCTTTTGATTGAAACATTGAAAAGAAACGGGGTGGATGTCTTTAAAAAAATTTTCTCAACTGAAACAAATGGTCCATCAAGGATGAAACAGAGATTGCATATTATTATAAACAAAGCCTTGATTGTTAATATCATGCCCTCCCTGGAGGTGGGTGGTGCCACAATAGGAGATCAAAGATTAACATAGGAATGAATATATATAAACCTCAAAAATATTCTCTTCAATTAATTTTTTTTAATGAAAAAAATAGGTAGGACGTACATTAAGGTATTGATGTTTAAGATGACTATATGTTACAACTGTGTAGGAAAAACAAAGCTATGCTATATGGAATGTTGACCCAAAACTTTTGGAGACATTTTTATGCATATATTTTACTCAATGTTACAGGTACTCATGTAATGGAAGGAAGTGGGAAGATGTTGGTGACGGCGGTTGGGGTCAACTCACAAACTGGAATCATTTTTGCCCTCCTTGGCGCCTCAAGTGAGGAAGGAGATAAAGACAAAAAGAAGGAGAAAAAAGATAAAAACAGGTTAAAAGGCGAAGAAGGAAACGGAGGTAGGTACCAAGACATTAAAACACATGGGTTTGCATTTTACTATGAATATTGTCCCATGTTGAATAATTTTTTTAAATCAATTTTTTGCAAGATTTCCGTAGTGTTATATTCCCCAATCTGTATATGTAGTGCTAGCATTAACAAATTCCAGTAGTTTTTGTGTGTGTTTGTGTCTGTTCTTGTGGAAGTCTGAATGTAATTGTCAAGCCAGTGTCTTAGTTTGTGTAGATGTGGTGCTTGAAGGTTTTTCAACCTAGCATTTAAGGTGGCTGACCCCATGTTGTATAAAAATTGTAAACTACAGAAATGTCTCGGGTAATTAATATGATTCAAAAAAGATATTAAATTAGGATTTATAATTTGTCATTAGTTCACTTTCTCCTTGGCAACACTACTATAAATCACGTTTATCTTGTTAATCTTGGTTATTTTCATCTGGAGTCATTATTGATGAGATATTTAAAGTAGGAGAAAGACATCTCTTGATTAGATGGCACGATTTGAAACATTTCTGTGTAGAAATTGAATTTCTTAGTGATTTTGTAGGTTAGATGACATTGCATTTTTTTCCCAAGTTATAAAACAAAATAATTCATCCTAGATTAAAAAAAAAATGTCAGTTTCAGCAGATAAAGGAACATAAACCTATGAGCACCAAAAGTTGTGTTAAAATGATGTCATATCACCTTAAATTCTAGGCTGCATGTGATTAGATCAGTGTATAGAAATATATATATGTAAAGCCCGGGAAGCAAATTGAGAGAGAGAAGGATTGCAAACCTTTTGTCTTATAATTAGTATGTTTGTCAATTTTCAAGCAAAACCATACTTTGTGCATTATGTGTTGTTTGTCACATGCTTGGTCAAAAATAAAAAAAAAAAAAGTTGATGCAACTGGCATGAGAGGTGGCATTTTTTTAAGTGCATTATGCAGGGTGTTTGTGGATGTGTTGAAAAAAAAAAGTTTTACTCATTGATGTGAATCAGATGCATGGTAGATTTCTAACATTTTTGCTGGATTGAAAACTAACACATCGCTTTATAGATTGAAAATATATACATTTCATGTCATTATAAACTTTAGCTGTAGACATTGAATGGGTTTTATCTAATGTGTCATAAAGGAATGATCTTTTCAAATTAAGTCCGTCCTTTCAAAAATCCCTTAATATTGGATATTCACATACCCTTTTTTTCACACAATTTTAGTTTCAGTAGCTGCCTAATTAAGAAATGAAATAGAAAAACAGCAGCAGAAATGTTTGAAACACAGTTTTCCTTTAAAATTTTTGATTTCCTTTAAAATTTTTGATTTCTTGTTAATTGAAAGTCTTGGTAATAGGGTATATTGTTTTATAAAGTATTTTGGGAATGAAAAAAACATTCTTAAGATTAAGTGGGTGCATTTTAAGATTTGTGGATTTGATTTTTTTTTTTTCACTTTGAACTACAACAGTAAAACATGTTTATAGCAGATATATTTATTATGAATGACTTCTTGATACTCCTGAAATTGGAAACAAACAGAATTGAGATGAGGGATCAAATTAGGTTTAAATGGGGAAGCCATTTTGGCTAGATACAGTTGAGCTGTATTCCTGTTTTACTGGGAATTTGTTTTATTCTAAAAACAGTTGCAGTCGTATCTTATAGAGGTAATGTAGCTCCAACCACACACCCTCCCAATTTTATTCTTGATTTTTTGGTCTCTCTCTGTCTTTCTACAGTCTGCACATTGTCTGCTGCTCTTCAGGTGTTGTGTTGTCTAGTAACCATAATAACAAAATCACATGACCTTATTCATTTGAATATTTTTTTAAAATTGGAAAAAAGGGGGAGATGTTGAGAGATTTTTGAAGGAAAAAATGAGTAAGGTCATGCAGCTGTAGTGTTTCTCATTGAAGAGAAAAATAGCATTCTGTCGTTTTTAACACTGAATCTTGCAAAGCAAATAATTTTACTCCTCTGTTGAAATGACATGAATAAAAGATTTGATGCCTTCAGAATCATGCAGTCACATGGTTAGACTATAAGCAAAAAAATCTTCAAATCATCCCTGCTTTATTTTCTATAGCAGTTTTGTAATATTCTAGACAGTGAAGTCTTACCATGCGATTTGATTGTTCCAAAGTTTTTTTTGTACTTTTTTTAATCCTGTAATGACCACCCATGTATGTATTTAATACTAGTATGTGGTACAGACACTGCTCCCCCCAATTGTCTTCTCCATCAAAAACAAACTAATTCCAGACACCAGTCATTAGTTGTTGTGGCATATGTAGCTGGGACAAAGATTTGTCGGAGAGCTTAACCCCACCCCCAAGAGAGCTTATAACCCCCCTTCCACCCATTTCTTCCCACTATACCATTTCCTGTTTTTAATCCATGGCTAACTTCATTATGGTGTTTACACTGGTTGTTTCTAACTAAATATATTTAAGAATTTAGGTAGCTTTTTAACCTTTTATCATTATTAAACTTTATTGCAATGTAAGTACCGGATGGTCACTTGACAAATCCCATGAAATCCAAAAAACCCAAAGAGCTTTATGGTAATTTAATTTTTGATCCCTTGCCATAAAACCATATTCACCACAGAAAGAGTCTGTAATTGGTTCAAATATGAATGGACAAATTTAAGAGTTGAGTTGAATGTTGTGTCATCATGTAGACTTGAAAAACACCATGCTCCTACACATTTATCACTAAGTAAATGTTCACATACAGTTGCAAGTTATATCTCTTGTTATATAAAACAAAAATTATTTTGATTGTAGAATTCAGCATGCCCACATCCTTCAAAGCTCTTTCCAAATTTACTTACTGCTATTTTCATGATCTCCAGTTTGATGTTTTATAGTGATATACTTTTGGAAAGTAAAGAATAATAATGAAGAATTAATATTCTTGGGGGTGGGGGGAGGGGGCTGGATGAGGGGTTACAACTTAGTGTCCCTTTAAGAGATGATGGTCCAGCTATTTGAGGGGGATGGTAGGGACTTTGGAGGGAGCATTGTCTGTGCCCTTTGTTTTGGTTATGAAATATTTTAAATAATTGAATGCTTCCTGCCTTGGCTTGCAGGCACACGTACGAATATGGCTGGCCAGAATACACCATGTAAGTCTTCATCATTTACCATTATGCTTCATATTCCTCATAAGTGCATTGCAAAATATTTATTTAATATTCAGTGGATTGCTGCAGTTTCAGTTTTGGGTTTGATTTTATATGTTTTTTTTTCGTGATGGTGATTATTAATATATGCACATTAAAACAAGATAATAGGCTTTCTGTTGTGTGTGTGTTTATAAAATAAACAAGTGCTATAGCTAATAGTCTTTAAATCAATTGAAAGTAATCAGGGTGTAAAATCGAAACTCGTAAAGAATTTTTAATTGCGGGAAGGGCTGGGTGGCAAATTTAAAATCTAAGTTAGGGGAAAAATTTAAATCCATGCAAAAATTGTTTTAAATGGAAATTTTACCTTTTATTGTTGTAAAGTGTAATTATCAGACACCTATAAATCACTTATGAGATGGTCACAAAATGTTTTACGATTTTGTCTTCACATGCTTCGTAAAATTCTGCTTATATACCTAGGAAACGAAAGTCAGGATTGAATAGGTTGATTTCAAATAAATATTTTATTGCAAGTTGAATTGCCAAGTATATAGCTATATTATCATACAGGAAAATCATGTATTCCAACGATCAGTGCTTTTCTATATGCCTTATATTAAATTGCACATAATTTTTAAACATTTTGGCTTGTGTGTATTTGGTATTTACTCCACTCATTTTGCTTTAAAATAAAAAAAAAATGCTTAAATTTTTAGTGTTTGGAGTGTACTTGTGTATATTATTTTGGCAATTGTAATCTCTATAATTTGCATACTATTAAAAAAGATATGTGTTAAACCTAATTTTTTTTTGCCTACATTAAAATATCTAAACATGTTTATATCAAAAGTTGAATAAAACTTAATTTTAATCAAAGCTTATTTGATTTTATATATATTCTTATCTATAACAGCTCTGATTTGATATTGTTTAATTGTGTGAATTTTGTAGCATACAGATATTATAAAAATGGCAAGTCTCAACAAACTAACAGGCTTATCATAATTAAAAATAAAATAAATGAATAAAGATTAATGTTTATAAGACTGAGTCCTGCCCAATCACTAACAGGAAAAAAACAGGCAGGCATGGCTATAGGCCTGTGAATAAGCTTTTCTGTGTTAAGGAAGTTCAGACCATCGCTGCGAGGAGGCTTGCAGGTCAGCACTGCGTTTTGCACTACAGAGAACTTTCAAGCTTTCACTTGATCAAGAGCCACATTAGAAAGTTTTTAAAGAAAATTTCATTTAATGTAAAGATTTTTATTTATATAATGGTGTAGTCTAAAAAAAGGACAGTCACTAGCTATAGAAGCATTAAACAGAAAGCATGTGAAAGCATGTAACTAAGAGGCTTTTAAGCAAGCAGATTGTTGATTGCCAGCATAAAAAGTAGTCAAAGCATTCACATATTCAACAGAATATGACGTACTGGTTTTGTAAGTTTTCAATTCAGTATGTGCATGAGCACTAGCAACTTCTAGCAAAGTGTTAAGCTTGAGTATAGTCACTGCAGCAGCCTAATACACTAGGTACATGCGGAATGAAAACATTATATGGAATTTATTCAGTAGCAAACTTCACAAATATAAAAACTGGAAAAAAAAAGAATTCTTGAACAAAGGCAATGCAAGGCGGAGCATCCCCTCACAAAGAGCATATCGATCCAGATGCAAATTACATCACTTCTGTTTTGTACCGCACTCCCTCACCCACAAACCAACACATACACAGACAAATGTGTGAATATAAGAATACTTCCCATTTCATTATCAAATATGTATGGATGAAAGAACATATAACATCTGAACTATAGACCTTGAAGCCTCCTTGAAGTCTCTCTTTATAATTACATGTAATTTAACTGACATAGTATTTTTCTGATTGGGCAAGGACTTACTGCTAAAAACTTCATTTGTAAGATGAAGTGGAAAAAACTACTTCTATTTTTAACAATTATTATTTAATTAATTAACATTACGATAATTAATTACTAAGTGAGTCACATTTTGTTCTTCCAAACAGTCTCTGCAGATAATATACATATCTTAAATTTCTGAGAAAAGTGCCTAAAATTTAAAGCTTCTACTTCTTAAGCTTCTGTATGGAAGAACATTTGGACAATAATTAATATACATATATGATTTTTACAGATCTATTGCTGTCGTATATAAAGACAATTACTTTACTCAAGAATTTATTTATCAAGAGTATCAATTGCAGGTGCTTTAGGGTTGTTTTATATATGTTCATTCATATTGTCATTTAGAATTATAAGCCCTCACTGAATACTGATCTTGGAGGTACATATAATAATGACAACATGTACATATAATCACATCATTGAAATTGCATGGAAATATATATGCCATGTGTAACCCGAAAAAATGTTCATATTAAGCATAAATATGGAGCATGTTTATAAGGAAACTGGACTGTTGTTTTAATTATGAAAGTTGGTGCAATTAGTGCATTGATGGTGCATGTTGATGCATCTGCATTGCCATGGAAACTTGCGCATTGAAATTATACTGCATGTCGGTGATGCTGTTCATGAAAATTTAGAGAAAAAAGAGAATATATGTTGCAAAAATGAATCACCAAATTGAGCAGAAAATATTTTGCTTCATTGGCATGAAGATAGTATTTAATTTCTTTTTTGTTTCCCTTCAAAAGGAATTATTTTCAAAGAATTGTCAAATATTTTAGGGGGAGAAATTTCATAGAACTTTTCGGAACCTGTGATTTCTGATTTTCATAAAACGCACTGCTTCAGGTAAAAAGTGGGAATGATAAGTAAAACTCATGCCAACTTCCTATTGCATTTACATTGGGTGGTAGATTTTTAACAGTATATGTCTATCTAATAAGCACAATACACAGCACTAAAGATTAAAAATAGTTTTAATTGATAAAGCACCTGCAGGTTTAAGTATGATAAATTTTCTTGATTGTCTTGTTAACATATATATTGCTTAAAATTTACTGCAACATGGTTATCTTGATTATATACAGTTTATTTAATGAACAGTAGCCTTTTCTTAGATATTGCCAAATGAAGGTACAATTCTTTGAGAAAAAAGCCTTGCCATATTATTATCATGTAAAAATATATTACATGTATGTATTCATATATTGAATGTCATTGATTTGATAATGTATTCATTTTTGTTATTCTTCTTTTCTTTACATAGTGCTTTCTAGTGATGCTGATACAAAAGTGGGTATGTGTATGTTACTTTTTTTCTTGGTTTCTTTTAATGCTCCACCATGGAACAAAGGCTGGTGTCCAGAAAACTTATAAATGTTTGAAGTTGAATTTCAAAAGCAAGATTTTAAAAAGGGCAAGTTGGGAAATTTTAAGACCAGAGTGGCTAACTAAAGATTAGTTCCATTCCAAATTTATTTGAGAAAGTGTAAAAAAAAAACTATAAAACTTTTAAGAGTAGCCTTGCTATTGTGAATTTGCTCCATTTTCAAAAGTTTTGTGAGATTCCTAAATTTTTGGCTTTTCTGAGCCAAAGGCTCAAAGAGCTAAATAAATGCTATAAGCCAAGTTTCATGACTGTTTCGGATGAAAGACACCACTTTGCAATCATGGACTCAGTGTTAAATCCATTGCTTGCTTAATGTCAATTATATAAACATTGTATCGTCAAATCATCATATCATAAGGCTTTAATCAGAGAAAAAAATTCATTCAAATGTTATCAGAAAGGAAAGAAAGTATTTCTGTTTCCAGAACAAATGTTGTGAAAGTTTTGTATAATTTGTAGATATTGATTCCATAACGCCTGTGATTACGGGAAACAATTCCCACAACAATGCGACAAACGCGAACAACAAGACAGCCAATCAGGGAGAGGAGGACGAGAAGGAACAGAAAGCCAAAGTGGAGACCGCCCGCAAGGAAAAGTCTGTCTTACAGGGCAAACTGACCAAGCTAGCCATTCAGATCGGATATGGAGGTACACAATAAGGCATTTATATAGTAAAATTTGTGTTGGCCTTAGTATGTATGTATAAATATTTGTAAATACAGAATTGTGAACTTTTACTGTATCAGTAGAAGAATAAAAGTTTATCAAGTATTTTGGATGTCAAGGATGTCAATTAATTTTAAACTTCTCCCTTTTATTAGATCTTTCTCCTTTTTTGTGTTTTAATGCTGTAAAGCAATGCTTTAAGGCCGTGTTTTCTGTGGATTTTAGGTACGGCGGTGGCTGTTTTGGTGGTGCTGATTCTGATCGTGAAGTTCTGCGTAATAGAGTTTGGGATTGAGGGCAAGAGTTGGGGAGCCGATGACACTGCCATCTATATAGAGACGTTCGTCTTCTACTTCATCATTGGTGTGACAGTGTTGGTGGTGGCCGTCCCCGAGGGTCTGCCACTGGCAGTCACACTGGCTCTGGCCTATTCTGTCAGGGTACGTTATATATATAGAATGGGGGATTTCCCATCCTATTTATATATATAATTTATATGTACAACATAAGATGTACCGTATAATCCCTATTAACCGCACCTGCCCCTATAAGCGCCCCCTTGGATCTTTTTCAATTGTCAGGAAATAAGGGCTCCCTGTACAGTGATTAAAATTAACTAGAATCGTGCCAAAAAATTGAAAGTGAACATGAAACTTGTCTATTATCCAATTTCTCAATGGAAAATGAATAATTTAGCATAATTTGGGTGGATTTTCTTCAGTGTAAGTAAAGTTAGACATTATTTCAGTGGTTCCTTTTATATATTTATTTTTCAAAAGATTTTTTTGAAGTTAAAATATGACATTAAATATTATAAAGAGAATACCAAAATAACTGCCCCCTTTTTGCAATTTTCTAAGCACCCGGGGCGGTTAATAGGGATTTTACGGTATGTGAATGTGAAAATGAGGTTCAGAAGAAATTTGAGTCTCCATTTTCTCAAAATGAATGATATCTAAAAGACCTGACCGTCCCATAATTATCAGATTATAAAATTCTGATATCTGAAAGAACTGGCAATGCCATAATTTTCAGATAATAAATTTTGATAATTTTTGGTAAACCAAAACATTTTGATATCTTAAAGATCTAACCCCCCCCCCCCTTTATTTTTTAATTTTTTTTAATCTTGGTAAACAAACTTTTAAATTGCAGAAAATGATGGACGACAACAATTTGGTACGACATTTAGATGCCTGTGAGACAATGGGTAATGCCACAGCCATCTGCTCGGACAAGACGGGAACCCTGACCACCAACAGAATGACTGTCGTCCAGTCCTACATTGGCAGTAAGTCAAATCAGTACTTATGTAGGGCTTAAAATTTCAATAAGGGGCCATAGAAGTGAATCATTGCTATTTCAGTGTTCAGTATTGGCTGCTTTAATTGAGAATTTCATGATTCTTGGTATTTAAGTGAACTTTTGGAAATAATTCTAAGACAGCCTCTTCAAATGTAAAATTTCACCTCCTCACTTTAAAATTATTAAAAGCAGGTATATGATCCTTGTGTTGATGCTTTTCCTTCTTTGTGGTGAAAGTAAAGGACACTTGGAAAATTAGACATTTCTGATTAAAGATTTCTTTTTAATGTGTATATCTTATAAAATGTATTGATGTATTACAGGAGCCCATCACAAGAGTACCCCTAACTTCAACTCCCTGGCCCCTCCCCTACAGGACCTCATTGTCAGAAGTATTGCCATCAACAGTGGTTACACCTCAAGGGTTCTTGTAAGTACAATCATTAATAAGTATGAAAACTCATCGTAGTTTGAGGAGTAGAGCTCTGAAGAATTCAATTTTTTATGTACTTTGTTCTGGGCTTGATGTAATCTGTAATCTTAGTGAAAATCTTAGGTTCATATTCTTTCGTTCAGGCATATAAAAATTTGTAAATATAAGTGAGAAATTTGAAATACAGTTTATCAAAAAACAATCATAAAAAAATATTTTTATTTATTTGAACAAACTTCCATCATGTTCATAAGTGAATGTGTAATTTTAATTGTAATTTTTTCTAGCCTGACAAAGATGGGGGACTCCCACAGCAGCTTGGAAACAAGACAGAGTGTGCCCTGCTGGGATTTATCCTTGACCTTGGTCAGCAGTACTATCCAATCAGAGAGGAGGTGCCAGAGGAAGCACTGTTTAAAGTCTACACCTTCAACTCTGTCCGCAAGTCCATGAGCACCGTCATAAACATGAAGTTTGGGTACAGGCTGTTCACGAAAGGGGCATCAGAAATTGTCTTGAAAAAGTAAGATGAAGGGAAATGGAGATAAATGATAATAATGTATATAAGTAACGAAGATTGAAATTGATATTACATATTTAAAATCATGTTGATTTTAAGGTACCTGATAATTAAACAGTAACTTTTTACTGTTGAAAGTAGAAAAGCTTTGCTTCTCAAACTGGTTATGTCAAATATTTAAAAAAATTTTTCTAACTTTCTAAAAGAAATAATTTGTCTACTGTATAGGGGATTAATTTCACGGGTTGTAATTTTCACGTTTTTCTCTCATCTGACACGATCGCGGTTTCTTGAATTCGCGGAATTTTGTATGTAATAAAAGTTACTTCCCTTGTTTCCATTTAATCCATACCATAGCACATGTGCAGTTATTTATAGTCCCTAAACGTTAAAGGACTTTCGAATATGCTAATACGATGAGTGCATATGCACCCGAGTAGTTCTACTTTTTTTCCTTCGACAGTTAGTTCGATATTTATTTGAATGATTTTTTTAAAACCAAAGTTTCGATAAAAACTACAATATTCATGAGAATGCAGATAACAAATACACGTGGTAACATTAGTTACGCACGGGTAATCAAAACCCATGACCGAGTGTTTTGATTGATGAAACATAGCGTTGGCTATTCAAACAGCTTTTGAACAAACACAAATTATTATCCGCCGATTTGAATTAAAGTAAAGCGTGATCATTAAAATTAATTGAATGACAGTACTACTCGCAATTACCGAAATGACCATGGACTGCACGTACACCTATATAAATCTATCGTAGTCTATTCTCATATTTCCAAATAAAACATGGAGATTATTGAAAATTATTCACTGTTTCTTGAATTCACGGATTTGTTAACACCGTGAATATAGCGAATATTAAAACCGCGAGTTATTTTCCCCCTATACAGTATTTTCAATTAATTATTTCTTTAGGTGTAACTACATTCTGGATTGTGATGGCAAGCCCAAACCCTTCACAATGGAGGACCAGGAGAAGGTTGTCAAGAATGTCATAGAACCCATGGCAGGGGACGGCCTCAGGACTATATGTGTGGCTTATAAAGATTACCATACAGATTCAAGTTAGTGTTACACTAATATCAGATTTGTATAAACTGATCAAAAATTAAATTATTAAATATGAAACAGAATTATTTTGTAATTGTAATAGCTTTCAGAAAAAATTAAGATATAAATAACATCTTTGTTTATTTACCCTCAGTGTTTTGTGTATCTATATTCAGGTACAAAGACAGAGGACAGTGAGGAGATTTTGAAGCCAGACCATGACTGGGAAGATGAGGATTCTGTTGTGAGAAATCTGACCTGTATACTGGTCGTTGGCATTCAGGACCCAGTCAGAGATGAGGTAGGTCTGTCATACTACTGATATACAGAGTCTGACCTGTATACTGGTCGTCGGCATTCAGGACCCTGTCAGAGATGAGGTAGGTCTGTCATACTACTGATATACAGAGTCTGACCTGTATACTGGTCATCCATATCCAGGACCCGGTCAGAGATGAGGTAGGTCTGTCATACTACTGATATACAGAGTCTGACCTGTATACTGGTCATCCATATCCAGGACATGGTCAGAGATGGGGTATGTCAGACGTACAACTAATGTAGAAGTCTGACTTGTATCCAGGCTCCAGGGTCATAAAACTTAAATGAGCTCACTTTTGATCTCAGTCTCACTTTTCCACTACTTATTCTTTTGTAAAAGTGAGACAGGGATCAAAAGTGAGCTCATCTAAGTTTCATGGACCCACAGCAAGGACCCAGTATGTGATGAGGTAGGTCTGGTGTATAACTGAAGCAGTGATCATTGAAACTTCTGTCAAATAAAAATTCTTAGCATAATGGATAGGTTGCTTTTAACATATGAGTGAAACACACTAACTTACACATTAAAAGGGTGCATGTGAAACAGCCCGAGATGATGTACATATAAGGCCTGTCATAATACTTGTGTATTGATCATGGAAACAAAACTATATTGGAGACTACAGTTTTATTTTAAAGGCACAAATTAAAATCATTCTGTAGTGATTTTATTGTTATTTTCAGGTGCCAGCTAGCATTAAACAGTGTCAGAGTGCTGGAATTACAGTAAGAATGGTTACAGGAGATAACGTTAACACAGCTCGATCCATTGCTACCAAATGCGGGATTCTGACCCCACACGATAATTTCCTTGTTCTGGACGGTAAAGAGTTCAACAAACGTATCAGAGATGCCAAAGGAGAGGTAAACTGTCTTATTTGCAAGCTAGTTAGTGATATGATACGTATCATGATACAGTATTTTGATACAATTTGTGTCATGATACAACAATTACAAACTATTTCAACAACTGGATAAAAATATGGAATATGGATTGATAAGAAAGTTTAAACTTTGTAAAGGATTATTGTACATGTATTAAGAAAATAAAAGATATTTTGAGAAATATATGTCTAAAGAGATTCTCTTGTCAGAGAATTTTCTTGAATTTAGAAACATTATTCTGAAGTAATAAAGCTACTTTAATTTGTAAGAAATACAATTTTAACTTCAGCTGATTCATAAATTAATACTTATATAAAGATTTCCTCCAAGCATTTATAATAGTTTTGAAACAATGATTAGGTGTATAGTTCCATTCAAAATCTGAAAATTTTCATTAAACATAGAATCCTCTGAAGTTGAGTTGGGCATATTTACATGTATCTGGTCTTTTTTTCAGGTGAGCCAGGAACTTCTAGATAAGGTTTGGCCGGACCTGAGAGTGTTGGCTAGGTCCTCTCCCCAGGACAAGTACACGCTAGTGAAAGGCATCATAGACAGCAAGAAGTCCAGCAGCCGCGAAGTGGTGGCCGTCACCGGGGACGGTACCAATGATGGCCCCGCCCTCAAAAAAGCTGATGTGGGATTTGCTATGGTAAGTTTCATGTGGGAAGAAAAGGGGATGAATGAGTGAATAAACTGGTTATGGAACAATATATTAACAACAGTTTATTCATATACAGTAAAATAAGTTTATAACAAACTGCCAGGGACTGACGATTTCGTTTTTAACATGTTTCAAAGCCACAGGAAATGAAAATCACTTCGTTGTACGTGCATTTTAAGCTTGTTTGCCATAAGCTATTTTTATTGTATTTTAGCTTTTTTTAAATAAAAATATTTTGTCTACAGGACAGGTCCATTACTACTCATAAGGAATTAAAAAAAAATTGTTTGGAAGATATAAAATGATAATTTATAAAGAAAGAGTATCCTTGTATAGATTTTAAAATCTTTGTAAGAACCACATTTTGGGTAATTTTTTTACACTTGGCTAAACTGACAACCACTTTAAGCAAACTACTGCATTGTATTTTTCATTTTTCAGGGTATCTCAGGAACAGATGTAGCAAAGGAGGCATCAGATATTATTCTGACAGATGACAATTTTACCAGCATTGTCAAAGCTGTCATGTGGGGCAGAAATGTCTACGACAGCATCGCTAAATTTTTACAATTCCAGCTCACTGTTAACTGTGTGGCTGTGATGGTGGCTTTCTTTGGAGCCTGTATTATCAATGTAAGTCTGGGGTGCAATGCTGTTAATGGAAAAGAGAAGGGACAGTGAAGGTGTAATGAGGGGGGGATAATTGAAAATTTCATTATATTCTATTAGTAAGGTTAAGCGAAAGTGCTTGTAGCAATTTGAAAAACAGTGTGATTGAATATATTCTTAACTGAATTAAGTAAAATGTAGTAAAATGCATGTTTGGTCTGTTTTGCAAGAAAATCAAATTTCAAGAAGAAATATTTCCCTCATGTTTGGAAATACAAAATCAAATACAAGAAAGGCATACAAATTGATAACATTACAGAGTTGGCTTGAATTTTTAACTTCAGCATATATTGTATGAATGTTCGTGATACTAAAATTATTTTGTATCTGTAAAATGACATTTTGTCCATTTCCAGGACAGTCCACTGAAGGCTATCCAGATGTTATGGGTCAATCTGATTATGGACACCCTGGCATCTCTAGCTTTGGCCACAGAGCTGCCCAGCCCAGAACTCCTCAAGAGAAAACCCTATGGCAGAACCAAAGCTCTCATATCCCGAACCATGACAAAAAATATTCTGGGACATTCTATTTATCAGCTTATTGTTGTATTTGTTCTATTATTTGCAGGTAGGTTTCTTTTCAGTCTGTATTTCATTTGATGATAGTTGACAATTTTAATATTTGAACAAATTTATATAATGCAATTTTTTGTTTATCATCCTATATAGTTTGATTACTGGTATTATATAAAAAATTGTATAAAAAAAATCTTAATTTATGGAAAAAAATATCCTTCGTATGTTAAGATAATACAAATACTTGTTTAGGTAATGTAAATCCATGTGTTTAGATAATACACATAGGACAAATATTAAATTTATCTTTTTCTTTTACAGGAAATAATTTGTTTGAAATTGATGATGGAAAATATGCGAAAATCCACGCCCCTCCATCACAGCACTTCACTATTATATTTAATACATTTGTTATGATGACATTATTTAATGAAATTAATGCTCGAAAAATTCATGGGCAGCGTAATATTTTGGAAGGATTAAGAAGAAATCCTGTATTTATAGGAATTTGGATTGGTACATTTGTAGCACAGGTGAGTTTATTTTGAAGAATTTCAAATTTAAATGCAATTTAAATTTTAAAATTTATATTTAAATCATCTGATCTTCCAACTAATATTGCTTCTTTCCGAAACTTACCAGATATGTCATTGATATATTTCTTAGATGAGGATTTGAAATGAAAGAAATTTAAATATCTGTTGAATTCTTTTTCAGATAATCTTAGTACAGTTTGGTGGCACTGTATTTTCCACTAAAGCACTTACATTAGACCAGTGGTTCTGGTGTGTGTTTTTAGGAGTAAGCACATTATTATGGGGACAGGTAAGTCTATTACACAAAATACAGTTGAACTCCGATATTTTGAATTTTTAAAGCTGAATATCTGATTTCCTTGAAGTATAAAGAATGTGTGCTGTATTTATGGCTTTAGTAGTTTAGTAGTGTACATTGGCTAAAACTTCTGTGAGCAGTCATTGGTAGCACAGAAAGAGAGATAACTAGGATGCTGCTGATTAGTTATTTGAAGTAGGAAAATTAAAATTGTTAAATTTGAGTATGAAAGTTCATATTTCATTTCAAGGAAATATGAATCCTGCTCTCATAAATAAATATGAATTTTTCTTTAAAAGGATGCCCATAATCTAACAACAGAATTTTTAGAAAAAGTGATATTAATATATGCAAATTTATTGTACAATCAGCATCATTGTTAACAAGAAAGTCTTAGGTTGGCTTTGAATACATTTCTTCTTTCCGACAGATAATTACAACTATTCCAACATCTGTCATACCAAAGAACATCTGCAGGAAGAGGAAGACGCCGGAGGTGGAGGATGAAGAAGAGGAGGAAGTGGAAGAGGTCGACGGGATGCCAGGACGCCGCGGACAGATCCTGTGGATCCGCGGTCTCGCTCGTCTCCAGACGCAGGTAAGGGCATGTCGCTGCCTGGTGTACTCTGTTGTACCACTAAACATATATACTCCATTGTTGTGCCAAACTATTTCCTAGAGAGAAAACTGACCATTTTCAAGCCAGGTCGTTACTAACTGTAGAATATTGCAGAGAATTGTGATACGATTGAGTTGATTTTTTTTGCAGGGTTGCAGTTGAATTATTTTTTGAGTTTTCTAGATTTTTTTTGGTTGGAATTTTACCTTGAGCATTGATGAAGCTTAAATTGAATTTCTTCCACAGTCCTACTAATTATATTAGTTTGATTTTTTTGTCTTTAAAGTAGATGCAGCATAAAATTATATTCAATTAAGTAGCATATGGAAGAAATCAGTTTTTGCAAGTGCATTGAAAGCATTTTTGATAGAAATATAGAATAGATAGATAATGTCACCACAGTTGGGCAGATTTTAATGTTTAGATAAAAGGCCAGCTATTAGAAGCACATAGCAACAAGTTTATCTTGAAGTTGATCAATTTATATATTTTCCCCTCTTCAAAGAACAGATCCAAATTTTATAATAATAATAATAAAGTTTCAATAAAAGAAATCTACATTGTTAGCAAAGATTTAAACTTCATAGAAGTGATGAACTTATCTTTTCAGGATTTGTTTCTTTACAAGTTAGACTTGTTGCCTGAAGCTTAGTTATGATCATAATTTGTAGACATTTTGTGAATATGTACTAGAGATATTATAGTTTGTCTATGCATTGACAGACATCATGAACTCATTAGTTGTGTCCCCTTTTTCAATCAGTTGTGTTAGTCCCAATCATTTTTGTTTGGATAGTGGGTGAGGTTTTTATTTCTGTTTTGGGAGAAAGTTAAGCCCCAGTGAGAGAGAGAGAACAATTGTTTTTGGTGTTGTACAGTTCCTCAGTGTTGACCTGTTTTTGTTACGTCCTGTATATCATAGCCATGGTCCAACCTTGATTTTTCTTTTGTTTTGGCCTTTATTTTCAACATCTCGAGCATGTTCATCAGTCTCTGTTACATTCCACCTGCCTCCAGGAACATTCAGGTTTCTTATCTATTCAATGTACAGCAGACTCCATTCCACCATGTTGACCTTGTATCAACTACAAAGCCTAAAGCAGCAGAGCCATATTTGGTTTCTTGTAGTTTTAGCAAGGTGTCTTAGTGAATGTGGCCCCGTTCATTGTTGTGGCTTTCCATTCAGTAGCAAATTTTTTTTTGTAAATTTGGAAAGACCATGACACAAGAAACAGTTTTGCAGATTAAATGTGAATCTCTTTTCATTGGCAGCTACGGGTAGTCCGAGCATTTAAAAGCACATTGGAGGACTTGGAGGAAAAACGTAGTGTGAACAGTTATCACAGTTTTCATAGCTTGCGAAGTTCTCGCTCGCACCAGGGCCCCCGACCCATGAGCGAGTCCGTGACCATTGCAAACCATCACGAACGAATCTGTCGCCGGTTAACTACGGCGTTTGAAAAACCATTTCCCAAAATGCCCGTGTCCCCGCCCGAGCCTGGATTTAGACTTAAGAGCCAGTCCTATGAAAATGTTCCTCTTGTCTCTAAACAGCCATCACCTCTGATGGCCCCCACCAACCCTAACCACAGGGAATCTTCCCCCAAGACTCTGAGTTATGCTGACGTTAATAGTATTACAGAAACTTCTATATGAGGAGGGTTTCCTTGCTAAATTTAAAGGAAAATAAACTATTCCATAGACATTTAAGACATCTGATGGTCTTCAGTCTGCTTGTAATTTGGGTATGCTGTGATGTTTTGCTTATAGATCAGTGATTTTTTAATACTGATTGTGTATGTTATTTTATGATATAGTTGAGATGTGCTTTCATGGAAAGAGACAGTTTTTACAATTGTAAAAATATATATATTCAGAAGAGACATTATTGAAATACGCTTCCTAGATTTTTTAGTAGCTAGTACTTTGTCATAAACTTGCCTGACACAGAGAGTCCCCTTTTTTACCAAGATGTATTTGTTCAAAGGTGTTAGATGTGTTTTTCTTCAAAGGTGTTGAAATGAGGAATGATAACGTGTTTTATAGGAATTTTGTTTTTTTTTCATGGAACAGAAAAACTTCACTAATGATATACGAGGTGTAGAGAAATGCATATCACATTTTCTTTTGCTTGATGGTGAAGAATTTTCTGTTTTATTGAGAGATCTAGAGATTTGGAAACTGGACTCTAATTCCTAAAACCAAAACATAATAAGTCCAGTTCCAAAGGGAAAACTGAGTTTTTTTTAAACTAAGTCAATTCTAAGTCTTTGAGACATATTTGTGAAAGGTCACAAAGTATGTATTCTAGTTTGTCTCATTGCAATTCTTGTGTGCAATTGTCCAAAAGCCCTGGCCTTGTATTGTCGTCCCAGATTCAGGTATATATATATATATGAAGACTGTTTTGTTGTATGATGTCTTGCGCTGTAGCTTCTAGTCCACACACTTAAGTTGTGCTAGAAATTTTAAGTTATTTTACAAAATAGTATGCCTCAACAATAAGACTCATGTACAGAAGATTAGCATTGGCTCACAAAAAAACTCAAAATATTCATGTCAAACTTTTTATGTAAGGAACTGAACTAACCATGAGTTGATATTGCTGAGATGTACTGTGCAGATTGTAGTTCATCCCGACTTCTTTTTATACCCGACCTGATTTGTTGTGTTCAATTTCTTTTTTCAGATTCGTGTAATTAATGCATTCCGTATGGGCGTAGATGCACGATATGACACTTCTAGCATAACATCAATGCACAGTTACCATTCTCTACAAAATCAAAAGCATAGAAAACCTGTGACCACCGCCTCAAGTCCGCTAGCTGTCGAGGGAGGGACCTCGGAATCACAGTTCTAAGCAATGCTGTTACTCAAGGGGCAAACGGCTTCTGTGCCGAATTAGACAATTAACTCTTAACTCATGGGAACAGTCTTTAATTTTTTTTGGTGTATGCTAAAACATTGAAGCTAAAAAAAGGATATATTTTTCCCCATTATTTTGAACATGGAAAGAACATTTTCAGCTTGAAATACTACTGTTCTGTATATGGAACACTGTAATTTTAATTGAACAAGTTATTGTATCATAATGTAAAGCAGCAAATGGTATCATTTTTGTGTGAAGGGAGAATGAAAAGTGGGAATCCATATTTTTTTATACTGGGTCTCTGTGCAGTGATCACATTAGTGTTGCATGTATTTCCCCCTAGCTTTGATTGGTCAGTTTGAATGTTAATGACTAGATCAGTTTTGATTGGTCAGTTTGAATGCACTGACTAGATCAACTTTGATTGGTCAGTTTGAATGTTATGACTAGATCAGCTTAGATTAATTGATCTGAATGTTATGACGAGATCATGCTTTAGTTTTTGTGATTTGTAGTCATTTCCTCTCATTTGTTTACTAAAAAATGCATTCTACTTATGAATTATATGTTCGATATGTATATATAGATAGCTGAAGGCATAACTGGAAAATGACCAATCCTCCTTTTCCATTATTGTCAGGTGATTTTATTTTATTTTTTTTTGTTCCTGTCAAAACCTTTTTGATTGTTCAGCATCCAGCATCAGATCAGAGACCCCCCCCATCCCCCCCCCACCCAACAGATTACATGTATTGACATACTTGACATTACTGAAATGATCATTAAACAGATATAGTGGATTTTAAAATATTGCTTATATCTGGGTTCATTTATTTATTAAGTGCTTATCAGTAATTGAATAGGATACTTAAATGTCCCATCAATTCTAGCAGATACTCCAAAACCGCCTTCTAACTTCTCCAAATGAAGCTGCATAAATTTGTTTAGATCAAGTGAAAATTTCATGCTTTTTTTTCAAAACAAATATTGGATAAAGAGAAACATTCCTTGCTTTATTACAGGTTTTAACATTTATATGAAAGTTTTTTTAATATGAATTTTATTTATTTTTGGTTGCCCTTTTCTTTATTACATATTGCAGTACAATGTTTAATGTTGATAATGCTCTTCTACAAATTGAAGGGACCAATACATCTTCCATTTGTATTGAATCATTCCCATGCAAAAAGTGTGGAAAAAGAGTTGGCATGGAAACTGATTTGTGAATTTGTAGGCATTAGACTGTGATGAGAAAATATAACTTTCTGTTCATTTATAATTTAACAAAACATATACTGTAAACCAACTTTTATTCGCGTGCAAGAAATTTTCGCGAGGTTCGCGAGAGCCTCGTCATCGCGAATATTTCTTGCAGCAAATTGGTCCTTACCGTCTCTTTTTCTATTAATTAAAAACGCTTTCAAAAGCTTTTCGTCGCGATTGTTTAAAATTGTGTATACTGTTTGTTTGGGAGGCTTTTCCATTGTTTAAAATTGTATGTTCTAGATATGCATTTTGATTGTCATTTATCATGATTGTGTATTTTTTGCTGATGTGTAGCTTAGGAATTAACAATGTTTACAGTTTACACAGAGAATTTCTTTCTTTTGTTTTAAAACATTTTCAGAAGAGAGGAATTTGTTCAAATACACATTTCACATTCCAAGTCTTATGAATTGATGTATCCATGTATTTAATTCCATTCAAACTTTCATTTCTTTGTAAATGTTTATTAGAATATGGCCCAGGTAAATTTTATTTCAGTACGATACTGTAAAATACAAAGATACAATATAGAAACATATTGATGAAAAAAAGGAAGAAATAGATGATTTTTTAATTTAAATGTATTTATTGATAATTAAATGCTTTTGACATATCTTCAGATACATATATCATAATTTTTTTTTAATCAATATTATCATGCATATAAGAAATTTCTGTTGCTTTACAAATAACAGTTAAGATTTGTTCTTCTTTTATTTGAAATATATTTTTCATAATGAAAAAAAAATCTAGTTTTATTTCCACACAATAGCACAAAATTTCATTTAGAAGAGTGTATTATTTGATATTTTGATACATGTGTACCTGAGAGAGAGAGAGAGAGAGTGAGAAGGAGAGAGAGAATTTTGCAGGTGTCCATGTAATATATCAGACCATATTGTGGATATTTCAGAATATTGTTTATTTCCTAACTTGAATTGCATATGTCCATAGACCTTTGTCACTGGGATGTAAGAGTTAACATTGTGTTTGTTTATAAAACAACCACATGTAAAATGTATATTTCTTTGTATTCCTTGCTGTGTTAAATAGCTGTGTATACATTCCTCAACATAGATAATTTAAAATATTTGTTTATGGGTTTTATTACAATAGAGAAATAAAAATTTAAATGTATGATAATTTGTCTGTATTTCTTTTATGTTGAATTGTGAGAGTTGCCCCTCTTTTTTGAACAAATAGACTAAATCCTTAATTCTACATGAAATATTGCCCTAAGAATCTGTAAGTACTTTTATCACTGTATAATAATATTTCACCCCTTATCACACTGCACGTTTTCATATAGATGCATTTTATGAATTTTTAGAACAAAGTTGGTCACATTTACACCTTCATAATGTAATCAGTTTGAACTCAATGTTGATGGGCACACGGATTGAAACTGAAAAGAATTTGCAGTTTTTGTAATCATGAATGTGAAACTAAAGCTTCAAACCATTGACTGGAAGTGATGTAGTCTTGCAGAATGTATGGAATGTTTGTCAACATGAGCATGACAACACTGCAGTTTTCCAACTTGTAGCATGTGTACTTTCATTTTGCATGTTCTTTAAGGTGCATGTTTACCCTACTTTCGTTTACAATTGCCTAATATGTAGCTTGATTTTAATCATTTAAAAATTATATATCTGTCATTTTCTTAAAATCATATCCTGAAAAGCAAAGAAAATACACTGAAAGGGAGTATTTTTATATCAAATGTAACTTTCAAGTGTAATGATAGTTGAAATTCATAGTGGAAAAAAATTCAAAGTACACACATGCAGCTGTAACGCCTTGTCTTTACTTTCTCTTTCAGATCCGTGTTGTTAATGCTTTCCAAATGGACTTTGACACTTCCCAGCTAGACAGCTACGATAAGAGGAGTCGGCCTTCAGTAATTAGTCTTCAATCATTACAATCGGCACAACACAGGTCCGCCATCTCTAAAAAACCCAATCTGGCAAGTTCGCCGGAAATTGATGAGGGCAACAATCGCTCCCCTTTATTTGGAAGACAAGACAGTATCCCATATGCAGATGAATAAACTCATAGAAAATACTGAATTTAGGTTTTATGTAATTTACTCTTTTGGTAAAAAAAATTCCATAGACTCGAGTCATTCTTGAAAAAAAAAATCAGATGTTTCTATATTTTATATAACCCCCCTTTTTTTTCATGCAAACCAACATTCGCAAACTTGCTCTCGCATGTTTATTATTCTCCTAATGAGTTTCTTGATTTTTAAATATATATAGTGCTATTTTTAGAATATATATATAAGACTAAATTGAACATATTTATTTTTGTCTTGGACGCACACAAAAGAAACAGATGAAGCTATACCCAGAAATACATCTATATTTAATTCTTGAACATTTTCTTAAGATAATTGCACATAATAGAAACAGTAAGACTTTTCTGCATGAAAACTGGATGCTGTTAAAATATTCATTCTCATAATTTATGAGCGTGTATGCATAATGACATTACATTTTACGTATGTAATAGCATGCTGCAATATCGGAAACATATTCAGTTGCAAAAACTGTAATCAATATTTCTCCCTTTCTCAAAATAATACATCCATAACACAATAAAACGGTCAAGCTAATGCTGAAACTATATTCTGTCCCGTAATATTATTTAAATTAAATTGTTCGTTTAAAAATAGTGGACTTAAACACGAAATTGATTATTATCATATAATATTTATATTTTGTAAGAATTAGTTTGTGAGGCAGCTACAGTATGTAGAATGTAAATTTTCGGATAACGATTACTTTGAGTTCCTACACTATACTACGACTACAGTTGTATTGCCAACCCTATTATCTGATGAATTGCCGTAATCTAGAATTCTCTCACGTTTATTGTAGACTTCATAAAAAGTCCAGACCTTTCAGGAAAGAAGTTCCAGAATCAACCGGAACCGGAAGTACGGCATGATAACGAGACTATTAAAATGTCTGCTTTACATGGGTTTAACTTTTGATATTTCGGCGACTTTTACAGAAGGACAGACTTTGCGCGCCACTTATATATATATATCCCATAAGCCACTTGTAGCATAGTGTCATATGGCATGTCACCTTGAAGGCATGATGGTTCTCTTCACTAACCTCTGTGTATTGGTGTATATGTTACAATCACCTAACATTGTTCTACAACGGCGAAAAGTGATGGGATTTCGCTTATGTGTTTAATTCTCTCTATATATATATCCAATATCAGACACTGGCATGCATGTACAATGTCATTTTAATCTTGCAGTGATTTGTTTAGATAGTACTCATTGTGAACACCATTTATTCATAGGGTTATTGTTGCATTTGTTTTTATTTTTGGACACAAATATCACGTTTCCACGTTGTTATAAGTTATGCATATTGCATACTAAATGCTGTTCATGTTGTCAACAAATGAAAAGATCATGATGTATAATTTATGTGGTATATTATATTTTGTTCCATTTTCATGATCACGAGAATATGTTCAAACTGCTAGATAAATATTTTTTATTCAAGAGCAGATTTATTGTAGGCTTTTTTATGTTCACTGCAAAAACGTGATTTCTAATTCTTCAGTTAGAAAGATAATATCCCACACTCTGTCGTTGTTGTTCTGTAATTATAAAATTTTTTAAAATTGGTAAAATCATACCTTTTTGTTAACCATATTTTCAAAATCCTGCATTTTGATTATTTCTGCCTGAAAACACTAGAAAAAACGAAAAGAAAAAAGCACAGAAAAAAAATACTATTAGTCAAAAACATTGTGATATACATGTATATATATATAGAAAAATAGCCTGAAATAAACGCCTCTCTACTTTCATATTTGAATTGTGTCAAAACTGATACCATGTCCTAGAAATGGTATGGTAGTTGATTGTATATATATTTACATGTATATATACTTGTCTACGAGGAATGTTAGGAATTTCACCTTCTCTGTCTGTCGAGGTATTCAGTCTTGTACACGTGTTTCATATCCTATTCCATTAAGTTTTGATTTTGTGTGTAGATTAAGCATGTTGCTAACGTGTGACGCTGGTTCATGTTGAAAACGAGGCTGCTGCCCTGCTGCTTTTATACGAGAATCCTATACCCGATCAAAAATTTTGATCCTTTATCCAGATTTTTGAGCAATCCGCCTACAGAATAGATACCTACACATAAAGTTAATTCATTTTAAAAAAAACACAGGCTAATTTCTTCCATCAATGAAAAATAAATAAAAGGTTCTTTTTTTTGCATACGTGGTCCGTATTATAACAATTACCTGAATATGTAGTAAAAGTAAAACAAGAAAACGATGGTTGCATTTAATTATATATCTAATGTGAATTTCTATGATGACAATGTAGAAGAGAGGGAAGAAAGATTTCTCCCCCACAAAGAATTGTTAGAATGTGTTAGTGTTTTGAATCTCTGCTTTTTGCGTCACGTCTTGACAAAGACGGTAGTGTTAACAGGTGACGCCTTAATGCTTGTTAAACTGTTTGTAAGAGTGGAATGCGATTTGAAGAGTACATATATAAAAGTTTTGTACAAGGTTTTGTGATGCAAGAAAATATGGTTTATATAATTTATTGTGTTTTTAATCCAAAAAGTGTGTTGTATTAGAAACATGTTGAAATAAAGAAATAACCTTTATACAAAACTAAAATAAATTGTTCTTGGTTAATTTGCCTTTCTGTTTGACATAATTTTAAACGTCAAATATCATTTTCATTTTGTTTTTGGATATGGTAGCTGGATTGCGTATTCAAGCCAGTTTTGAAAATGGCAAAGATCGAGTGACTTATCAATATTCACCCCAGTGAAAAAGATATACGATTGACGAAAAGGCGAAGAACCAAGTCAAGTGTTGACAAAAAAGAAAGAAGTTCTGAGGTTCTTTGATATATAGCAAACATGATGTGTGTGTGTGTGTGTGAGTGTGTGTGTGTGTGTGTGTGTGTGTGTGTGTGTGAAACAACGATGTCCATGTATGGAAGCTAAATTGAGAAAGTGAAAGTCTTTCATATGCAAGTCATACGTTATGGATTAAAGATGTTGATTCTCTAAGTTCAAGACTTGGGTCTTAAAAAGAAATGTACCTGTAATATATGACGTCAAAAGCACCCACCGTTATGGAGATGGTTTTTTTTTTTTTTCAAAAGTAAGTGAAACATCTGTTTCAAATGGTCAAAATAAATGGTACACAAGGGAAGGATGACAAAATATACTCATGAAATATGAATCCTTAGTAAAAATCTCTTAAATGTTATGGACAAGGTCAAAGTTTTTTTCATAAAAACATGTAAATGAAGGTCAAGGACAAAGGTCAAAACTGTTGGTATAGATCTTGAGTAAGGATTTCTTCACAATAAATACTCAAGTGAAATTTTAAAACCATATCTATGGCAAGCCCTTCAAATTTTTATTCGTGAAATAAAAATTTCTTTCAGTAAGAGAGATATTTCTTCAGCTTATAGAAATATTTCTTTAACTAAACGAGATATCTCTTTGACTAATGGAGATATCTTTATACCTAAGAGAGATATCTCTTTAAACAAAAGAGATACATCTTTTTATAAGAGAGATTTCTCTAACTTGGAGAGATATCTTTATAAGCTAGAAAGATATCTCTTTAAGCGAGAGAGATACATGCATCTCTTAATGTTAGAGAAATATATCTTCAACAAGGTTAAAAGAGATATCTTTCTTAGTTACAGAGATATCTCTTTAGATTTTCAAAAAGATATATCTTTCTAAGCTGAAGAGACATCTCCTTTAATGAAAGTGATATCTCTTTTCCAGTGATCTTTAAAATAAAATGATTATTCTCCCCTTTCACACGAAAGCGAGACAGGAAGTAATTATAAAGTTCCCAAGAATAATTTCGCGGTTATGAGAAGAAAGACTGAGTACGTCATACCCAGAATAATATATGTACTATGTTGACAAAAATGCTATAATAAATGCCTTTTTTGAAACAACAAATAATAATGGCACCTTCATTGAGAAACATACTGAAAGTTTAATATTCAGGAAAATGATAGTTAGCATAAAATCTCAAATGCAATGGACCGAATTTTCTCAACTTATGAAATAATCAACTATTACTAATTTGAAATCTAGATAACTCTGAATTACCTGTCATTTTAATAAAACTATAATGTAGAATACGTCGAATTTTAAAATATTTTAATGTACTTCTTTACAATAAAGAGATATCTCTCTTTGCTTGAGAGATATCTCTTTTGGACACTTTTGAAAGATATCTCGTTCACTTCGAGAGATATCTCTTAAGATAAACTAAGAAAGATATCTCTTTTACTTTGAGAGATATCTCTTTAACTTGGAAAGATATCTCTCAATGTCAAAAAGATATCTCTTTCACCAAGAGATATCTCTCTAGGTGAAAGAGATATCTCTTCAACGTTCAGAGATATCTCTTTTCTCGAAATAACTATCTCTCAAAGAGAAAGAGATGTCCGTTTAAGTGGAGAGAAATCTCTCTTAGAAAAAGAGGCTTATCACTAAACATGTAAGTGAATGATATCGGAAATATCTCTTTCTCAGAGAGATATCTCTTTAAAATGAGCGATATTTCTTTAATTTGGGAGATATCTCTAGTCTTTAAGCGAGATATCTATCCAAAATGAGAAACATCACTGTAAATTCAAGATAAATGTTATTTTCAGAATAAATAGCAAAAGGACTTTCCATACAATTTTCAAAATAAGTGTGGCAAACACCTAGTCACTGTCACGGTAGCTAAGTAGGTAGAGCACTTGTTCTGTGATCAGAAGGTCGTGGGTTCTATAACCCCGGCTGAGACTGACCTACATACAAGTCGATTAAAAAGGTAGCAACTGTTTCTTCCCAAATACCCTGCACTTTGAAGCGAAAGTTGCAGGTCTTTCAGAGGAGACCTTAAACACCTAAGCCCTGTGTCACGACAGGCGTTGGCAAGACAATTGATTCCTAAATGCTCAATGGCTTTGACAGCTGAGTACAGGTCTAATTTTGAAGCCCTTCACCATGCAGTATATGCTGACGTCGTGAAAAAATCTCGAAATAGACCTAAAACAATATACATAAAATCAATTAATTTATCCCCAAAGTGACAAAAACGGCGAAATCACATTTTCTGTTGTTTTCTTTAGTGTAGTTAAAACATAGAAAAAGAACTCTTGAGGATATCATTGCTTTGGCTGTGTTACATTTGAAAATGTACTTTTTTTCAGAAAACCTGAATTATGAGAATCTTTTCATTCAAGTTTACAATTTACATGTAGTTTAAATGAAATGTGTAAAGGAGGAGTGAGACTTACATTTGTAAAAATCAATGAACAAAAAATGTTTGCCTAAAAGTAACGTCAACAGGATGGCATGGTTATCGGTCGGTGAAAGAGGAAATGTTACATTCCGTTTATCTAAATATTTTTAAAGAGTATTTGTATACGCATGATCGAATGAAATTCTAAGGCAACTGTCAATGTATATATATATGCTTACATTTATAAAATTATAAGGAAAAGGTCCAATTATTATAATGGATTTTAGCTGTAACGTGACATTGCATTTGAATCAGCTAGCCTTTTTGTGTATAATTTTTTATTTTGATAAATTACGAATGTTGAGGAAAGAGACGCCCTTTGAAAAAATCTAATTAATAATGAATTGGGTCAAAGTGTCATCTTTATTGTTTCTTTAAGTACATCAAAATAATGTATTATACGAGCATCGATCTATGCATATGTCATGCGGTGCTATAAAACTTGATTCATTTTTCTGCGATGTTTTCATGACAAATATCATTTCGCATTCATTTCAAATCATAAACAAATCTTTAATTAAAATATGACGTCATTAACAAAACGTGATATATTCTTATATATTGAATTGGTTTCTTCCTATATCATTTACACTACAGAATATTCCGTCTTCAGAATACCCCCCCACCCTTTTTTTTTTGCAGGATGTGCAGACCGGTTTTTTAGGACGAGAATTTTTAAACCGAGGTTCCTATAGAAGTAGGTGCAGACACGCATTTTCTTAAAAGCCGTAAATGCCAAGTGCACCTTTGAAATTTGAAGCCTTTTACCGGCAACTGTATACTACAGAATGTATTAGGCGTCTTAATGAGAGTAAAACTTCTTAAATGGAGTTTATAAACAAACATTTGTTTGTACAAGTACGTGACCAGTTGACAGAGAGGATATATACTAGATACCTAGGCACCATCTAGCCATGGGTTTTTGATTCGACACTTTCGAGAATATTTACTCATATTGAAAGACCACCCATTGCAGGTGGAGAGCTGCGAATTTTATACCTAAATAGATTCTACTCGGTATCTAAGGACATAAGAGTAAGTCTGATAGAGTTCTTTTTCGTGCTAACACCTCCTGCGACGCGGAACCTCGGTTTAATTTATAAGTAAGGTCTTAAATCCCGAAGGACCGTTCTCCATGTCCCATTATTACCTAACCTACTATATAAATTGTATTTAGGCATTTTGAACTGCATGTTTCCTGATTCATTTTAATGTTTTTTGCATCCCATGCAACAGTCAAAACTGTTAGATTTGAACCCGCGACGTTAGGATCAACACCTTACTTCACGACTCTAGAGCAGACGCCACTGAAGATCAACTCCTCATTCTTAATGATGACTTTAGAGCAAACGCTCTTAAACCACTGTGTCACGTGGGCGATCGAGTTTAGCTTCAGTCACTTTTGAATCTGAGGCTACTCAAGAGATCGGAAAGATTGATTGACTGTTTGTTATTAAATTTTTTTTAATTTCATTTGAGAATTTATAAGTTATATATAGACATCACTATAAATTAGGGATTGAGTTTGAATTAATCAAGAAAATGCAGTTTATCCGAAAGACCCGCAAATATTATAACAGAAGCACTTGTTTGTTAAGTTCTATATATAATATAACCACCAAAATCTTCATACAGTATTGGGGTCTCATTTGTTCTTTAATTTAGAAAACCAATTTTATTAATTTCTATCAGATATTTATCGACGAATTCAAGACCATGGGACATTATTTGGTAGATGATTTACTAGTATTCTTTTTTCTACTGAAATGTTTAAAATGTTGATGTCTGACACACATTGAAATTAAAGATTTTCAGCCACGTTTCTACAAATATTTGGAAAGAATATGTAAGTGACAAACAAGAATTTGCATTAATTTTCTTTTGTAAATGAGAGGAAGAGGAACGTGAGTGGGGAAACTTCTTTAACACGTGCAAGATATATAATACGGAAATATAATGGTTTATTTTGATAAGTCGAAGGCCTCCTATACTTCATAAATTATAAACTTCGGATTTTATAGTTCTTATGACATAACTTTTCGATCTTCCCTTGAATGATGTATTTTAGGAGAGAACACCTTTTGAGAAAATTTAAAGAACAAATATTTGGGTCATCCATTAAAACCTATTGGGGCGTTATACCTTATATCTTCATGTAATTACCTTTCAGCTCTCTTCCGTTTCAAATCAATTAAACTCTTGTGATGCTTTTAATTAACTTTCAATGTCATTGATGTCTTTAATGTTCAAAATTAAAGCATATTGATTTAAGATGTTATATGAATTGAGGAAATTAAGTTCATTTTCTTTCCATTGTTTGTACAAATGGTGTTCAAGGGCAAATGACTTTAATTTGGCTGATCGTCCACAATAAATGATTATATGTGAAAAACAAACAAACAAAAAATTTTTAAGATTCTGCATAAAACATCCAACAGAATAAAAACTGAACGCCTTCTAAATTTATCTACTTTAATAAGTAACAATTTATCATCATAGATTATATCTTAAACATCTCAAATAGTTAAAAGCATATTTTAATCAGTTTTTATGAGTTGAACAACAAGAGGCCCAGGGGCCACAGCGCTCACCTGAGAACATCGGCTAGAAAAAAAAACACATATCAGATCAGAACTGAAAGTTTACTGAGGTTGGAGGGGGAGGCTTGAATTTTAACCCCCCAGGGGGTCATAATTTGAACAAACTAGAATCTACACTACCTCAGGATGATTCCATATAAATATAACTAATCATGGCTTTGAAGTACAGGGTGTTTCATAATATTTGTTACATTTTTGAATCTAGTTATTTTTATTACGTATCTTTCTTCCATTGCAAACTATATATGATTTTGAACATCAAATCCTGCATTTTTGTTCCATGTGAAAAAGTCAATGAAAATTTTATTCTTACTATGATTAATTGTGCTATAAACGCAGATATCATAATTTCAATATTTTTCGAAATGGACTTAATTTATCCAATCAGTACTGAATTGTAAAGCGGTGTTTTTCAATTCATGTAACCAATATTCATTCAGAAGTAGATGAAATAAATCAACAAAATACATTTTCCAAAAGGGTGGAAGCTTTCTAGAATGCTAATCAGATGGATAGTAAAAAAGTTAAAAGACAGGGACAGGAAATATATTATAAATGACGCAGTATTCCAGAAAGCCTAAAGACTTTAAAAGATTCGGAGATTTATTTTGTGAAGTGGAGACTCCTTAGTGTAGCAAACTTCTGCGAAAAGTGTCAAAAATTTCAGAAATTGATGCTTTCAATATCGGCCTTTTCAGAATATATACATTTAATCTGATTTGAAGGTATCAGCATACCAATTTTTGTAACAATCAAAGCTCATTAATGTGTTTGACATCTGCATTCGACAATAGCAATCTTTGGGCTCTTTTCAAAAGGGGTTCTTAAGGAACAGGGTCTACAATCCTAGACCACAAATACTGGATGAGCTAAAAAAGAACAGATCTTTAAATGAGTAGAGTCTAAACAAAAATATTTGACAAGGTTATACTCTATACAAATTTCAAAAAGCAACTTTCATTTGTTGTTGAAATAATGGAAATCATGTAGAACATGTAATGTGAGCTTTTGACGTCGTGAAATCAACGTAGCAAAAACTGACGCAAGTTGGAAAATCGCTAATTTTCATTAATATGTAAGATTTTGTTCAGTGTTTAATATTTTAGTTGGTAATTATACTTAATGAATCTTATGGATACATACATCAATTTGATAAAAAGACATCAGTATCTTTTTCTTGTGTTTGTCAAATTGAAGATTCAAAATGTAACATATATTATGAAACACCCTGTACTTAAAAAGAAGATTTTAAAACGTTTCCCTATATATTCCTATATAAAACTTTTTTGGCCCCACCCTACCCCCGGGCGTCATGATTTAAACAAACTTGAATCTACACTACCTGAGGATGATTCCACACGAGTTTCATCTTTCCTGGCCCAGTGGTTCTTGAAAAGAAGACTTTTAAAGATTTTTTTCTATATATTCCTTTGTAAAACTTTTAACGACCATTATGGCCCCACCCTAGCCCCGGGGGTCACGATTCGAACAATCTTGAATCTACACTACCTGAGGATGCTTCCACATGAGTTTTATCTTTTCTGTCTCAATGTTTCTTGAGAAGAAGATTTTTAAAGATTTTTCCTATATATATATTCCTATGTAAAACTTTGATCGGCCATTTTGGCCCCATCCTAGCCCCGGGGGTCATGATTTGAACAAACTTGAATCTATACTACCTGAGAATGATTCCATATGAGTTTCATCTTTCCTGGTCCAGAGGTTCTTGAGAAGATTTTTAAAGATTTTTCCTACGTATTCCTATGTAAAACTTTGGTCGACCATTTTGGCCCCACCTTAGCCCCGGGGGTCATTTATTAATAGAACAAACTTGAATCTACACTACCTGAGGATGCTTTCACATGAGTTTCATCACTCTTGGCCCAGTGGTTCTTGAGAAGAAGATTTTTAAAGATTTATTGAATCTACACTACCTGAGGATGCTTCCACATGAGTTTCATCTCTCTTGGCTCAGTGGGTCTTGAGAAGAAGATTTTTTAAAAATGCCATTAATTTTTCACTAATTCATAAGTATCTCCCCTTGGAAGCGGGTATGACCCTTCATTTTAAAAAACTTGAATCCCCTTCACCTAAGGATACTTTGTGGCATGTTTAGTTGAAATTGGCCCAGTGGTTCAGAAGATGAAAATGTGAAAAGTTCTGTACAACGACGACGACAGACAACGTACAAATTTTGATCAGAAAAGCTCACTTGAGCCTTCGGCTCAGGTGAGCTAATAAATGAATAAAAATATATATTCTTATATTGTTTCGAAAATGTACATTCCTTAATATCTTAAGCTGTTTTGCGTGAATGTTGAAGGTGATAAAAGCGAGCAGTAATCGTTCTCAAAAAATCTATAAACTATACAAAGGACAAGGTAGGGTAATCACTGGATCGGGCCCCTAATTTTATGTAAAAATCAGAACACAGTAACAACTGTGACAGTTTGTAGTTAAGAACAAAATTGACGCTTATTTTAAAACCAGCACTAATTTTGATTTAAAGCATACACGGAGGCTACAAGAGGGTGCAGTACATGTAATAGGACGTTTTCCCGAATTTCCTCAATTTTGGAGGAATTCTATCAAATTTGATATACTTTCACTTCGGGAAACATAAAGCATAACCTTCTCTATCTGAGATTTTTAAACACAAGATGCATTTGAAACTTCTGTATGGAATAAATAAATTTGGTAGATAGACAAGCTTGTGCTCTATGTTTTCTGAAAGGAAACTTACTGCAGAATTGATTAAAATTTGTATAGTGGTTTTCAATTTATAGACTGTTGCATCATTCTACAAGACACCTCAAACTAAGGGCCAAAAAGGGGTCTTATCTTATCTTGTCATTTCTGAAGAGGGCATAAAACACAGAATCCTTGAAATTCCAAAAGGTGGGATTAGGTGCCTAGAAGGAGTAAGTATCCCTGTCATACTGATAAAGTAGATGGTACATTCAATAGTCAAATTCAAAAAAGGCCTAACAATTGTTTGGAAACACGTCGACAAAAATAAATTAGATTCAATGATATAGACTGTGTTTGTTCATTGCTAGCAAAGTCATTTTAACAACCACTGAATTTATAAAATTCCAACTTTAAACGGGGTTGTTGAAATACCTGTTACATCATCATTATGATATCCCCCTGATTTTAAATTTCTTTTTTTCAATATGTTTCAGACTTTAATAATTCATATTGATGTAGATCTAATTCTTGCGACATTTATGTGTTCGAACAAAGATAATAAAGTGTACAGTTAAAACTTTCTGATATGTTATCCCTTACTTATTCATTCATCTGAAACATTGTTGCTATATAAGTCAAGGGCACCATAACGTAGGAGGAAAATAAAAAAAATGAATGTTCACAGGAAATCATTCCAAAAGGTATGCTTCTGACTTTATTTATTTTTAATGTTTCATATTTAACAAGTATGATATGATTAAAAAATTTACTTGTAGCAAGTTTGTTAACAAGTGTTTCATGTTTGGTCATAATTTAATTTAATTTCTTTTTTTTTTTTTAAATAAACAAGAATAGAGAATCAAAAATGAAATTATAAATTTTTACAGTACATGCACATGGGTTGTTCCAAAAATCATATACAGTCTTCATAACTTTGTAAAAAAAATTACCACTGTTAGGTCAGACTACAAAGGATATATACATTTGGACCTATGTTGATGATAAATTATGCAAATAATAAATTTCTTAAAATTGACATTTTCCATGATGTTAAAATATTCTATTTTGCAACCATAATTATTATTACGAGGGGTGATCAAAAAGTTCGCGAACTAATTGAATAACTTCCAAAAAAGAAATGATATAGGGTTTAAGTGTTAAAAATGTTTCAAAGTAGTCCTCTCCGATTTTAATGCGCATCTGCAACATTCTGCCCATGCGCGGATCACGTGATATAGGCGGTCACGTGACATGCTCCTTAGCGTTCTGTCACAGAAGCTGACAATTTTTTTTCCATCTTTTATATTTCTTACCATGCAGGTTATTTTTTTCAACAAAAACAGTCTACTTGTCAGAAATGGCCTACTCTCTGAAATAGTATGGGTGAATAATGATATTCTTTTGCAGAATGAGCATGGTGACCATAAAAAACCCAAGTTCTCTGTCTTTTGAGCGTCGTTTATTTCATTTGGATAAAGTATGGGTGCCTTCACTTTATCATATCTGATATGTAAACGATATTTTAGGGATTTGATAATTATATTATTGTAAAGATATTCATGTATTTTTCTAACTGTAAGTTGGCGATCATTCATATCAAATTGCTTTACAAAGGATACGTCTCCCAGTTTGCTTTTACTGGGCAACAGAACAAACATCATTTTTAAACATCTCCTTTCCTTTACTTAAACAATCAATCCAATTAATGACGAAACTTCAGGCAAGTCTTTTGTCTTCATAAACCGTACACAAATTATTATAAACTTGTACAAATGAATTTCCAAGATATAAGTTTAACTTTACAGCTGTTCGTTTCTAGAATACGACTGAGTCAACCATTTTTTGTCACAAGTGATCTACCGTATGACGTCATTTTCACATTGTGACGTCACAAACACAAGCAAAAACGTTGCGTTACATATGTTATTTATAGAACATTTGTATGGCTTTATGTGTACCAAATTTCATTCTGATCTGAATTGTGGTTTTGTAAATACGTGTAGAGATAGTTCGCGAACTTTTTGATCACCCCTCGTATATACACAGTCTCGTTTCAAAATATTTGATTTAATTTCGTTGGTATCATCAGTACTTATTAATAACAATTTTTGTGGCACTATCGTTTATCAAATGTCCATTAAAATATGATTTTGTTAATGCAATGTAATGACGACAAGACGATTTGTCGGTACACATTTGAAATCTGGGATAAATTCAATGCTAGCACAATCTAAAATTGAATTAGACAAGATTACAGCTAATGTGTGACAACAAATTCATCAAATTTTATACCTTTATTTAAATTCGATCAGAAAACAAAGCTGCATAATAAATTATAATTTTCATGTCGAGAACATTGGAAAGATCCCGTGAGCGGTGACGCAATTTGATTTGAATTTTCTGTAAATGGCGTCAATGCATATGGATGGAATAAAATGTTTGATTTAATTTTTATTTATCTCCCCTTTAGACTCAGAAGTTTTTTAACAATATAATATTAGTACAGTAGTTATAAATAGCATAAGGAATTCATGGCATTTTTATATCAGAACCGGAAATAGCTAGGTATAAGAAGTATAATTTTTTTACTCATATAGAGTGGTCACTATACATCTGAGAAGACTTCAGAGTTAGGCATTTACTCAGCTCTCTTGATCAGAGCAACTGAGCAGTGAGAAATCTTTATCCAATCTTGATTGATTGAAGTTGAAAATTTTAAACAACTTACCTTAAACTACAATCGCCCTGTCCAATATAGACTTCTGACAATACATTAATATTTTGTGAAATGTTCTTTATGGTTTTAACTGTAATGATTTCATCATTTATGTTGCAGATCTCTTTGCAATGTTTTTCAAGTCAAGGTTTTGTCTCAAAGGCTGTTTTTGACATAGAGGTAACAAGTTACACTTGACCTTTAGATCAATAAAGTATATGTAACTATCTAAATTTTAATCACATTGTTGAAAGTGAGCAAGAAAAAAAATCAAAATCTAATGAAAGCTTTTAGATTTTTAAATAAAATAAATATCAGCAAAAAATTTTTTCTGATTAAAATGTTTGAATTTTTCTTATCATATACCTCCTTTAAGAGTGAATAAACATTTAAGAATATTCTTGATCTGATCTAGTGTGTTTCTTTTTTCTTCAGCCTTGTCAGCTACATAGACTAGACACTGGGCCGTCAACTAGATGTTCTCTCACGAGGAAGGATGCCCTTAATTATTTTAAGAGCATGACGGGAATGAGAGAGATAGGGAACGCAGCAGAGAAATTGTTTCATCAAAATTATATTCGGGGACTTCTTCATTTGTGCCCAGGAATGGTAAAACATTTCCTCTTTTATGATAC
The DNA here is from genome assembly GCF_032062105.1 of Saccostrea cuccullata. Classification (NCBI taxonomy): domain Eukaryota; kingdom Metazoa; phylum Mollusca; class Bivalvia; order Ostreida; family Ostreidae; genus Saccostrea; species Saccostrea cuccullata. Next base: position 415,660 of record NW_026926068.1, on the reverse strand, counting down.
CTTGAAATAACTTGCAAGAACTTGTTTCCGATCCCTTTGATTTAATTCAATAAAATATGTTAAAAACAAATATATAGAGATCAAGCTCAAACGATCTTTAAGGTAGGGTTCTTCTCACACAAAATTGTTTTCCTTGTCTTTGAAAATTAAGGAAATTTTCGAAGAATCAAGAAGACAATATTACTAAGTGATGGTTTCAGTTAGACTAGTTATGACCATTCTATATTTGTGTCAAGGTCACGTCAAGTTAATTACCTTTTCCCTAGTCATTAAGAATGAAAAAAATACTGCATACAATCATGCGATAGGGTTCTCTTTTCTAAATATTAAATGTTTCTCTTTTTGCACAAAAAGATGTTACCATATAAGGCCTATTAGATGATATTACCAAATTGACACAATATAGTTTAACAAAAATGGATTTTGGCTAATCCGAATTTTCAATTTTTTCTTAATTTTTTCAGGATATATTAATTAATTTTATATTTTAAATTTCCTTATTTTCACATATATATGGTAAACAAGATGTGTTTGTGAAACACTATGTGCCCGGCGGCAACAAAGTTAAAAAAACATATTTTTAACATACAGGTCACAGTCAAGGTCAAAAGGTCATTGATCTTGGTGTCATTTTAAAGAACTTGATTAGTGAAGTATGCATACCAAATATAAAGTCTCTATCTCTCACGGTTCAAAAGTTATGTTGAAAAGTCAAAAAAGCTATTTTAAGCATATAGAACACAGTCAAGGTCACAAGGTCATTGACCTTAAGGTCATGCAAAGGGGCTTAATTAGTGGAGTATACCTGCCAAATATTAAGTCTCTATCTTTCTTCGTTCAATAGTTATGGCGAAGGTTAAAGTTTGCCGACAAAAAACTAAATTAAACGTATAGGTCACAAGGACATTGAAAATGGTGTCATTTAAAAGATCCTAATCAGTGGTGTATGCATAGTTAATTAATATGAAGTCTTTATCTTTTATGGTTCAAAAGTTATGGCGAAGGTTAAAGTTTGCAGAAAAAAAAACTATTTTTAGCATAAAGGTCACAGTCAAAGTCACAAGGTCATTGACCTTGAAGTCGTTTGAAAGAGTTTAATTAGTGGAGTATGCATACCAAATATGAAGTCTCAACCGTTCATGGTTCAAAAGTTATGGCGAAGGTTAAAGTTTGCAGACAAACAGACAAGCAGATAAACAGACAGACAGACAGACAGCTAGACAGACAGGACAAAAACAATATACGCCTCGGATCTTTCGATTCGGGCGCATAAAAAGTCATATGAAGATACAAAATAATACGAAAATAAAAAACTCCGTTTACTATATTAATTTTAAGTTGTTCAATTGTGATGAGAAAAAAAAAAACAAATATGATCGTTAAAATATCTTACATCTAAATATAGAAGAGATACAAGCAAATAAACATTGAATATTTCATCTAGTCAGAAACCAGAGAAGAGATTGGATCAGGTGCTATGAAGGAGTGACACTCTGAAGTCTTATATAAGAAGTTGCTATGTTGTTTTATTTCATTTCATTATACGCCTTAGAAAATTCCCAATTAAAAAAAAAAACATTGACTTATCTTTCATTTGCCCGTCAGCCTTAATTTAAAGTACATGTAACTTGGTCCCATTCGTTTTAATTTTGGCATTGATACTTCTCAGGAAAAACGTGAAGGCAAGTAAGGAATGTTTGCACATTGATGAAATTGTTATTGTTGTTTGACTAGTTTCTCAGAATTCATAAAAAATGTAAAACCACAGCCAGAATATGCTGACATATTACCATAAGGATACAGTCCTGCATTTTAATGCAATAAATTTCAAAATTGTGTTTACCCTAATGTCCTTTTGTGGCCTTTTACGCGGCAGGGAGACTTAATTTAAATATATACAATTAAACCTAAAGACCCTTCGGTTACACGGACATAAAATTAAAAATCGAAAAGTACAGCACAATATACAAGTATTAACTGTATCTAAAGTTTTTTTTTCTTTCCTGCAACAGGAAGCTGTTCGCACTGGAGTGGTAGGGGCAATAACAGAAGAGGACGTTTTGGTTGGCAATTACCGCACCCACGGCTGGGCTTACGCTAGGGGAGGTTCGATAGAGGGGATTCTTGGTGAATTTTTAGGTAAAAAAAGCTATCAAGGAAAATTCAATCTTACAATGATTGGTTGTTTGCTGTTTTACCTCTCATTCTAACAGTTTTTTTCATTTACAAAGAGACGTCACCTTACGTGTCATTTTAACAGGTAAAATTTGAATCATACGTGAAGAAAGTTGTTTATATTTTAATCGTGTAATTGGTAGCATCTTACTTATGGTTTTTTTTTCGATAGGGAAGTCAACTGGTTACTGTAAGGGAAAGGCTGGATCTCAACACCTTTACTTGTACAATATGCTTGGAGGGAACGCAATAGTCGGATCTTCGGTATTTCATTCTTTACGATGAATAATGTGTTTTGAATACTATTTACATCGTTGTTTTCTTTTGATGTAAAATTGATCGCATGTTTTCTTTTCAAATAACAACTCTTGACTTAATTAAAGCAAATCAGATTTATGTACGATTACTTAAATTTTGCTCAGACAGCTTTTGAATTGTAGTTAACTGCAACACCTCAAAAATTATTTTAAAAAGTTACTAACTAATTCTAAATAAAAAGAAATATATACTGAATTTTGAAAAAAAATACTATGAATACTCTGATGTGATAAAGGTGCATCTGTTTGAATGCGTTGTACTCTTATTTTTTTTACATCCTGCAAAGTAGTCGCTATTGCTTTGAAAAAAATCTGACTACTGTAAAATCAAATAAAATCATGGGGGATTTTTATTTTTTAATTTTTTAGGAGGATTGAGGAATTAAATAAATGTTGGTTCATGGGGATTTGATTTCTTGGTTAGAAAATTTTCAGTAGTAATACATATAAAAGTTTCTTTTCGCGGAAGTCATTAATTTGTGTGTCTCTCCATACATAAAAAAAATAAATTAAACCTCTCCGAGATCTAGTACGAGGGGTGATCAAAAAGTTCGCGAACTAATTGAATAACTTCCAAAAAAGAAATGATAAAGGGTTTTTGGAGTTGAAAATATTTCAAAGTAGTCCTCCCCAAATTTAATGCATATCTGCAACCATTCTGCTTAGGCGCGGATCACGTTATATAGGCGGTCACGTGACATGCTCCTTAGCGTTCTGTCACAGAAGCTTAAAATTGTGTCCGACTCTAATATTTCTTACCATGCAGGTGATTTTTTCCAACAAAAACAGTCAGAAATGGTCTAATCTCGGCAATAGTATGGATGGATAATATTCTTTTGCAGAATGAGAATGGTGACCATCAAAACCCAAGTCCTCTGTCTTTTGAGCGTCGTATATTTCATGTAGATAAAGTATGGGTGCCTTTACTTCATCATATCTGATATGTTTAAAGTCTAAAGTAAACGATATTTTAGGAATTTGATAATTTTATTATTGATAAGATATTCATCTTTTTTTCTAACTGTCAGTTGGCGATCATTCATATCAAATTGCTTTACAAAGGATACGTCTCCCAGTTTGCTTTTACTGGCCATGGGCAACAGAACAAACATCATTTTTAAACATCTCCTTCCCTTTACTTAAACAATCAATCCAATTAATTTCAAAACTTCAAGCAAGTCTTTTGTCTTCATAAACCGGACATTAATTATTATAAACTTCTACAAATGAATTTCCAAGATATAAGTTTAACTTTACAGCTGTTCGTTTCGAATACGAATGAGTCAACCATTTTTTGTCACAAGTGATCTACCTTATGACGTCATTTTCACATTGTGACGTCACAAACACGGGAAAAACGTTCCGTTACATATACTATTTATAGAACATGTGTATGACTTTTTGTGTGCCAAATTTCATTCTGATCTGTATTGTAGTTTTGTAAATATAGAGATAGTTCGCGAACTTTTTGAATGATAACATTTGAAAAAGTGAAAAAGAAATTTTTAAAAAATTCAAATGGATTTCATTTTATGTAATTTGTGTAATGATTCTTCAAAAGGTACCCCTGGGAACTGGCGTTGGTTTTGCAATGAAATATGAAAAGAAACCTAACGTGTCTATTTCTATCTACGGAGATGGTGGAGCCAACCAAGGCCAAATATTTGAAGCCTTTAACATGGCCAAACTTTGGAACCTTCCTTGTATATACCATTGTGACAACAATGGTTACGGTTATTCAACAAAGGCAGAGAGGTCCACAGCCATGACAGATTTATACAAAAGAGGAGATTTCATTCCAGGAATAAGAGTAAAAATTCTAAGTAATTTAAAGATTTATTTATACAAACATGTACATGTAAGTTGATTAAATATGACAAATAAATAGATCTTTTGATTTCATGCAATGTATATTTCTGTCTTATGTAGAAAAAAAATGTGCTTCAAATATTGTTATACATCTAAGAAGAAGAAAAAAACGGCTTGACTTGATAAAAGTTTACACTGTTTATGCATAGGTTGATGGTATGGACATTTTGGCTGTTCGAGAAGCCTTTATTTTTGCCAAAAACTATGCCTTAGAACATGGCCCAATTCTAGTAGAAACAATGTCATATCGATACTCCGGACATAATGCAAAAGACGAAGGGACCAGGTAGTTTATCTTTACTTATTTATCTATCTCTATAATGTTCTTCTTAGAATTTCTTATAAGAGATGACTGAAAAATCCGTGAAGATAAAAACGTTTCGTATAAAGATAAAACACTGTGTTTTAACAGTAAAATTATTTACAATTTTGTTAATTGATGCCACTTTTCCCTGATGTCATTATTAAATTGTTTCTAGGCAAACTTTCTGACCTTTTCAAACCACTATAAACCACAAACTCTAAAAGATACTTACTTGACATTTTCAATATTAAGTGATGTGACCTTTAACAAAAATACAGCAAGTAATCTCCTTGGAATGGTCTGATATACGTTTCTGCTATACGGGACAGTTAGATAGGACCAAATGTTCAAAACCTCAGCGAGGAAATCAACTTTGGATTTAATTGCTGGCAGTAATTTTTCAGCCGAATTTTGTGACCTATTGCTATCTGTTTTCGTCCATTGTCGTGCGTTAGCATTTGAACATTTACAGCTTCTTCTCTGCAACCGCTAAACCAATTTGAACTAATTTTGGCATAAAGCATCTATGGGTAAAGGAAAACAAAAATTGTGAATCTTATGGTCCCTGCTCCCCTTGGGACTGAGGGGTGGGCCATAACCACTAAGATTAATGCAATCTTTACAAATCTTCTTCTTTACTCCTGGACATCAAGCAGTCGAACTCTTGGAATGATTGTAATCAGCATTGAGTCCTATATAAAAATTGTAAAATTCATAGCCCCAAGATCAGGGTTCTAGTGCTAGAACAGGGCTAAATAGATTATATAGTGAAAATGCATTATTTATTTGAAAATCTTCTCTGGTCCTGGGCATTTAAAAAAAGAACCAAGTACATAATTATGTTGAATAAGACTGCTTCTTCCAAAATTGTGGATTCATGGCCCCAGGGTTTGGGGTTCTGGTGTAAGGGTGGGGCTCTATTGATTATATAGTGAATATACATTAATTCTTTAAAAAATCTTCTTCTCTGCTCCTGGGTATTAATATTAATAAATGTTTGTAACCCTCTCATTAATCAGACTCTTCCTACCTTTATTAGAGCTTTTTTCCATTCAGAGACCATATCCTTCCCCATTATCATATATCTTCACAAACCGAAAATTGCAGATTTATTCACAGAAATTATGTCCGCCAAATCACTTTGTTTTTCGCCTCGTAGTTACAATCTAAATCCAGTTTTCTTAGCTCATCTGACATTTCTTGTCGTCTGCTCTCCATCATTTACAACGAAAACACTAAAGAGTTCAAACAGGGGAAGCAACTGAAAATTGGGTGCAAGGGGAAATCATCGTTCATATAATTTTTACCCAACGAAATTGTATGTTAAATATGTGCTAATTTAGAATTACATCTCAAAACCAAAGAGAATAAAAACAAACAACAAAACTTCGGGAAAAAGTTGCATCAGTATTTGCATGTCACTGTAGTTGCAATTTGCTAAAAAATGTCTTTCTTGTGAAAATGTCCTTTTCATTCAGTTGCTTTAATTTTTCTAATCTTTTCTAAAGGTATTAATATAATTTGTATTTTGAGCTTAAGCAGAAATTGATAATAATGGGGACATATGAGTGATGCATAATTAAAATCAAAGATGTTTTTTTTATATTTTAAATCTAGTCGCCTCCACGCTTATTGTTGGTTATAATCAAAGATATTCCTTTTTTTATATCTATATTGATGGAGAATGTTTAATTCCATAAATTACTTTTATCTACAATTTGATATAGTTACAGATCCAAAGACGAGATTAACCTGTTTCAACAAAGAAAGGACCCCATTAAAAATTTCATGAATAGGATTGTGAACAAAAATTTGGCAGATGAAGAAGAATTAAAGGTACAATTTAGACATGCTCTAATCCCTTTTATTTAGATATCTAATAAAGGAATATATATGGTCTATTTTTAACATTTATGGATATAGTTTTTTTTTCTTTTTCGTCGTATAGCTAATTCATCGAGCAATCAAAGAAGAAGTTCAATTAACAGTAAAGAAGGTCAAGGGCAAAAATGAACTCCCACTAACCCATCTTTACGAGGATGTTTACAAGACTCTAAATTATCATTTATAATATATGAGTCCGACTTTTTTTAAAGATATGTTTTTAAGCAGTCGCTCAAGATAAAAATTTATTTTATACAATGTAGTGTGGAATCATCAATGTTCTTGGGGAGCCGATGTTCGTGGATTTCTTAGGTCACCCTTATCCACGAATTTACATCCTTCCGAACATTTATTTGTCAGCACAAGGTATTTATATATTGAATCCTCTGTATATATATATGTTACCCACGAAATCATGTCTCCACGAACCAACAAAATTTTGCTTACTAACGAACATTAACCCCTACGAATTATAATGATACACCAGTATTTCTCACTTTATAATTACAATTGCCATGTATATGGGATAAAAGCCATGCGACTTTATAAATTACATATGTTTGACAGCATCGATCAGCAACTCCTCCTTCCTTAAAAAAACACAACTTTTTACCTTACTTTAGATGACTACTTCACTATATAACTATTGTTTCAAAAAATACATATATCGTCAGTTTTAGCTTCTCTAAAAATCTAAATCTGAGAGTGGTCAGCTTTTTATTTGCTATTAGCAATCATGCAAAAAGCAATGCAGGGATAGTAATACTGCGAAATAATCCAACATTCAGTAAGAAATACAAATTTTCAACCCCGTAAAGCTAAAATGGATATTAATAAAGTTTAAATTATTAAAAATAATCAATTGTTGACTTTTTTAGTACGTGATTTCAAACAATCCATTTAAAAGGGACAGTCTACATCATCCAGTTTGGAATACCGACCCATCTGTATTTTCACAGTACTTAAAATTTCACTTTTAGTGGTAACGGTATTTTAAAGATTTAAAGTACATTGTAATGAGTTCATGAACGAGTATAGTTGCTAATTATTAAACCCCTGCCTCTCTTAATTCAAAGCACATAAGCTGAATTTTACACTCTGCAGTATATTTTGCAAAGTAGATCAAAAATCAAGGTCACGTAGACTGTAACGCTGGTATTTTTTTAGAAAATGTTTGATGGCAAACAGTGGACATGCTAAATAGCGTAAACTTACATCTCTAATGTTAAAAAGAAGTTGTTTATTGGCCCTGTCAATTTTTTTCAAAAAATAGGTCAAGGTCGAGTTTAAGGATAGCTAGGTCGGTAACCATGGTAAAATAAAAAAAAGCGACAGTGCCAAGTAATAAATACGCAAACTATCAAATCCATATCTCATACAGTTCTCGAGATTGAGGGTGTGACAGACGGGCAGACAAACAGACGGCGTGTAAAGTGATCCCTAAGTGCCCCTCTGCTCTGCAGGAGGTATATGTATGGAAAAAGGGGTTTTAATGTAAAAAAGCATATACAATTAACTCAAGTTCCCAAAAATTATGAAAATTAAAGGAAATTCGCTTTAATGAATATCTATTTACTAAGTAGTTAACTTATCTCAGTTTCTTGGTACAATCTGAATGACACTTTGTCGTATCATTTTAAAAATAAACATGATATTAGTAATTTCAGTTAAGTGTGAAGTTTTGCATTACGTCACGATCTTTTCCGACTGATGCATCCAGCGTAAACAATTCAGGCTCCCGCTGTGTGATTGGTCAACTCAAATTATCAACATTGACACGGAAATAGACAGTGGCACGAGCAACCAATCAGGGATTAGAAGAAACTACCAGTCGTAAAGCTTGTGGTTAGGAGGCGTGTACTATTTACCTTAAGTGCAGCTGTCATCATATGTTGTGACGTAATGCAAATCTTCACACTTAACTGAAATTACAAATAAATGATTTTGAATAAAAATCATGGTTGTTATGTTCAATGTCTTGCAACACCACATACTCACATAAACATGAGCAGCGCAAATTACATATAATATTTTAATAATTCATAACTCTGGTTACATTAGTATTTTTAAAGAGGGGCAATGGCTCTTGTCCTATTTTGATTTTTATTGAAATCTAAGGAACTAAAAGAAATGCCCTTGACCTTACCCTGCTTCTAAAATTGAATGGTTAAATTTAATCTTACTGAAACCGTCACTTAGTTATGTTGTTTTCTGAAAACTGTGAACATTTCATTAATTTTTATATACTGTAAGTAATTTTTACATACTGTAAGTATGAGAAGAATCCCTCCTTAAATGTAGAATTACAAAATTAATGTTGGGAAAGTCAACTAAAAAGTTGAAATGTCAAGCATTAAGTAGCCCAAGGCGCACAGTGGTTGTACCACATTCGCTCTAGATAAGCGGAGCTAGAGGTTTATTCTTACGTGACGGTTCGAATCCCAATGAACAAACCGTTTAAACTTATTCATAATGCACCTAGTTTTCTGTTAGGATGGAAAAACGATGTAGCTAAATAACCTAAAATTCGAAAAGTAGGTCGTAAAATACTAGGTAACACTTAAAAAAGGAAGAAAGGATATTCGATCTTGAGACTCTAAAGGACTCTTACATATATATTGTACATATATCATTTACAAGTGAGCTTAAACAACTTAATCGTATGATGCTAAGTCTATTGCGAGGCGATGAGCTTTAACTTGTAATTAATTTCAATGCTTCATCTTTTATCTAATTTTCACCATTGTAATCCATTAATATATCGATACGCCCTTGCTAATATTAAAGCTCTCTGTCTTCTCATGTCTTCTGATACAATATTTCATATTGTAAGAATATGAAAATCTCTGCAACGACATGCATGGCAGGATTGTGCAAATAGTGAAGAAAGAAATTTTTTTGGAAAAATTGGAATAAATGGGTATTAATACGAAATGATATATCAATTAAGTCTAACCAAAAAATTGTTAATTTTTCTTTAAATGCACTAAGAAGTCGTACCGTAGGAAAAACCAGTCGTTTATCTGTGAATAACCTGATTGATATCAGTGGTCATAATGCATCAATATATTTTTTTCTTACGATTATCTTGACTTTCATTGCTCACAATGGACCTAGCCTTTCTTGAACTTCATTCTTCAATATTTTAAAGCTCCATTTCATAATTTAACAGGAAATTCATCGGGACGAAATGAAGTCCTGAGACTCATTTCGAAATACTTTCAACTTACTCTATGTGGATGGAATAAAAATCTTCATAATGACCTTAAAATCAAAAAGTACGTCATAAAATACTCAGGAGACCCTTAACAAAGGAAGAAACGGTTTTCAATCTTGATACTCCAAAGGACTCTTAAATATATATTTTACATAATTATATCATTTACGTGTGATCTTGAACAACTTAATTGTATGATGCTTAGTCTATAGCGAGACAAAGAGCTTGACATTGTAATTAACGAGGTTCGCTCCTAAGTTTTTCAGCAGATTTTTGTCTTGACCTCTATCTAAAAAAATCTACACAATGTTTTAGTTCTTAGTTCTTACAATGGATTTGGATTCTATAATGCTAATTGTAAAAGTTATATTCAATGAAGACCCCGTGATTACGTTCCATACCGAAAACATTTAGTGAGGAACTATATTTGGTGGCGGAAGGTTTTTTTTAAGAAGAAAAAGATCGTTTTTTGTCTTTAGAAGTATTCAGTATTGCTCAGTTTGGATTCCTATTTTTAAACGCAGGGTGCACACAGGGTAATTTTGCGCAGTTAAATATTCTGATCCCAAACTATATATCAACTGTCATGAATTCAGTCATCATATTTGATAAATATATCAAATACATCATGAAAGTCCTCGAAAAAATAGCCCAATTTAAGCTTAAAATTAGCACCATCTTAGTAATATCTAAAAATCAATATCTCAAACTGATAGTTTTCATTTTATTTTCTGATTATATCAGATGATTTTAACCACTCTGCTTAAATTCAGATAAAAGTCATTACTTTCAAATGATTATTTTTTTGTTTGCTTTTTAAATTTTGAACACTTGAAAAATAACATTTTTTGAGTGCAGAAAGGTCAAATAATTGACTATGCGGAGCAATGTGAAACTATTTTTGCTGTCACAATTTTTAATGTGACTATTTAAGATTAAAAAAAGACTGTGTTTGTCCAATTATTCATTTGGATAAAAAAAATACTAAAGGAAAAAAAAATTGAAAAATTGATATATACTGAAACACAGAAGAAATCCAACAAACAATAATCTACAAGGGTTTGATTTTTTTATCTAATGATTTTCAAAAAAGGAATACAGTAAGGCTAAACTCACTTTTCAGAACATCAGAGATTTTAAATTAATAGAAATGTTAAATGTTTATCTTTTTACTTTACTAAGTAACATATGACTGTTAAAACACCCCCCTCCCAGCCATTCATTCAAGTAAAACGTGCAAGACTGCCCTAAACAGCAATTGCAGCTTAATTTCCACGATACAATAGGTTCATCAATATCAAGATCTGAGCGAAGGAATTTTTCTTTGCCATTTTTAAATGCCCGTTTTTCAGATGATATGGTCGAATTTTCTCTAATTTAGAGCAACGTAGACACCCTTGGACTTCCAGTACAAGGACTGTCCTTAATGCATATGATACGTAAGACCTGTTGAGGCGTAATGTAGTGAATTTTTGCATCAGCAACTCTCCATCACCTTTACATTGAAATTTTCTAGCTAGAGCAATGAAAATGCGTACTTAAGCCATTTTCAAGAGGCCCTAGCATAATTACGGGAAACGAAAGGAGAATTTATTTTTTGAAATATTGCTGCAATACTTATAATGAACAGTAAAAAACCTTAAAAATCCATAATATTGTCAAATGTTTTGTTAAATATGCAGTTTTTGATTTCTGATAAGCAGACTCAAACTTGACTTCCGGTTATGGTATGAAAATCGTTCAACCGTTAAATTACCGATATTTACCAAATTGAAGATATCCATTATTTTAAGATACAAAATTATTTACTTTACATAATTAGTTCGCCATAAAGTATGGTGTTGCGTTTCTTTTGCGTGTCAATATATGTGTTAAGGTGCGGTCACACGTTGCTTTCGACTAAAATTGTACAGTGTGACTACCCAAATCGAAAGTCGAAAGCAAAATCTGAAAGTCGATTTAAAATCGGATGGGCGTCAGTTTTTCAATCGACTTTCTCAAGAAAATGGTGACATTACAATGACATTTCCCGCGACACGAAATTTAAAAAAAATGCATAATATGTCTAAAATAACAGTTTTTAACTTTTTATACATAAATGCACATGTGTAATGAAATTCGTATCTATAATATTATGCCATTCTTGTAAATGATTTATCACAAAAATGTTCGTTTATTTAAAGTGAATTAAATAGATTAAACTTCACACAAGTCATGTACATTATCAAAAATGAGGGTATTTTAATATTTCATTAAAAACCATCAGTGTTCAAATTATTAAAATTATACTGTAAATTAGAATTACAATATCCTCTATTGATCCTCTAGTAATAACTATTTAAAATGCTTTTTAAACTTTTCTACCATCTCGAGAAATTATTGGATCAAAATACCTAATGTGATTGAGGACTAACCGTATATTTTTTGTGGAAATATTCAGAGAGGTGTTTATATGGCAGTCATGCTCATCTATCTTATAGACTTAGCCTATAATTCTTAAACTACAATATTTATGTACATGTGTTAAATAATTGGTTTTCTTAACAAGCCGATATAGGCGAAACCATTGTGACATCAATATTAAAATTAGAAATAAAAAACAAGAAGAAAAAATGACCCTTCCTTAAATAAATATACGTACTGAACCGCTTACAAACACTTAAAATAATGCTTTTCTGTTCTTGAGGTTAAGTTCAGCAGATAATCTCTTTACAATCACATGATTGTTATAAGTACTCAGACGGAAGTATATAAAAGACACTTTTCGTCCAAACTATTCAGAATAGAAACAGTATTTTCCAATATGATGAAGAAAAGTGTGTTTTTCAGTTTTTATTTCATTTTTCTTTTTCAACTTTTAAAAGTGTATAATATATTTTCACAAGGACTTTATGAGGACAGAAGGAAATTTCAGGGACCTTTTACAGAAAATTTGAAAGAAAATGTCTGTACCGAAAGTATCAAAACATGTGGTGTTCTACTAAACGTATATCAGACCATGCATCGATTTACAACAGGAAAATTAGTTGAGGTTCAACAGTCTGGAACAAAGAACGAAAACACGGTTAGTTTGTACAAAAATAGGTCCCGAACATGCCAACTTCAACTTAAAGAAATGGAAATGAATGTTTCGGAGTCTTTAAATGCAATTGATTCTTTGAGCAAATTAAATTTGAATGCAGATCTCAAACTACAGGAGCTTCAACTTAAAATGAAAACAAAAACCAACAAAATGCTATCAGTAAACAAATCCCTGTCATTTTGTGAAAAGAAGTTAGATGGATGTACGTTTAACCTTGCAAACACAAGTCTTCTTCTTCGAACGACAAATGAAACAATTTATCGCGCAATCGAAAAAATGGAACAAAAATCACTTGAACTGAACGCCGAGAGAGCAAAAGTAGATGCAATCAACAACAGTTTAAAACAATGTAACAAAGTCCTTATGGAAGTTTACTCTAATGTCACCGATTTTTCCGAGGCCCTTAGATTAGTGGAGAAGACAGTATTAATACTTAAGAATGAGAGCTTGCGGTGCAATTTGATATTAAATGACACTTTATCAAACTTAAACGAAACATCGATAGAGTTACAGTCTTCTGAGATGGAGAAACAGAACTGTTTGAATCTTCTTGAAATACAGAATAAAACAAAATTAGAAAGTTTCCACAAAATATCAAAAATGAATAATTCCTTGAACAGCTGTGAACATAGCCTTGACATTTGTAGAGGGAATATATCTAAATACAAGCTAAATATGTCCTTAACTGAGCTCAGGCATTTGGAAATGATAAGCTCTCAGAAGACTATTACACAAAGATTAAAGAATGAGATTCTGGGTTTGGCTACATTGAACGATAGTTTGCAGAGATGTGAAGAAAACTTACAAGTTGCTTTAAGAAACTTATCTGAGTATGACGTCATAATCTCTACAATGAATACAAACTTATCCACTGCCATATCTTCATGTTCCAACGAAACAAGCGCATTAGAGGAAAGATTACAGAACTGTGAATCTTCACTTGAATCAACCACGAAAGATTTCTCTGAACTTGAAATTCAAGCAAAAAGAAACAATGTTACTTGCACTGAAACGCAAAGACTCCTTAAAAAGAAGACAGAAGAATTTGAGCGCAATTTAACAGAATATAAGTCTTTACTTGACAAATTAAAAAGTGTTCCTAAAAGTAAGTTTAAACATTTAATTTTATATTAAATAGAAAAACATTGATCATTGTATTATTTCTCTCGATTTCTGATGTTCTTTGTCTATTTGACATTCATTTTACAAAGAATCATGGACCGTTGACGATCTGTGTAGAAACCTTCCTAATTTCGTGTTCGAAGACAAGGAGCTGTGTCCTTCTTTCTATGATTGCAGTCAAAGTAGCCCATATCTTCAACAGTGTCCGTATCCGCAGTTGTTTTCTGACATCAACGCGAGATGTCAAGATCCAAGCACTGTAAACTGTGGCGAACGAAATATAACTTATGGTTGTAAGTAAAATACACATGACAAAGTTTACACATTTTGTATTTGTATTATCATCGTATGTTTAAAACCACCTTTAATGAAAATAATACCAAAACCCTATTTGATTTTGCCTCATTATTCATGAGTTATTTAAACTCATATGACGATACCAGCTCCAACCCCTTGTGGAAATTGAAATCTCTCCTTAACTTATCAACTTCTCCTCTGCGCCTTTGTCACAGCTTAATCCTCCCTCGCATGGAGTTTATCAGTGAGTTAATGTTTTAAAAAGGACTAGAGGTACTGTGAGCAATGAGCTCACTAAATAATACCCCGCCTCCCATATTAATATAATGGCAGTATCCATGTTTTGCTCTGGAAAATCCAAAATATATGTCAGATCAAAAAGTAAAATAGAAGATGCACAATGGCAATATGTAATAAAGATTCTGTGAAAGTTTCATTAAATTTTCTTCAGTGGTATGAGAGGAGTTGCGGATAAGAGATGGGTATACCAAAGCGTAACAGACAGAAGGACGGACATACCGATTACTAAATACCCTCCCACTTTTCAAGCAGGGGGGGGGGGGGTTATAAATATCACTAAACCCATTCAACAAGGCAGACCAGCTAGAGTATTTCGAATTCTATCTTTCACTTAGTCCAACAGATGTTCAATGAGAATAGTATCAACTTTACAGAAAGCAGTCGAATGGGTAAATGTGATTGTTTGCGAGAAAGCCTTGATAAAGTCAAGCTAAGTAAACACGCCGAAAAAAAGGCAGATGGCGTGAGCATGTGCCAGTTAGAGGAACAACAACGTCAAGTTGACCACCTCAAAAATCCGAATCGCGCAATCGGTTTCTGTTGATTTTTATGGTGAATGTAATGATTACAATAGCCTACTCTATTAACAGCAGTTTTTTGTAGTAAATTTGCGATAAAATAGGAGGCAGAATGAGTTACCCGAGCGCCTGGCGTGACTCTGTTACGCATCAACGTCATTGTCACGATTGATCGGAAACGGAAACTATCCATGACCCTTTCTGTCGACGGTTAAGACGTTCTATAGGGGTACATTTTCTAACTTCTGAACAGCAATACATTGTTGCTTCTGTTCTTACACAAAATCCAGACCCCATAGAACCCCCTTCAACTGTTATGTAAGATTGCAAGAAATGCATATCTTCTTTAAATTCTGAAAAAAACCCGAAGTATATTCCTCAAGTGCATGAAATGATTTAATAAGCATTGACAAATTTTTTTTCATCAAGTTGTACATGCCTTTGGTTTTTTTTTAGTGATCCATAGGTGACGTCATAAAATTCATGGTTGAGTAATTCTGAATACTGATTTTAGTGGATATTAACTAGGATTCTGATCTGACAAGTTTTCGTAATTTTAGTAATGCGGTCAGAAATTTCCCCCTAATAATGTTACCCTGTGTTTCTTTTTCCTTACAGTATATAAAACCTAAGTGTTCCGCTCACCGAAAGATGTATTATTTCGCAAACTCTTTCACATTATAAATACATTTTTAAAAATGAAGCGAGACCCACTTATTTGGAAAAAAAATATGTATCACAGTAAAAAAATATTTAAATTTTGCACTTTCATAATGTGTATATGCTTTATCCACAGAAACTTTTTTCAAGACATGAGACTATTTAAAATTATGAATATGTTTAATCTTTAATATTAAATGAAATAGCCAAAATTATATCGACTTAATCTTTCTACCTTATTCATAAAACCATTCATATTTTTCTTTTTTTTTTATCATTTTTAAAAATAAATATTCTTATTCTTAGCCATTGATGAAATGCAACATGTTAAATGTATATTTCATTTAATATACAAATACGACAAGTTTTATTAATCTTAATTTTGAACATAGATACCTGCGACTTTGAGAGTCTATCCGACTCCAACTGTTTCCTGGTTAATTCCGGTTCCGGAATATTCAGCTGGACAAGACATACGGTAAAACAGGAAATTCCATGGTTCAATACATTTATGGCACTTAATTAAGTCAAAATGTATCAAAGGTACATCACATTTGTTTTTTTAAGGGATCTACATCTTCTAGTGATACAGGACCGAGTTCGGCCTATCATGGTAGTTATTATATGTATATCGAAGCGTCCAGTCCTAGGAAGTATGGAGATAACGCAGTACTGGAAAGCAACAAAAGATTTCAAGGTATTATGTAATCGATATATCATGCAGAACGATTATATTTCTACAATGCCTCGTATGAAATAATAAAAATAACCAAACGTTTTACTTTCTTTATACTGCACTACTAATTTCCTTTCAGATTGTCAAATATGTAAAGATTTTTTAAAAAAGCAAATATCAAAACTATTAATCAGTTCTTTTCATTGTGATAAATTTCAAGTGATTAGTGAGAAATTGCATGAGATAAAAAAGGAAAATTACATTAAATTGTGTTCTAATACAACGCGTAATGATTAAATTAAAGGAAAATGAAGGAACATGAATATCTAAAATATAAAAAAATTATAATTTTCTTGATTTGACTTAAATAAAATATATTGCGATGATAGACAGTATTCAATCTCATTACATTTAAACAATTCAAATGAGAGGCAGAGCAAACATGGACCTCGAAATATAAGAAGTGAGATCAGGTGCCATGAATAAGTGAGCTTCCCCTGCCGTCTAATCACACCCTTTTTGTGCTCCCTGTCATGTTCGTAAAAAAATGAAAAAAAAAAAACTGATAAAGTGTGTAAATTGTGGTCTAAAAATCAGTATGAACAAAAGTCAATCAACATTGGACTTGATGATAAATTGAATAGATTGTATTTGATGACATGGTCATTGTACAGACCATAGAACTTGATGTGCTTAATTAATTCATGAACTTTCTTGTCAAGCTCACTTGGATATATCATATAAACAAAGAGCTGAAAATAACTATTTTTATTTATTGTATTTATTGAAATACGTCATTAAAATATCTAAATTTCAAGTTGAAGACCACCCTAAGTGCTTTCTTGTTTTCGGGAATAAGATTTTGAATAAATTCTCTGCTTCTTATAATTATAAAAAGAAGTCATGGATATATCTTAATTCTAAGTCATTCAGATTAATCGAAACTGGCTATTGATCAATATTTTCTTCTCTTACATCAAGTCATTCAAACTAAATATTGGCTTCTTACTATAATAAATACTGCCTGGTAGTTTTAGTTTGTTCAATGTTAGTTGGTTGCTTTTCTTGCTCAAAATTATTTTTAATTTATTTATTTTCCTCTTACTTTAAAAACAACATAAATTTAATATTTATACTCAGGCTTTTGATCTCATTAGCACTATGTATTATTGTGTCATAATATCAACTGCAGTACAACATATTATAAATAATATGTTTAACGGTGCAACCGTTGGGGCGAGTGCAGTTATTACTATCAAATTCTTTACATAGATTTAACTTGCACTGCCTATTGTCAGTTCATTAAAAAAGAGAAAACAAAACAAAGAAATCACTTCCCAGGCACCGGGATCTTGATTCCGAACTTCTAGGAAATTTCCGACAAAATTTGAAATACCCTAACCGTTTAAGTGGAGAAAGTATGACGTCAAATAAAAAGTTCTGTTGCCTTAGGACGTAAACGATAGTTTTTGTGGCATGGAGATTGCATTTTATTATATACCCATCAATTTCCTTGTTTTTGTTACTGTTAATTTTACAGAGTTTGATCCGATTTTCCGGATCACCACACTGTGGTTTTCTGAATCCATATCACCACTCTCTGAAACTGATGACGTAGTACGCAAAAACATGACGTTATTTTTCTTGCGCGTGAAAAAGTCCCTTGTTATTATGCTTTGTTTTATGGATAAAAATTATACAATTGATCTCTCAAGTTTTATTTCGCTATATTTTGCTAGTTGTAAGGGGGTATATAATAAATTCATCATTATAACAGTTACTTGATCAGAAGAGCTGTATCACGTCTCGTTGACAGGCGCGGATCATCAGATAAAACTCGACGCTTCGCGGCTCGTTAGATCTGATGATCCGCGCCTGTCAACTCGACGTGATACGACCTTTCGGATCAAGTTACTGTTATAATAATATATATATATCGTGTTTGAATTTTTTTCAAGTTAGTTGTTGCTATTTTTAAGCCGCTTTGTAGCTATGCACCACAAAGGATTATTGAGAGTTTGAAATTTTTTACGTAGGACGATAACAATTTCTTGGAACAATGTGCAGATTTAAACCCGAATATCCTCCGTTCGTACACGTCAGTCTATTGAGTTCGCTACGGGAGCGGCGCTTCGCGCCGCCTCGCTGCGCTCGCTATTAAAGCTTAATGGTGCGCCACTCGTAGAAAGATTAAACTTGTTTTAAAATACATTTTTATTGATACTTATTTATCATGACTCAAATCTCAAAGAAAATTGAAGCCAGTTTCTACTGCAAGGGTATTACCTTAACCTTTTTGCACTTAAAATTTAACTGTATGATTTCAGATAAAATCTACTGCCTAAGTCTCTTTTATCACATGCGTGGCTCTAATATTGGAAGACTGATAATCAAAACAGAAAACAGTTCTTATGGCAAGACTGTATTAAAACAAATTACTGGTGAACAAGGAAACACCTGGCAAAAGATGGACAGTCTTAATGTCAGTGTGAATCGAAATACAAAGGTAAAAGGTGTCTTTTATTCAAATCAAGATTCAAGTAAAATTTGTCACAAAAAAGTTTACGTTCACGAATTTAGCCGTAATTCTGTCTTAAGAAACGTCTATAAATTTTTTGTGAATTTAATATTTTATGATGTAATCTCCCTATTTATAATCAAACATATTCTAAAATTATCTACAGAAGCCCAATAGTGCAAACCAAAAATAAATAAAGAAAAACGAAATTATTAAATAAAGAAAAACGAAATTATTAAATAAAGAGAAACAAAATTATCTAATAAAGAAAAACGAAATTATTAAATAAAGAAAAACGAAATTAATATATAAAGAAAAGCGAAATTAATATATAAAGAAAAACAAAACTGATATATAAAGAAAAACGAAATTGATATATACAGAAAAACTAAATCATTAAATGAAGAAAAACGGAATTATTTATTTAATAATTTTGTTTTTCTTTTTTAATAATTTCGTTTTTCTTTATATATTAATTTCATTTTTCTTTATTTGATAATTTCGTTTCTCTTTATTTCATGATTTAGTTTTTCTTTTTTTTAATAATTTCGATTTTCTTTATTTAATGATTTCGTTTTTTTTTATTTAATAATTTTGCTTTTCTTTAGTTATTTTTGGTTTGCACTATTGGGCTTCCATAATTATCAGTAATGTACTTAAGTTTTCAAAGGTGAAAGAGTAATTTTTGCTACTTATTCTTCGTGCATGTTTCCTATTTTAAATTCAAACATTTAATTTAAAAAAATATCCAGTTTTATAGTACATTATTAAGCGAATTTTTAGGTCACCTGAGTAAACTCAGGTGACCTATTGTTATCTGTTTTCGTCCGTCGTCGTCCGTCGTGCGTCGTTCGTCGTGCGTTAACATTTGAACATTTTTAGCTTCTCTGAAACCACTGAACCAATTTCAACCAACATTGGCATATAGCATCTATGGGTGAAGATGAACAAAAATTGTGAATTTCATGGTCCCTGCCCCCCCCCCCCCCCTGCGGCCTGGGGGGTGGGGCAAAAACCATTAAAATTAGTGCAATCTTTAAAAATCTTCTTCTTTACTCCTGGACATCAAGCAGTCAAACTGTTGGTATGATTGTAATCAGCATTGAGTCCTCTACCAAAATTGTGAAATTCTTGGCCCCAGGGTTAGGGATTCTAGTGCTAGGGCGGGGCTAAACAGGTTATATAGTGAAAATGCATTATTTCTTTGAAATTCGTCTTTTCTGCTCCTGTGCATTAAATAAACTAACCAAGTGCAAAGGTAAGTTGAAAATGACCGCCTTTCCCAAAATTGTGAATTTCATGGCCCCAGGTTCAGGGGTTCTAGTGCTAGGGCGGGGCTATATAGATTATATAGTGAAAATGCACAAATTCTTTGATATTCTTCTTTTCTGTTTGTGGGCATTAAATAAACTAATCAAGTGCATAGTTATGTTAAATAAGACTGCCTCTTCTCAGATTGTGAATTTAATGGCCCCATGATCAGGGGTTCAAGTGGTAGGGTGGGGCTATATAGATTATATAGTGAAAATGCAAAAATTCTTTGATATTCTTCTTCTCTGTTCAAGGGCATTAAATAAACTAACCAAGTGCATAGCTATGTTGAATAAGGCTGCCTCTTCCAAAATTGTGAATTTCATGGCCCCAGGGTAAGGGGTTTTAGTGCTTGGGCGGGGCTATGTAGATTATATAGTAAAAAATGAATTATTTCTTTGAAAAATTTCTTCTTTGCTCCTGAGTATTAAATAAACTAACCAAGTACATAGTTGTGTTAAAAAAGTCTGCCTCTTCCAAAATTGTGAATTTCATGGCCCCTGGATTGGGAGTTCTGGTGTTAGAATGGGGCTTTATTGATTATATAGTGAAAATGCATAAATTCTTTAAAACTCTTCTTTTCTGCACCTGAGTATTTAACCAGTGAACTATGAACATAGTTATGAGGAGGAAGGATGCCTCTTTGAGATTTTTGAATTTCAGGGTCCGTGGGTTAGGGCTTCTTGTGTTAGGGTGGGGCCCTAATGTTTATATAGTGAAAGTGCATGAATCCTTTGAAAATCTTTTCCTTTTTTGTTGGGTATAATGCCAAATGCTTTTAATATACGAGGGCTGTTCAATAAATAATGTCCTGAACTATATGACATACATTACAGATATCGTATGACATTAAACTTGACTTTCTCTCATTATTAAATCTTTCATGAATTTATATCAGTTTATGTGACCACTTTTCATCACATAGTTTCATCGTGAGAAGCTGGGAAACAAGGGCTTTTCGAGACACTGCATTATAAATGAATGGTAAAGATTCAGTAAACTAAATTGAAAATAAAAGCTTCATTAAAGCTGCCGTAAAACTTGTTAAAAATCCCAAAGAAATATTTACTGAAATATGTGACATTTACAGCAACCAATGCCTGTTTTACAGACAAAAGAGCAGGTGGATTTCAATGATAATAAATTATATAATGGGCATCAAAAATGGGTACCGTCCTTGCCAACAAAAATTATAACAACTTATGTACTGTTCGCCAAATTTCAACAAATAATATTTGATGATGTATGATTGACTTTTAGACACATAGCAAATTTGATAGACATCACATCGGGAGTAGTTTACACTGTATTTAAGAAACGTTTGACGATAAAAAAGCTTGATACTCAAAGGTAACCCTATATTTTGAAAAATGAGTGAAAATGACAGCGTGTACGAAATTCTTAACAATTATTTTAAAATATCAGTAATTGTAGTTATCCACGTTTGTTTTATTTTCAAACAGATATTGGAACATGAATCTATTGCTTAAAACCCTAAAAACAAAATTTACCATAAGATGTACTTGATAAAAACGGCGAATGTCCGACAAGTGCACAGGTATGCAAGAGCATAAAGACAGATTTATATGTAATTTTCTTAAACATTAGTGGTATTGTTGTTCAAAATCGTATTGGGAGAGACATTTTAATTTCTGGAGGATTCTAGAAAGCACTTTTTTGGCAAAAAAATCAAAAGGTTTATTAGAGGAAGGACCCAGAATCTGGAATCCACTACAATGAATTTCTTCAAGACAGCGTCCAAACCCGCATGCCCTGAAGGGTTAAGGGGTTTTCGGGATAAACAGAAAGTTAATGTTTTTTCACATTAACAATATTCGCCAGATCTTTGGCCTTTTGACTTGTTTCTATTTCCAAACTTGAAAAAAACACTTTCAGAAGGAAGAAACAAGTCCGGGAAATCATTGGATCTGCCATTTTCCAGTATACTAAGGGTCATACCCAAAAATGAGTTCTACAAACGATCAGAAATTGGATAAAAAATGTTACGGACATGTACTTTACTTAAAAGAGATTAATTAGTAAAATCATGAAGAATAAATCATTGAAAAGCGTCTTTTGCTTCTTTCTGAGCACCGAGGACATTATTTATTGAACAGCCCTCGTATATTTGTGATAAAAAAAACCTGCTTCTTCCAAAAATCGTTAATTTCCTGGCCCCTGGGACAGAGGTACTTTGAGGGGGGGGGGGGGGTAACATAGTCTGAAATAATTTAATGCTTTGAAATCTGCACTTTGGTATTAATTAACAGCATGATG
The DNA here is from genome assembly GCF_032062105.1 of Saccostrea cuccullata. Classification (NCBI taxonomy): domain Eukaryota; kingdom Metazoa; phylum Mollusca; class Bivalvia; order Ostreida; family Ostreidae; genus Saccostrea; species Saccostrea cuccullata. The sequence goes on along the minus strand of NW_026926068.1, from coordinate 393,133 downwards.
AAATTAGATTTTAAAAAATTTCCAAAATTTTGAAAGATATGGCCCCGGGTCAATGGTTCCTGTGGGATGGGGAGCTCAACTGTGGACCTGCGCTAACACAAGAAGACCTGACCCAGGGGCCCTGAAATTCACTAAAAGTGGAAATGCATTTTCTCTTTGTTACTCTGATCTACCTCTGGGTATTAAGTAACGAAAATAAGCATGCTGAGTGTATAATTATGATAAGCAATGGTGTCCCTTTCAAAATTGTGAATTTCATGGCCTCTAGTTTAAAACATGAATCAAATTCAATTGTTGGAAAGTTGTGGCATGATACTCAGGTGACTTATAAGGCCCATGGGCCTCTTGATTTATATAGATTCTCATCGAGGCTACAAGAGGAAGTAGTTATGAAGGTGATATATCAATTGATCTTGTTACCCTTTGGCCAAGGAAGTGTTGAACGTCGGGAAGAAAGACTAAAAGACAAGGCTTTTGGGAGTTCGTTTGAAAATTAGGAATAACTGAGAAAGGAATTTCAGGAAATATGGGCACTCTTTTCATCTAATTTATGTAAATGTTTAACACAGTCGAATTTTTTGTTAAAGGACAGATGATACAAACAATTTTTTTCTTTGAAAAGGATTTAATATCATGTTACAAATTTAGGAAAGTGGATGATTCTTGGAAATTTTTCTCCTAAGAACTGGAAAATGAAATAGACTTGGAAAATATTAGTAATATTTCAATGAAAAAACAAAGATAGACAAATCACATTCAGTAAAGGTTTACAGGTGAAAACAAATTTCAAAATATGTTACCTTGGTGCTAAAAGTGTAAAATAAACTTTAGAAAAATATACCAAGCCAGGTGAATTTTGTGAGGAAGATTAAAATGACAAAAAAATATAGCAATATCACATAAGCTGATTTTTATCATTTAGCTTTTCCCAATTAAATTCACCTGGCTTGGTATATTTTTCTTAAGTTTATATTACACTTTTAGAACCATGGTAACATATTCTGAAATTTGTTTTCACCTGTAAACCTTTACTGAATGTGATTTGTCTATATCTGTTTTTTCATTGAAATATTACTAATATTTTTCAAGTCTTTTTTTATATTCCAGTTCTGAGGAGAAAAATTTCTAAACTTGTGACATGATATTAAATCTTTTTCAAAGATAAAAATTTGTTTGTATCATCTGTCCTTAATGATGTAAATACCGGTAATATAATCAAATTTTAGAATATTTTGTAATCATACCTAATACCTAGATTATTTGATTTAAGATAATTTGTAATCAGTTGCTTTAAATGCTTAAACTAAAGTATTTTTATTCAAATCGCAAATTTTATCGCAAATTAAGCGATTTGTCCTTAAAAATTGGTATTTAATTTTAGCGAGATTTGATTTTAGCGACTTAAAAAAGCTCACTAAAGAAGGTATTACAAATTCACACAAATTATTTTCAGCGATATTCAATTTTAGCGATCTTAGCACCATCGCTAATAATGTCAAAATTAAATCCTCGCTAAAAATTCTGCTTATACGGTATTCATCATGTATCAATCGTATCTTTTAATTGATTTGCAAAGTTTTTCCTTGAACAAATTGACGAAAAATAACATTTGTAGATAGAAGGACAACCCTTGTCGATTGATGCGTTTTTACAAGCATAAAGAACTTTGTGATATTCTGATCAGCATGTAAAAAGCAACGTTTTTTTTTACGATTTATGAATATTTATAATTATATAATTCAATTTAATTATTTGGACACAAAATACTTTTTTAAATGTTATCTTGAGATAATAAATCATTAATAGCCATCCTCTGTATGCATTTAAACTCTTATCTATATGGGGAGTGTGGCACGCTATGTCTAGCATTTTGAATGAAATTTGGCACACATTCCTATATTGATGTATGAAACTAAAATTCATAATAAATGTTGCTATGGTCCATGGTTACCATGGAAACCAACATTCATTTTTCATGGCCTTAAAATCGCTTAATTTTTATGAAAAATAACCCTTTTTTGACTTAAGAAAACTCATAATTGAACAAGATATTCACATGACTTTATCTTTTCGCGAAAATAAATCGTTTTATAGTTCTTTTAATTAAATACATTTTAGTATTTCAGTAACTTTACCTCATAGAAAAATATCCCCCCGTTTTAGGTAGGATTTCTTTTTTTTTGGGGGGGGGGTTGTAAATTTTAGTCTCTTTTGAAAAACCTGGTATAATTTTTTGTGGACAGTTGGGGAAAAACATTAGTTTGAAAGTCAATATATAGTTCTAATATAAACTACAAAGAATCACTTGGTATTCATATTTAGTTTTCATGTAACCATGGTTACAAACGTATGCTTTTTTATATCCAGACAAGGACAATATGTATATACAATCAGTTTCCATATAATTACCTGAGTATTTTAAATTTTATTAAAACAAATTCAGATATCTACTAAACAATAGCAAAAATAAAGAGAAAAAAAAATAAAAAAAAAAAAATAAATAAATAAATAAATAATTTTCATGACTGAGGGTCAAAGGTCTAGGTCAAAATGGCAGATTTAGATGGAAATTTAAGGAAATTAAACTTTTTTCTTGGTCATAACGAATACTTGTGTTTTAAACAACAAATGAATAAACAAAATAAAAATTCTGGTTGGCAATAACTAGCATCATATAATTAAGTGAATTTTATATGCACAGGTTAAAATCAAAGTTCAAGGTCACAATTGTGTATAAATTTTGCCTTTTTGTCCCCCTGCTTTCAATAAAAGTGGGGAATATTACTTTAGATCTATCTGTACATCTGTCCGACTATCAGTCTAGTGCAGTCAAATAAAACCTTAAAATTTATTAAATGACCATGAAATTAAAGTATGCTACCATTCTTCCGTAATATAAACAATGTGAATTATTATTGGGGAATTGATTATTGAATTAGTTTTTAAAAGTCACAAAGCAAGTTTACAAATTATAAAAAGAGTAAATTTATCTTAAAAATACCATGAATCGGGATTTATTTCTTTTTGTTTTGCTTGTGTTCACCTGACCAATTAATGTGTATAAAATGGTATCAACACACGCTGTTTCAATCGCCTTTGGGCAAAAAAATCTATGCATGTTATTTGGGTATACGTATCAATGTTATTGGTCATGCTTAATAATGATACTATGATCTATTTAAAACTAATTCTGGTGGAAAAAATAAATTCAAGTTAAATTTTCTGTGTGAAAAAATAAATATGGGAACCAGTATCAATCACAGAAAATAATGGGATTGAATTATTAATACTAAATGATTGTGATTAAATATTCATGATAAGTGTAATTCATACATGTAGGTACACAATGTCATGTGAAAGTCTTCCTCCTTCAATAAATATTATTTCAAATTGTTTCTGTGCTCGTACTGTTCATAAATGACCTTCGCATACATGTTAGGATTTCTAGCATACTCTTCATAATTAATTTCAACTGCCTTTTATAGTTCCATTGTTCATTCATTTGGAAATCTCATTTCTCAGTTAGCTCCACCCATTAAATTAATAAACACGCCCACTGGGACTGCTGTGATTGCTCTTTGGGACCGCTGGAACTGCTGGGGCCGCTTTGGGACTTCTGTGGGACAACACTGTACTCTGGGACCGCTGTGGACTGCATTAGCAGTCCCAGAAAGCAGTCCCCAGGACTGCTCTGGGACTGCTTTGTGTCAGGTTGGGTCTGGTCGTACCGTAGATCAAGTTGGCATTTCGTTCTCCTTAATTGATTTTGAAGGAATTATGGCATTATATTTTTTTTATAATTGAGTTCACGATAGGGTTCGTGATGCACTGAATTAATGTCGTGATGCACTAAATTAACTTTCTAAACGAGATTCTTGCTGGATTGTTTTACAGTGACAAATAAAGATCAAGTTGGATTAGTTGGTATGGATTTTTTTTAATCTCGTAAAATGAGCTGTTCTGATCAAAGCATGCATCTGTGTCAAATGGCTATCAAAGACGTAGTCTTTCTTTGTAAGGTAGAGGAACTTAATTCCAAGACATTTCATTTATAAACAAGTAATAACCGAGATGTCCATAATTTGGTGGCGATTTTTCATACACAGAGTCTAATAAAATGACACCCTAAAGAGAAAAGGGGATCTGGTAGGGGACATGTATTGCTTATGCAATACTCTCATAATGCTTGTTAAAGATAGTTGTGATCCACTAAGAAACAGCAATACACTTTTAAAGTCTTTATCTTAAGAAAGATTGATTTTATTATCCAAGAAAAACTTTATCTTCGATCATTTGTCAACAAATGAGCTATTGTATTACCAATTCTTGATAACATGGATAACAATTATGTTCAATTTAGAAAATATTGAAGATGCCTGAATTTCCAAGGAACTTGCAGAAAATGTGCCTTTGTCTGTTGCTTCCTCGTTTGGTGTAGGACAAAATGCTTCGGCATTACAGTGTTTGCATTTAAAGCAGAAGTGGAGCATTATCATTAAAAAAAACCTCGTGTGTCAAATTTTGACATGTACTTGAATAAATTATCATTAAAAGGCGAACACAGAAATACACGAAACAGTTTGTTTTTATAACGAAAACCAGTGTGGAGTTAAAGGTTTTTCTTCTTTATATCTTACTTTATTTAATGGAGAGAATTATTATAGGCCGTTGGCCTGCTGTTCAATCCAAATTCATATTGTATACTTTGTATATTTCTTAAACTATAGCTAATCTGAGCGAAGGTTTTAAATGAGCTTTTCTGATCAAACGACTTGATCTTAACATTGGAAAATAACGTACTTTAAGAAAAACTTTAACCTTGGCTTTACTTTTTGAACGGTAAAAGCAAGGTTTTTATATTTCACATATTTAATCCTTTTGAGAAGACCTATTAATGGATACCAATACCTTTTTCCCTTTGACATTGACCTTGGAGTTTGAACTACTTTTTAAAAACAAACCATGTCTATAACTTTTAAAGGGTAAGGGCTAGGACTTTCATACTTGAAATGTAATCCTTGTGACGAGACCTAGCTTGTTTTATAAAGTATGTCAAACTTCAAGGTCAAAGGGTTAAAGTTATTGATATCAAATAAAAGACCTCACAAGGATTACATATTATTTTAAATATGAAAACCTTAGCCCTGACCATTCAAAGGTTATGGCCAAGGCTACAGTGTTTCACAAGTACAAAGATCCCCAAGGTCAAAGTGTCAAAGTTGTTGGTATGAGAAATGAAAGGTCGTGCCACAAAAAAATAAAATAAAATGTAAAGTATGAAAGTCCTAGTATCTTCCGTTCAAAAATAATGGCAAAAGTAAAAGTGTAGAAGTTTTGTGTAAAAGTGGGTCAAACTCAATGTCAAAAGATTGAATTTGGTGGTACCTAGTATCTCATTAGAAATACACATGTGAAATATGAAAGTAATCGCTCCACTTAATCAAAAGTTATGGGAAAGGTTAAAAATTTTAGTAAGAGTTATCTTCCTCTATTTTTAATTAATACAAAAAATAAATAAACAATAACTTATCTGGGCAAAAAATTCTTTTAAATTAACATTTTATTTCAAATGTTTCAATGCATTTTTCGACTTTGTATTTAATGATATACTTATTTGAATTTTTATTTTCAAAAGCACATCTTGTTTTATTTTAAACTGGTCCACCAGTCTGTCTGCTCTCTTCTGATATAAAAATGAAATGACCCAGCTGTTGTTATCTTTGCTCATCAATGCATGTTTGTAACCACGACTTTCAAACTTATAGAGTCTCCGCAATCGATATAAAGGTATTTTTTTTCGTTTTTACTGTATAATTGTATAAAGAAATACATTGTTCTTAAAATAATTTCTACGAAAATTATTACTTTTCCTTTTAAATTAGTCTTCATGTTTTCTTCAATACACCAACGAGTATGGTCTTATAATAGAAGATTGAACGTTGAGTAAATGTTTTGATTTGTTCAGAAACAAATGTCAGCTAAATCTCATACTAAGAAAAAAAAACTGTTCTATTCCTAAGTCAGACATGTAATGCTCGAAAAAACTTGTATAAATGGTGTACACACGATAAAGCTGCAACTAAAGTACCATGCCTTACCGTGTGTACCGGTCCTTACATAGACGACGCAAACTTTTGTGTTCTGAAAAGTTATTAAGCCTAGTGCTTCGACTTTCTGTAACAAAACATGATTCTTTCTTCCGACCTGGAAATTGTGGTCGCTATTGCTAGAATTTTCCTGGTTATAAAAACGTTTTCAAATCGGCATTTCGCTTTCAGGAAAATCAAATGCTGAGTTAGCTGAGTAATATAAACTCAATTCATATCATTACCTTAGTTGTAATTGTATTATGTAATCCATTGTACGCAGTATTTTCATGATGTGATGTTTATCTACGATTGCTAATGCGTACATGTAACTGTACGCCCAAGTTTAATTTTCAATGCGTAGTTTGTAAAATGCAATACGTATGTTTGCAAATACGCATCTTATCTGTAGCTCTATCAAATATGGTGGTGATGTGTAGGAGTGTGGACCCTTGTGCATGCTTGTTAATACTTTAAATACGAAAAGCTGTTTAAAAGCAGTCAATGTAGGTGTTAAACAAGAGGCTTGAAACATGTATGTTATCTGTAGCATGTTTTTGTGAGCTTGTTCTTAGCCACTTTAAAATTTTTTTTGTTCACTGACCGTCTAGACCGCCGGACTCACAGGTCTCCCTCATAAAACGTCTCAACAGTCATCTATCCCTCCGTTAGACGGACGCTATGGTGTTCCCACTAGTCTGTGAGGACGTAGTACACGTACATGCGATATGTAGTATCGCCGCCGCCCCTCCGTATGATCCGGTCCTAGACACAAACTGACCACTCTACAACTGCCGTCCTAAGCCCTTAGCCCCTCGTATACTCAATGCCCTATGCACTAAAATAAATTAAACGACTTTTTCTAGAATACTATCAAATAACAGAATATAAACACCTACATAACACAAAACAAAGATACAGACAAAAAGTAACAAACTCCTATAAATAGTAACGAAACAAGCTTACCGGCTGGAGAAAAACAGAAATGACCACACACAGAAATTCACCGTTCCCTGGCTACCGGTTCCAGACTTATTTCTAGAATTCACCAATTATAAGAACGTCCATGGTGACCAAAACTATAGACATAGCGTGGCACAACGCCTCTTGCACTGCCACGCGTCGCTTCCTTCTGACCAACCAGTTTTCTAAATTTAGCTTATATACACACCCTCAAAAGTACGGAAACGCATAACCGCAAAAACTCACAAGGAAAACACAAAATTAAACATAATATTAGCTAAACAAAAGTCAACTTCATCACACACGCCCCCATTTATTTACAAAATGAACACCATTTTAAAATAAATCAAAATATGAAGTTGAACCAGATTTAGGTGGGTCTGGACAAGAAATCCGCCATCTTATCTCTTCCTGGAATGTAGCGTACGGAGTACTTGTACTCTTGGAGGACCAAACTCCATCTCAACAGCCTAGGATTTTCCGACTTCATCGTTTTCAACCACTGTAGAGCTCGATGATCAGACTCAATCAAAAATTCTCTTCCGTATAAATACTTATGAAGACGGTTGATAGCCCACACTAAGGCGTAGCATTCCTTTTCTTCTGTGGCAAAGTTCTGTTCCCTGGGTAATAACTTTTTGCTAAGATAGACAATGGGATGACACTCTGAATCTTTAATTTGTAATAACACAGCTCCTATTCCCCTCTCGCTCGCATCTTTTTGCAAGACAAACTCTGCACTAAAATCTGGGTTCCACAATACTGGTGAACTTACCAAGTCTTGTTTGAGTTGACTGAATGCTTTGTCATGTTCTTCAGTCCAAGTTACCTTATTTGGTTGTTTCTTCCTCGTCAAATCTGACAAGATCGCTAATTTGGTGGAGAAATTTGGTATAAACTTTCTGTAAAAGTTTATGGAACCTAGAAATGATCTTACCTCCTTCTTTACCTTTGGGACTGGTAAATTCAAGATTGCTTGATTTTTTCTGCTGTTGGTTGAACTTTACTATTCCCTACCGTATGACCCAAAAACTCCATCTGTTTAGAACCAAACTCACATTTTCTTGGATTGGCTGTTAAATCCGCCTTCTGTAATGAACCCATCACTGCCTTTATGTGTCCTAAATGACTCTCCCAACTTTCACTAAAAATGATGATGTCATAAATAAAGGAGTCTGCAAATTCATGATGGTCACCTAAAACAGTTCTTACCAACCTGTTGAATGTTGCGGCTGAGTTCATCAATCCAAATGGCATAACCGTAAATTGGTAATGACCAAATGGAGTCACAAACGCACTTTTCTCCTTACAATCATCATCGAGACTGATCTGCGAATACCCTTTAGTAAGGTCTAACTTACTTAAGTATTTTGCCTTCCCCAGCCTGTCAATTATATCCTCTATCTGCGCATTTGGTTCAGGGTCAAATTGTGTTACCTGATTTAGTTTACGGTAATCTACGCAGAACCTAATGGATTTGTCCTTCTTAGGAATAATGACTACTGGTGATGCATAAGGACTTACCGTAGTTTCCACAATGCCTGCCTCTAACATCGACGATAACTCTTTTCGCACTTCGTCCCTCAGCGAAAGTGGAATCTGGTAGGCTTTCTGTCGTACTGGTATATCACTTGTAGTCATCACACGGTGTTTCAACACTGTAGTTCTCCCTGGAACATTTGTTAGCACATCACTATATTCCTGCAAGCACTCTCTCAGTTCAGTTTTCTGTTGCATAGACAACGACTCTGCCATCTTTACATCTCGGAATGTGTCTCGGGGATCCATAAGTGGATTTCCAATCCAGTCATTATCATCCTCAACATTCTCTACAATACATACCCCGGCCATCACCTGAGATTTCATCTCTTCCTCTCTGTCAAACCAACGTTTAAGCATATTTACATGATATACCTTAGCAACTCCGTTGTCATACTTCACTTTGTAATCTACCGGACTTACTTTCTCTATTACCTGAACTGGTCCCTTCCATTGAGCTAAAAGCTTCTTTGTATTTGTTGGTAATAAAACTAGAACTTTATCGCCGACCTCAAATGATCTGTTTCTAGCATTACGGTCGTAATACCTTTTCTGGTCTGTTTTGCTAGCATCCTCTTTTTCTGACACAAGGTCTGCCATCTTGGCCAACTTCTCTCTTGTCTCCATGATGTAGCTGATCACAGACGGTTGTAACTCTTGACTTTCATCTTCACTATCGATGCTATCTCTTAGGATCGCCAGTGGACCTTTCACATGCCTTCCATATAACATCTCAAAAGGGGAAAATCCTGTCGATTCCTGTGGAACCTCTCTGTAAGCATATAGGAGGTATGGTAATAATTTATCCCACTTACCTGACTCGTCCTGGGCATAGATCTGTAGCATTCGTTTCAATGTCCCATTAAACCTCTCAACTAGGCCATTAGCCTGAGGATGATAGGGAGTGGTCTTCAACTTACGTATGCTCAGTAGTCTACATAATTCCGTCATAAGTGACGACATGAAGTTAGTACCTTGGTCAGACAAGATTTCTTTTGGCACTCCAACACGTGAAAACACCTCTACCATCGCTTCGGCCACCACTTCTGCTTCCTGACTCCGTCGAGGTATTGCTTCAGGGTATCGTGTAGCATAGTCGCAGATTACCAATATATATTGATTACCTCTTTTGGTCTTTGGTAACGGCCCCACCATATCCAAAGCTACCCTTTCAAATGGTTCATCAATCCTGGGAATCTGTACTAGCGGAACTTTGCTTACCTTGCATTTTGATGTCCCTTTTTGACACTTAGGACACGACCGACAGTATCTCTTGACCTCGTCAATGATTCCCGGCCAGAAGAAATGCCTCAGTATTCTCTCCCTGGTTTTCTTCATATCAAGGTGACCTGCCATTGGAATATCATGTCCAAGAGATTGAATCTGTCTGCGGAATTTCGTTGGCACCACTAACTGCTTCACCATCTCCTCAGTAGGTGATCTAAAGTTCCTATAAAGCATACCTTTATCTAATGTAAGGAAACTTTCCTCTCCCTCGGGAATCCTATCTACCACTTTCTTCCTGTAGGAGTCTAAAGTAGGATCCTTCTGCTGCTCCTGAATCCAATCTTCCTTTGAGAAATCTTGATCAAAGTAATGCCTAGTGTCCAACACTTCCGGTTCCTCACATCTTTTCTTGGATGCCGCCCTAGTTACAACTGCATCACATTTTACCTTACCTGGATCTACTGAAGCTGTCTCCTTGTCAACAGGGATATCCACCCGGGTATAGTTTCCTACAATAAGATCTGCAAAAGGCGTATTCATCACCAAAGCCACTACCTTACCTGATACATAAGGCGTCTCTACTTCTAACCACACTTCCGGAAATTTCTCTAAATATCCGTTTGCAAGAGTAACCTCACTCTCGCCCCCTGTTAAATCATCTCTCCTAATCAACTTCTCTGCCACTAAAATTGAAGTGCATCCTGTGTCCCTTAACACAGAAACTTCCTTACTGTTCACCCTGCCGGTCTCAATTTTCAGCCCACTACACTTGTCTCCATAACTCACCAACCTGGATTCAACAACTACGGGTATCTCTAAATCACAACCCTTCCTCGTTGGAGAGTGAATCAACCCTACTTTACTCTTACCTTCAGCAGGTTGCACTGTCTTTGGCTTCTCTGGCCAATGTTTTCCAGCTCTTGAATCCTTATCATTGGATTTCCGTAACGGACAATTGCTTATGAAATGTCCAGTCCTCTGACACATAAAACACCTCTTTTCCAGATTGCTTTGCTGAGTTGGCTGAACTTTAAATTTACCTCTATTTTCCTTTGAGGTACTAGTGGGTTGCATTCTATTCGTTAACACTGAACCACGATGTGCATTCTGGTAGGCTTCAGCGAGCTCAATCATTTCATCTGCCGATTTTGGCTGCCTCTCTTTCAACCACACCTGCAAATCCTGAGATGAACTATTGACCAACTGCTCTCTCAAAATCACATCTACAAACACATCAAATCTATTGCTAACTTTCTCTAATTGACACCAGTGTTCAAAGTGGTTTAGAGCACGAGTATAAAACTCTCTGAATTATGTCAAGTATGTCAAACTTCAAGGTCAAAGGGTTAAAGTTATTGATATCAAATAAAAGACCTCACAAGGATTACATATTATGTTAAATATGAAAACCTTAGCCCTGACCATTCAAAGGTTATGGCCAAGGCTACAGTTTTTCACAAGTACAAAGATCCCCAAGGTCAAAGTGTCAAAGTTGTTGGTATGAGAAATGAAAGGTCGTGCCACAAAAAAATAAAATAAAATGTAAAGTATGAAAGTCCTAGTATCTTCCGTTCAAAAATAATGGCAAAAGTAAAAGTGTAGAAGTTTTGTGTAAAAGTGGGTCAAACTCAATGTCAAAAGATTGAATTTGGTGGTACCTAGTATCTCATTAGAAATACACATGTGAAATATGAAAGTCATCGCTCCACTTAATCAAAAGTTATGGGAAAGGTTAAACATTTTAGTAAGAGTTATCTTCCTCTATTTTTAATTAATAAAAAAAATAAATAAAACAATAACTTATCTGGGCAAAAAAATTCTTTTAAATTAACATTTTATTTCAAATGTTTCAATGCATTTTTCGACTTATTATTTAATGATATACTTATTTGAATTTTTATTTCCAAAAGCACATCTTGTTTTATTTTAAACTGGTCCGCCAGTCTGTCTGCTCTCTTCTGATATAAAAATGAAATGACCCAGCTGTTGTTATCTTTGCTCATCAATGCATGTTTGTAACCACAACTTTCAAACTTATAGAGTCTCCGCAATCGATATAAAGGTATTTTTTTCGTTTTTACTGTATAATTGTATAAAGAAATACATTGTTCTTAAAATAATTTCTACGAAAATTATTACTTTTCCTTTTAAATTAGTCTTCATGTTTTCTTCAATACACCAACGTGTATGGTCTTATAATAGAAGATTGAACGTTGAGTAAATGTTTTGATTTGTTCAGAAATAAATGTCAGCTAAATCTCATACTAAGAAAAAATACTCTGTTCTATTCCTAAGTCAGACATGTAATGCTCGAAAAAACTTGTATAAATGGTGTACACACGATAAAGCTGCAACTAATGTACCATGCCTTACCGTGTGTAACGGCCCTTACATAGACGACACAAACTTTTGTGTTCTGAAAAGTTATTAAGCCTAGTGCTTCGACTTTCTGTAACAAAACATGATTCTTTCTCCCGACCTGGAAATTGTGGTCGCTATTGCTAGAATTTTCCTGGTTATAAAAACGTTTTCAAATCGGCATTTCGCTTTCAGGAAAATCAAATGCTGAGTTAGCTGAGTAATATAAACTCAATTCATATCATTACCTTAGTTGTAATTGTATTATGTAATCCATTGTACGCAGTATTTTCATGATGTGATGTTTATCTACGATTGCTAATGCGTACATGTAACTGTACGCCCAAGTATAATCTTCAATGCGTAGTGTGAAAAATGCAATACGTATTTTTGCAAATACGCATCTTATCTGTAGCTCTATCAAATATGGTGGTGATGTGTAGGAGTGTGGACCCTTGTGCATGCTTGTTAATACTTTAAATACGAAAAGCTGTTTAAAAGCAGTCAATGTAGGTGTTAAACAAGAGGCTTGAAACATGTATGTTATCTGTAGCATGTTTTTGTGAGCGTCGTACTTAGCCTCTTTAACCAGCATATGGTTCGATCGGTTATGTGATGTAGAAAGGCATTGTGATAGGTATGGAGGGATATGGTAGTTGCATTATTGACATTTATCCTGAATAAACTGAGAAAATGCTAGAAGGATCGAAATAAAATGTCACAAGCAAGTTGTGCATGTGTATACAAACAGTACTGTAACAGGCAGTATTTGAGTGACAGAAACGTTGTATCGGATGAGGAGGACAATCTTTGAAGAAACAGTTTGACTGTAGGAATTTGATCAGAAATTAAAAAGGTGGAACGTCAAGAAAAAACATAGGCGCTTCAGAGTTGCTTATCATGCGAACAGAGTTAAGTTATAAAAGAAATTAAAACCCTGACAAAGGAAATAATACAACAAGAGAAATTCTTAAAAAAATAAATATCAAGTACACGTATTAGAAAAAATATGTAATTAGTGGGCATTGGATTATACTACATGTGAAATGTATACGGATAGTATTTTTTTTTTTAGAAATTCTTGACGCTATAGTTTTACGTCACATTGCCATTAAGTGTGCTCCGCAGGTACAAAACATGTTGTTTTAAAATGAAGTGAATAAATTGCTGTTAAATCGAATGGAATGAAACTTGACACATTTACAACCAAATACTTTTACATATTGTATTGTGCTTATTTTAAATTTCTACTGAGTAATATAACGAAGATTGATATTGTCCATGAACTTTTCAAACAACTCTCGTACATGTATCGGTCAAAATAACGTTTTTGTGGGTTTGCAAAAGAGTCATATATTTGTCATTATTTGACATTTTAAAATATAGCAATGTTGCTAGATTTAAAAGAAATGTTATCTCAAGTACACTAGAGATGCGCAGTATGATTTTAGAATTTCTAAGTCCACCCTGGAGATAACAAGAGAAGGGGTAATTTATAGAAATCCACAAAACTTGATTTCCGCGTCCTGAAAACCTCTTATCTTAAAAAAAATAGTTCACTGAACTTTGCTTACACGGCATGTACAAAGATACGTAAAATGTTTAAAAGCAAATATCGGGAATATTATGGGAAATTCATATGGAGTTCAGTTAAGAGTCAGTCCGCGAGAAAACCATGCAGAACTGTCCAAATCGAAGGTTGTCATATCTTAATGAAAGTTGGTGGATAGTTAGACTTTATAATATGTTATTAAAAAATGACCAAAAAAATTCCCATCATTCAACATGGCAGCCGTAGGCAGCGCCACCTCGTTTTTGCACATTTAAGTGCAAATGCACTTAAAAAATTCAAGAAAAATGGTAAAATACACATTTGATTTATTTTACTCAAAATTAAACTTGCATTTCCATTAAGGTATCTTTTAGTAGCATGAGACTATGTTCTTTCAAAATTGACATTTATCATAATTTAATATGCAATATATCAAAGGGCAGACAACTCTTGAAAATTGGCATGATGCCAATTTTCAAGAATTGCCAAAAGTATTACAAGTTTAATGCCCCAAATCTTCCAAGACCAATCTTTGAAATTAATTGGTTTGATTTTATTGTACAAATATATCTCTAAACATTATCTTTGCAAAATATTGAGCTTGGGAAATAATAAATAATTGAGATATTGGGATTTACAAATTGCCAGTTTTCGAAAAAATTGCTCAAACTCAAATGGGTTACAAAGTCAAATATAGTACTTTAAATTATAAACAATTGTCGTTAGATGTTGAAACATGTAACAATTTTTCTTTGAAATAGTAATTACATTGAAAAATATTGAAATTAAAAATTAAATAAAACTAAATTGTCAGAAATTACCCCTAATATGAGGATTAGCATTTTGCCAATTGTTTAGAAATGAAAAAAGCATAATAAATTGTATTGGCTTACTTGCAGTTTTTCAACAATCATATGAATATATATGTTCCTTTTGTAAGTTAGTTTCTTTTTAATTAATAAAAGGGAAATTACAAGTATTCAAATTTAAACGGACTCAGTATCATTCACATAAATTTTGAGACTTGAACATATAAAATTTGAGCCTTCAGTAAGTTGTTTGCTAGCTGCAGAACTGTAATTCTCCGAAAAAATATATATTGATAGACCGGAGAGCTACAGTGCCACCCATTGAAAAAAATGTATATTTATTGCGCACAAAAAAAAAATGCGCTCGGTTCTGGATTAATTCTTCTAAATTCTTACCTCAATTGCAAAAAAGCTAGATTTCAATAAAGTCCTTACTCCTTTATCAATTAACGGCGTGGTTTACATCTGTACGAAGCGCGTTGGACTGAATTATCTTGCAAACCAAAATGGCAGTACAAATAGGCGAAATTTTAAATGATCTCAATTCCAGGTCCAGGAGGGCTATTAGAAACAATTATAAGGAATGTTTTGTTGTGGAAACGGTGAAAAAATATGTTAGGAACACACGGTTGGTAAAATTTTGAGATGACAGTTTTAAGGACTTGGAGAAATAAATCGAGAAACAGCGCACTTTTTTGTGCGCAATAAATATGTTTTTTCAATGGGTGGCACTGTAGATTTCCGGTCTATCAATATATATTTTTTCAGAGAGCTACAGTTCTGCAGCTTGTTGTTTGCTTTCTGCCAATTTTAAATTGGTACAATCTTATAAAAATACTGACAGGGGAATATTAAACAAAAAAATCCATAAAGGAGTTTAAGAAAATGAAAGATGCTGGAGTTTACTCTTATCCCACCTCCCGAATCAAACAACTGTATTCTTTTTTCGCTTGGGAAATTCTTTTCAGGTAAATTTAATTTTACCTCCCCCCCCCCCCCCCCCGATCCTTTCAAAATCGTTTCTACGTCACTGCTATGACTGCGATTTTCGTGAATAAAAAATTTTATGAACATGAATAAATCAACTTGATTTAAATAATGGGGGATTGAATTTATAAAATATGTATTGTTTATAAATTTGTGTATTTAAGGTGATTTAATCTAAAATAAAAAATATAATACGTTTTCCGTTCCGTTTTCCGGTCCTCGTTTTAGCAACATCCCTCCAGAACCCTGATCATTTTTCATTATTTTATCCATTTCAATATTAGTATGTAAATTGTGGGGAGGTGGATGGGGTTAAACGATTGGGTACTAGATACATTAGTATATTTAATATCCTGGCCTTGATCGACTGACATGCCCCCTCCCCCAACTATTTTCAGTTGATACGTATAACATTTAAAAAAAAAACAATTTACAATGTATCTCTGTCTGCAATGGTACATGTATTAATAATACCATTATGGTTATTCAGAAAAAGTATCAAATATTAATTTACAAAGCCTTATACAATTTTATTAACAATGTTCTGAAAATAATTTTGACAAAATTTGAGAGCTCCCCCCCCCCCCAATTTGAATAAATATGAATCCAGTCTTTTATCATGTTTATAGCCGGTTTTAAATTTTTACCACTTTGTACTGCAAACTAGTAAAGTTTTGGCTGCAGTAACGACTCATGTTTTCTTTGGTAGGGGGGGGGGATAGTACCCTCCCCCGAATAATTTTGCCAATATTTATCGTGGAGGGTCCTATATCGGTGGGGTACCTAAATCGGTGGCATCTCCTTTTGAGCTGATGATTTTTAATGGGAGATCTGACTTTATCAATATATGAATGTTACGTAACACAGTAGTTTAAAGTATGTAATGTAAAATTAAAAATATGCCTAGGAATGACGGTGTTTGGTTAACTCAAAAACACACTAAATTTATGAAACGTGAACAATTTACATGTAGATTGAAATTACCAATTATTTTTGAATTTGTTGAGAGTATGCAATCAAATACCTGTTTGTATTCTTACATTTTCTCAACTGATGACAAAACAAGTTGCCAAGACACTAAGAAAACTACGTACGTTTATATTGAAAATATATGATTTTAGTTAGTCATTCCTCCACGATTTTTCCCCTCGCTTATTTCATTATTACATGTTTCATATGTGTTTTTCTTTTCCTTTTCATATTCTAATTATGTATATCATATACTTGTCCTCTGACCTGAATTTATATGTTGTAAATATATATTCTTCATTGTCCTCATGTACCTGAAAAGTTGAGTGAATAAAATGATCTTGAACTTGAACGGGGCCAGGTGCCTTAAACAAAATATCAAATGTATATTTTGATTAAAAATATGTTATTATTTGATTTAATTTCCTATTCAATTGTACTTGTTAGGAAAAATGTAACTGTGTTAATTACCATGAAAATAAATACATGTAGATTCCCCGAGGACAGAACCCTATAGAAAACAGCTTCGACATGTAAATGCCCCAAACAAAAATAAAATCTGATGACTTTTTATTTTTTTTACTTCCTATGGAATTCTTGGTAGTTGATAATGTAGGTTGTCCCCCCTCCCCCACACTGATATTGCTTCCTATGGGCCTGTTATTTGTTTATTCAAGCTAAGTTGTTGTTTCTTTCTTACATTCAAATATCTTAAAATAAGTTTTCCCTCTTTCATTGTGCAATAATGCTCCACAACAACTCCCTAGGTGAAGAAAAAATGATCATACATGACTTTCTTCTTTCCATATTGACATACCTGTCACTTTTTACCAAATAATACAAAAGAGTTCCAACAAGGGGAGATAACAATTTAACTCCAGCAAATTGGTAACAAGGGGCTAAAATAAGCAAAAGAAAGTTATATGAAGTATTCAAATCAGTTATTCCTCTTCTAAAAAATATATTAGATTAAGAATTTTCTATTTTTTATTTAAATGTCATAGAAATAATCCAAGAATATGGTAAAAAACTGTTATTCAAAATATGTGAAATTGTAGCAAAATATGGATTTTCAAAGTTAATTTACAACATGTGGATATTATTTCCCAAGCTCAATATTTTAATACAGAGTAGACCTTAGATCATTCTTAAAGTAACAATTAATTCAATTTAATTTCAACCTTGGTCTTGAGAGAAAGGAGCATCTAAAAATGGCTAAAAAATCATACTCATTTATTTAGGATCTATAAATAGATGTGTAAAAAATAAAATATTCATTTGAATTAAGTTTTTCCTTATTAATTGTGTTAATTGGACCATGACTTTGAAAATAAAACAAAAATTAAAAATAAACTGATAACAAAAGGTAAATTTTTGACTTGATCAATTTGTATACATTTTCCATTAAATTTTGTGTGATTTTCGACAAATATGCAAATGAGCTGTTACTAAAAATAGATGCAGGGTTCGACATTTTTTTGTGGATATTCTGACTTCTACCTTTATGTAGAAAATTTTAAGCCACTAGAAACTCCCAAGTTGCAACCTTCCATTTGGACGATTTTTTGAATTTTGCATGGTTTTCTCGCGGACTGGCTCTTAATTAAACAGGTATGCTACTTAATTTTCATCGATTATATTCTTTTTTCAAGAACAGTCAGCTTGATACGTATCCCGGTCGGCCTTTCCTCTGTCATTTTTGACAAAAATAATGCAACAGAACAACAATAAGCTAAATATTTCAAAGCATAAAATTTGTATAGATGGAAAGTTTGCCGTCAAAAATACTTGGAAAGAGCTGCTAGAATCCCGAGTTAAGCATGGTCTCATGAAATCTCGGTTAAAAAAAATCTGGAAATTTTTACGTCAATTTTATTTTGCGATTTCGGGTCAAAATGCTGTTGATTAATTTTTACGTTTCAAAATTTTGCGAATGACCACTGCTTTGTTTACATTTTCTTATTGGTTATTCATTTTTAAGAAAAATATTTTTGGAAATGCAATGAACTCGCAAATTTGCTAAAAAATTATCTACAGCAAAAATTTCCAGATTTACGGTATATATAAAATTCAAAACATCGGGTAAGGTTTCGTGTGAATGTGTGGAATAATTATTTTACTGACAGGACAGTGGGATTTTAGCAGCACTTTTTAAGCAAAATAGATGTTTTTTGACTATAACATGTTTTACGATGCGCAGTTTTTTACTATCAAAAACCTCTACACAGCTTTTACTAGCACTGCCTATCACCAGTTCATTAACACACACACACACAAACACCCTCACACTCACACACACACAAACACACACAAACAAACACACACACACACAAAAGAAAAAGAAATCACTTCCCAGGCATCTGGATCGAGATTTCGAACTTTTCCGAAGTTTCCGACAAAATCGGAAATACCCGAACCTTTTAAGTGACGAAAGTATGACGTCAAATAAAAAGTCCTTTGGACTTCAAACGCAAACGATACTTTTGTGTCTGGAGATTGCATTAAATCGTTGATTGTAATTTTTTTCAAGTAAGTTGTTGCTATGTTTTAGCCACCATGTTGCTATGCACCACAAAGGACTATTGAGAGTTTGAAATTTTTTCACGTAGGACGGTAAAAATTTCTTGGAACAATGTGCAGATTTAAACCCGAATTTCCTCCGTTCGTACACGTTAGTCTATTGAGCTCGCTACGCGAGCGGCGTTTCGCGCCGCCTTGCTGCGCTCGCTATTATTTACTCAAAGAAATCATTAAACTCCGGGGTATATTGTTGTTCTGTTAGCTTTTTTGTATTAAGGAACATTTCACTATTAAAAGAAAGTAACATGATGCCGCGATGGTGATGCAAGTCATTGCGTTAGACACTCTTTTATCTTTAAGCAATAATAAACTCCCCCTTATTATTTTTGTATATATGGTATTATTATTCATCCAAGACATTTGTACGTTTTTTGTTATTTTCTTCCGTACAAATGCACTTTTTCTTTTATGTGTTCTTTTTTTCTTAAACCAGTGTAATTATTTTGCACTAAAAATGCTGAGTATATCTTTATCAACTTATAATGGATTTCTTTATACGTATTATATCTTTGTTTTCCAAGCTGACAAAATACTAAATAATATGCCTGCTGTTCCGGAAATTGTGGATCCATTCGGAATCTGTATTTATTTTGAACATGTCAACATCCTGTGTGTACCATGTGGTGAGACTCGGGTATTTTTTCTAATTTTTCAAATGATAATTTATGACACACATGATTGATCTTCTCTTATGTGTTAAAAACCAGAGTCTCCCGAATTGTTTATATATTTCTTGTTGTCTGTCGCTTACATATAACTACTCTGACTTGAGGTTCACATGGTTTGATGCTGAATTACATGCAAGTGCTATGCTAAACGTATTCAATAATTTTCATTATTATATCTTAGTATTGGCTTTTTTACTCATAATAGGAAACTTGGAAACAAACCCTGGACCAATACCAAATACATTTAAAACACGGAATCTAAGCATAGTGCATAATAATGTATGTAGTTTACTAAACAAAGTTGACGTTGTTTACAATGAGTTGTCTGAATATGATATTATTGGTATTACTGAAACTCACCTTGATAATAATATATCCAATGATGAGATCATGTTTCATGGTTTTCATCCTCCCATTAGAAAGGATCGTAATAGGTTTGGGGGTGGAATACTATTTTATATTTCCTTAGATCTACATTTTATCATAAGAGATGATCTTAATGTCACTAATACTGAACTTCTTTGGTGTGAAATACATATGCAAGATAATAAGAAAATTTTACTTGGTCTGATATATCGACCACCTAATACAACTGTCGACTACTTTGAGCGTCTTTCTGATTCACTTGAAATTGTATTAAATGAGTCCATCCCAGTATTTCTCATGGGTGACTTTAACATTAATATGTTGAGTAGTGGAAACAATGTTTTTTAAACAAAGAATGCTACAAAGTAATTTATTAAACCTGATAAATGAACCAACAAATTTTTCAGCTACCCCTGGTAAAGGTATAGATTTAGTTTTTACTAATAATCCAAGTATTGTAGATAATGTGTATGTAGCATCACCAATCTGTAGTACTCATTCACCAGTTAGTTTTGATATAAAATACAAAACTTTCAAACAATATGCTTACAAACGCACCATAAGAAATTACGATAATGTTAATTATAAAGATATAGAAAATGATCTTAATAAAGTCAACTGGGATTCCACAGTCTTTAATACCTCAAACATAAATGAAATATATGACAATTTCTTACACACTTATGATGCAATCTTAGATAAACATATACCTAAAAAAGTAGTCACAATTAGACCACGAGATAAACCATTTATGAATAATAGTATACGTCTAAGAATAAGACAACGGAATCGTATACACAGAAAAGCAAAACAAAGAGATTGCCCAAACTTATGGGGTCGTTTCAGAGAGCTCAGAAATGAAGTAATTTCTATGGTTAGACATGCTAAAGAAAAGTATAAGGAAAAACTTACATCTCAAATACTTAATAGAGATATACCACCAGGAAAATGGTGGCGAATTACGAAATCAATTGCAAAACTTTCTAATAAACATAAACCAATGCCTCCTATAAAATCAAATGGTCAAATTTTACTTCATCCACTAGAAAAGGCGGAAGCATTAAATAATTATTACTCAAATGTTTCTAGTGTTGATGAAAGTAAAACTATACCTGAGCATGGTCCTGGTCCCCCCTTAGTAACCATTGAAAACATAATTGTCACTGAACAAGATGTTGCTGATCAATTAAATAATTTAAATGTAAATAAACCTCCTGGCCCTGATGGGATAACACCAAAAATTCTTAAACAATTATCCTCCTCTATTTGTAAACCACTAGCGAAACTTTTTAATAAGTCATTTGAATTAAAACAATTACCTAATGTGTGGAAGCAAGCTAATATTACCCCAGTTTTTAAGGGTAAAGGTAGTCCTGAGTTAGTTAATAACTACAGGCCGATTTCACTAACTAGTGCTGTTTGCAAAATAATGGAAAAAATTATTTTTAAATATTTGTACAATTTTATATTAGAAAACAATATCTTAACAAAATACCAGTCTGGATTCCAACCTAATGACTCAACTGTCAACCAATTAGTGGAAATTTATAATACAATTATATCTAATTTAGATAAAGGCAAAGACGTCAGATTCATTTTTTGTGATATTTCAAAGGCTTTTGATAGAGTTTGGCATAAAGGTCTACTTTTTAAATTAAAATCTTATGGAATTCAAGGTACATTACTAAAATGGATAGAAAATTACTTAGATGATAGAGTTCAAAGAGTGGCTGTAAATGGTTTCTTTTCAAATTTTAAACCTATATCAGCTGGTGTTCCTCAAGGTTCTGTTCTAGGTCCTTTCTTATTCCTCCTGTATATTAATGACATAACTGAAAACTTAGTTAATAATACCAGGCTATTTGCAGATGATACATCACTGTTTATAGTGGTAGATAATGATATTAATGCAGCGGCAATCTCACTGACATCTGACTTATATAAAATTAATAAATGGGCCTTAACATGGGGTGTGGATTTTAATCCAAGCAAAACCTGTAATGTAAATTTTACAAGAAGCTCAAATAACCATCCCCCAGTCCATTTTGGCTGTAATGGTAGCATTATTAGTGAATCTAGGTCACACTGCCATCTTGGACTTCTTTTTCAAAGTGATGCCAAATGGTCATCTCATATAAATAATTTATACGAAAAAGCTTGTTCTCGACTAAATCTTTTAAGAATGTTGAAACATCTACTAGATAGAAGTGCGTTGGTAAAAGTCTATTTTGCTTTTATTCGACCCATCTTAGAATATGGTAGCATTGTTTGGGATAATTGCTCACAAGAACTTTCACATCTTTTAGAAAATATTCAAGTAGAAGCTGCCCGAATAATAACAGGACTCAGGAAAAATTCATCTAGAAATGCTTTGTATTTAGAATTGGGTTGGGAACCATTAAATAAGAGAAGGGAAAGACAAAAACTCTTGTTGTTCTACAAAACTGTTTATGGTATATCCCCTCTTTATTTACAAGAAATGGTCACACCTTTTATGCCACCAAATCATGGTTATAATCTTAGAAATACATGTATTGATAATTTTAATTTTGTCGTACCTCAAGCAAGGACAGTCTCATATTTCAACAGTTTTCTGCCTTCTACAATAAGATTATGGAACAATTTACCACTTGAAACAAAATGTATTGAATCTTATTCATGTTTTAAAAATGCCTTAAAGAAACCTGCTACAGATAGAATAAAGGATGTCAAAATCTTTCATTATGGAAATCGCAAAGAAAACATTACTCATTGTCAATTAAGAAATGAATCTAGTAATTTAAATGCTCACTTGTATAATCAATACCTAAGTGAAATAGCCTCTTGTACTAAGTGTGGATATACGAACGAGGATAACTATCATTTTTTCTTCAGATGTCCAGCCTATTATAATCAGAGAATGATACTTTTTGAAAATCTTAAGAGTGTAATAGAACTAGAAACAATGTCTCCTGAACAAATTTTGAAAATTTTGCTAATTGGTGATAAGCAACTACCTTATAAAGTTAACTGTTCAATTTTTGAAGCAGTCCAACAGTACATCAAGTCTTCAAAAAGATTTTAAAGTATTTTGTAATTAAGTAAAAAATAAATCCAGATATTTCTTATTTTTTCTATTTATTCCAAGTCTCAGCATTTCCATTTTCATGTGTATGTTGTATTTTCCTTGGTAATTTATCTTTGCACTTTATTATTTTTCTCTTTATTCAGTGTTGTTACTATTTCCTTTTACTTTGTATTTTCTTAAATATTAGTTTTTTGCACCTTACTTATTCTGTTTTGCTGTTTTGTTTGCACTTCTTTCTTCTTATTATTATAATTTTTTTTCAATATTTTTTTATTATCATTTTCTTTTTGTCATTATATTGTATAGCGAATATGCATAAGCTTAGTAATAATTCATCTGTATAATTTAATTTAATATATTATCGGGTATTTTTTTCCCCACCTTTAGTCAACAAAAGAATTTAATGTAACTTATAAGGAATATTTTCATCATTGTAATTCATTGTCATTTCTTAACATTTGTAACCTTGACCTTGGAGAGGACTTATATAGGCCATGCCTGATGTCCAATCCAATTATGTAAGCTTACTTTACATAATAAAATAATGTTTAAATTAAATAAATAATAGTTTATGTTTATTAGGGGTCATGGTAAATTATCAAACCTAATTTTATTTTAAAAAGTGTATATTTCCCGAAAATGATTTATATGCTTCCTTAACATACCTGCGATAGGCAAAAAGGCTGTTGGTTACACATCATTAAATTAAAAATATACACGGACTGTAGACCAAATGTTGGAAAAGGAGAAATTGATCAGGAAATGAGACAAGTATTTTGTTTGATGTCACATGCAAAAAAAAATCTTTTAGCTAATTGTATTTTATTTATTCATGAATGAGTTAAAAATTGTTTACTGGATATGTCTTTATGTTCATTACATAAAAGCGCACCATTCTAGTCTTTTTGTATTTTTTTTCTGATGGTGACCCCCTTCCTTTTCATTCACTTATTCTCTCAAATACCACATGTATGGTACACGAGATACATATATACATATTTACAATAATTATGGACGAGCAGAAATTACAGGAGGACAGGTAGTGACAAATATTTTCTATAGACTTCTAGATCAGTACATGTCAGCATACAGAATTTTATAATATTGGTTGTACATAGTATTTCTGCAACAAAATAATCTTTTCGAATGCTAAATAATATACAACATTCCAATAAGTAATGAATTTTGTCTCCTATTTGATTATTATTACATAAATTGCTCACTCTTTCATTTCTTTCAACATTATTCCATCTACCAACCTCTATTGGAAGACGGTGGTTACTTGTTCTGAATTTTGAAAAAAAAAATATTTCAAAATTTTCTTGGTAAAATATTAAAGTATATTTCACATTCAAACTTTGTTTTAAAAATTTTATGTATAATACCTTTACTGGAATAATTAATTTCTCTATACCATTTCTGTAAAAAACTGGTCTTTGAGCTTTTGGTTTATTGCAGTTAATTACAATCCATTTAACACTATGAAAATTTTGATTAGTCCAAACATTACACAGTCCTGTTGTATTTAGAATATTCTGTATGATGTATATCCATGGATTACTAATCCCATTTTTGATGTATTTATAATAAAGATGGAAATAAATAATTCTAAAGATCTTTATTCTAAAATTCTAAATAACTCTAAGATTCCCATTTTCATGTAAAATTTTCCCGAGAAAGCTATCATTCCTGTATAAATGCGCACGTACATCGGGTAACGTCTAATTTTCCCCCATACCAAAATCCACGACATACTGGATTTTAAGTTAAAAATATATTTTAAAAATTTTGAATGTAGACGTTCAATAATATTAATATTTTCAAATCCCCATATTTCACATCGATATAACAAAACAGGAACAACAACTTTATGAATGAGATCCAGCTGACAGTCCAAAGATAGATTATATACACATGTAAACGATTTTTTCTTATTATGCCGTATGTTGCCTTTTTTCTTGATTGCTTCTATAGGTGTTTTTTGATTTTGAAAATGACCCTGATCTTGAGAATAAAATTCCTAATTAAATGAAAGAAATTGAAATCTTGACAATTTCTGAAACATCGTCCTTGTTCTTATATGTTTGTTTGAGTAATGGTCCTTCTGAAAAAAAAAAATTACAATTTTTGTTTTAATAACATAAACATAAGGTTTTCATGTTTTACAATATACAAAAAATACAATTCATTTAATGCATGCTATAAATCATTTGCGATTTCAGACACAATATCCGTATCATCAGCATACAATAATATAAACAGTTTGATAAAAATGATAAAGTCATCTTCAATCTCTTTAGAAAAACACTCTGAGCAGTCAACATTCCTTTCTGTTTGATAATTGATATACTATAAAAATAAAAAAAAATTGATATATTTTCACTTTGTCTAACACTGACGTTGCAATTGAAAAATTAAGAAGACACGCCATTCACAATAGATATTTATTCTTGAATTTATGACTGTATATTTCTAATATAGTTGAAACACTTCCAACTAACTCCATTCAAAAATAACTCGAACCAAAGACTGCCTCTCCATACTGTATCAAAAGCCTGTTTAAAGTCGATGAACGCACAGTATAGCCTTCAACAAGGAGGTAAACACTTCTCAAACTAATACTTAAGTTTATGCATGTTTAAGTCTTCGACTTCACATTTACCTATCGTATACTATTAGTTATCCAGGCCCAATCAAGGGTGTACGGGGATTTACCCCGGGTTTTATTCCATACACCCTGAGGCCGAAGGCCGAAGGGTGTATGGAATACAACCCGGGGTAAATAACCGTACACCCTTGATTGGACCTGGATAACGAATTTATTTCCTTTGTACCCATAAAAATGCTTTGTAAACATGATTTTTAGCTTTTATCATAGAGAATGAATGCATTGTGACGTCACGTTTTATTTAACCCGGCTCAAGTCGGGTGCACGGATATTTACACCCGGCTTTGTAACCAATCAAAGCTCGTGTTACTAGCTAGATAGGAAATAATGTTCGTTATCTCCTTATGTTTCATTGTTAGATATGTTGTACTGAAAGTTAAATTCTATTTGCTATAACTATTCTATCATGATTCACTGTATATATTTTTGAGTTCTGTAGGGGTGGATAAGAATGTTAATATCTTATGTCTACTACAGAGGGATAAAATCTTGAATTATTCACCGAATACATGGTCAATTTTGTAATTTTCTTACTGTCTGCTTTCGCTCATTCCACAAATAGCACTTGCACTAAATGTGTTAATGAATTGAACAATGAATGAGGGCCGATGTAATGACTTGTTTTAGTCACAGAAATACTTACATGCATTATTAAACATACTTTGCAAACACATGATTTTTTTTAATTTTAAAGGGTGATTGGTAAATTTTATAAATAAAAAAGAGTATTCTTGGACTTACAAATATTTCATTATTTATTCACATTGATGTAAATAAATGTTTGTTTCAGTGGGGACCAACTTACTGATCATGCCCCTCTCACCCCTTTTTCTTCAACTCATTTTTCTCTATAGCCATTCAACTTTTTTGACACCTCACAAATGGCACATTGACGTGCATGTGCCGTCAATAAATCTGAAGGTGTGTGACGTTCCATTTTTATTCCCGTGCCCGCGAAGTTGGAGAACAATATTTTTTTCCTTCCTAAGTTTTTTCCCTATAGATTGATTATATTTATACTAATATGTCTATATTACATATATTTTTATTTTTGAGTGTCGCGATAACTATATATCGATATCTGTTATTCTCATGCTTAATTCAAAATGGTTGAAATCATTACTAAACGTGTAGATATTTTTAAATCATGATGTTTTTATCAATACAGTCCATCATGCAGAAAAAGCGCTTTAAATTATTTGAAAATACCCAGGCACAATTCAACAAATAAATACAAAGAAGAAATCAGAACAAATTATATGCAGATAAGACAATTAAAAAAGTAGAAATGTACAAAAATATAACATGACAAGTGCAGAGACCTTTAATTAAGCTTCTGTTCTTTTGAAAAAAAAACAAAAAACTACTTGTTCGCTATCTTCACATTTTTTTTTTCAAAGTTCTATACGCCGAAGTTGTAACAAGATATAAAAAATCTGTTAGCAAGTCCAGTCTAGTGTTGAATTGTAGGGAACTGGTTATAATAGGAATCTTCCATTGCACACCCTCTCAAAAGGAGTTTAATCTAAATATGACGGCCCATCGGACGGATCATTGTAAATGGTATAGTAAAACTCTTACCTTGGAACTTGCGTTACATAATTTTTCTTTGTTAAAGGAGTGATGATTGCTTTTCATTGTGTTCTAGTGAAGAAGAACTAAAGGTATTTTATTTTCTGATTAGGATGAAAGTGAATAGAAAGAGAGCATGAATCAAATGTGTTTACTGCAGAGAAATAGTAAAAAATATATATTTACGTAATATTTTTTTCGTAGTTTCCTTGAAAATCACACTTTTAGTTACATTTCAAAATATAGGTAATACTAATAAATTCTTCCGACATAAGCAAAAAATATGTACCTTGTGTGTCTCAAGAATATGGGGACACTTTTTCTCAGCTGTTTGAATATACCACTGTCCGATTCCTTATGTACCTCTCTGTTTGTGTATCTAATATCTTATGTTTCACTAAGATTTTAAAATAAAAAAATGGCATACATCATGATCAAAATTTTTTCATAATCCCTGAAAGATTCAATAAAATATCTTTATCGAACAAATCAGCTGTCGGTGCAACACTGACGATGTCAAAACGAAGCTCAACGAGTTTTTTTAATATGTAAACTGTGCCTCTAATAAAATTCAATAAAGCATAAAGTCGACACTATATAAAATTTTCATTTAGTTACCAAATTATACATCTAAAATACTAGTGCGAAGTTAATTTTTTTAGTAGACAATTTCACAATCCCGGACATAATTATAACTGATCGAATTGTTTACAAGCGATCTTCACTTAGGCCTATGACGTCCTTCATCTGTCTTTTCAGATCGTCTTTTTTAGTGGTCTATTCTATTCTATCGGATAACCTGTCAAGTCAACCTCAAACCCCTTCAACTAGAGATAAACCTGATACACTTATTTATGTTTGTGTTTTTTCATCATTAGCATATCTTTTCCGATGGTACAGCAGTAATATCCCGCTTTGTAACAATTTGCTGCTCCATATAACTTGCCAAATATACTATATTTTACAATTTTACAATGTCTAATTTAAAGTGTTTTGGAACATATCCTCATATAACTGTCATTAATAATATCAAATAAAGAAATTTTAAAACAAAAGTACACCATTATAACATATCAATGTAGGTAAGTTTTGTGACATTAAATGTCCGAAAGTTGTAATAAGATAGCAAACTTCATTAACAATCTAGACCTTCAATACACAATCGTGCCATCGCTATCGCACCGTTGCGTTATCTCGCTATCATCGTCATCGCATTGTCGCGACATTGCATCATCGTAAAAGCGCTATCGCACCTTCGCCTCATCGCTATTGCGCCATCGCTTCGTCGTCATCGCATTATCGCGTAATCGCACTATCGACCCAAAACTCGATAGTGCAATAATGCTATAGAGAACTGCGTGGCCATATCCTGATTCCATACTTTTTAATTGAATAGTTATAATTTAGAAAATAGTATACTGATGAAATTTTGTTTGAACGTTGTCAAAGAGTACACAAATATTGGCTAATGAACAAGTTCTACCGAAAACTTTTTCTATAACAGGAATTTTAACAACCAATCTGTGATATCACTTGTCTTTTTCTTTTTCGATACATTTATTTTCTTTTTTTTCAAGTGATATCTAAAATCAAAGTTCGTTGAAGATAATGTATCAGAGTTTGAAAAAAAAGATAAATAAAAGATATGGAAAATGTAATAAAAATAATTCGAGGAACCGTATACTCGAGCAGAAAAGTAAACAAATGATCGGTTACTTAAAACGCCCGGATTGAACACTGATGTTTAAGGATCTTTAGAATTATTTTTTTCATTCCATTTTCATTTATAGAAAGGCACATAGGTTGTAATGTTGACGTGGGTTCTTTTATTTTGCGGTTTGTTGAATTTTCTTTCTGAATTTGATATCTTTCAAATTCTTAGCAGTTAAAGAGAACCCAATATAACACCAAAAAATTCACATGTTTCAGTTTCCATATAAAACCTTTAAACTAACAAAGAATTGCATAATTGATAAACAGTGTTTGACAAAGATTACTTTATCGGACCGTGAACCTAATGATAGACCAGTGAAGACGTCAAATGAATTTTTTTCCGTATTCAAAAGACATTTAAAATGAACAATAAACCATGTCGTAAACGTAATTGAAGAACACCCAAATTATAAAATCAAACTTTTTTTTTATTCTAAACAAAAAAAAATTTTTTTTATTCAACGCAGAAATAGGAAAATGGTTTGCTTCAAGTTTAAGATGGAGTGTAAATGCACATAATAAGTAAGTTTAACACAGAGAAATACCAAATTTTGTTTTAATTTTCATTCGAGAAGTTTTCTCAAAATAGGAATAATTTTATTTTTTTTTTATATTAACTAAATATGACGCGAAAGTATCAGTAGATGGGGTACTAGAAATAATTCTGGCTGCCGTATATATTGCTACCACCTCCGATTGTGAGGACTCCAACTCGGCGCATTGTGACACTCTTGTCCCAACACAATCAGTTATTTTTGCATTTGATGAATTTGTTTGCATAAGTGCAGTTAAGTTTTTGAAAATAACGAGCCAATTCAATTCTCCCCTTCTTTCGCTGTTCTGCACATGTGTTTTTGCGGTATAATTTGCTTTAATAGAACATGGGCTGAAAAAGTTCGATTTTTTATAATGCGAATTTCTAGAGTTGGTTGATCCGTAAAACTAAAACTAAAAATATCGTCGCCTAACGTACATGAAATACCTAGAGTGAAATGCTCTATACATTGAATGATATTGAATAATATTATTGTGATTTTCCCTACAAAGTCAATTAGTTTGTTCTTTCTCAAATTTCAAAATATCTCATGTAATATAAGCATTTTTTTTTTAAAAACAAGCTCCTTGAATTTTATTTCAGGTTCTAAACTATCAAAAGCATAAAGATGAAGTTTTGGTATGTCTTTATCATATTTTTTTTCAACTGCTTTTCTATTTTTACGGAGTCAGACGAGCAGGATTATAAAGCACAATTAAATGTTAAAAAAAGTTTAGCGAATGTATCAAAGAATGTGATTGAATCGTGCAATCTTTTTGTCTCTAACATTCTACAATTAATTGAATGAGTCCACAAGCATGACAGTCTACTATTTGTTAATACAAATCAAAAGCGACACACGGTTTTTGTCGGTTTACTCACTTTACTGCATACTTTATTTACTTCATCACCAAAAACAATAGAGTTTCTTTTTTACTTAAGTACAGCTATTTATAAGAACCAGGCAGAAATGAAAATAAGTGATTCATGATAGTGATAGATTTTTCAAAAACTATCATATTTACATTAAGATACATCAAACTAAATACTTGATCACAGTTATAAATGGATTTCCAGCATAGTTGATTAAAAAATGAATTCAATATATACTGAAACAGTCAACAATATCCATTGAAAGGTGTCTGTACGTGCAGGTGATTTTTTAAGAAGGCCCGCACTCTCCTTGAATGTGAATTATAAAATATTGAACATCTAGTATCAAAGAGTAAAAAACAATTAAAAAACCCATGGGTTATTTTAAATACGGATAGATATTGTGATTTTAAATTATGTAAAAACATGAAATTCTAGTTATCTCCCTTGGCACTCTTTAATAAAAGGAGTTGGAAAGAGTGTATTTAACTCTTCAGTTTAGAAGGGGAGGATTAAGAAATGTTTGTGATTTCATCTTCATTTTGGAAGTTTTGCCAGTTTTCATACATCCAAGGGGCATGTAAGTCTAAAATTTTTATTAGAAAAATATAATCTTAGGATAAAAAAAATAACTGCCTGCAATTTGCTTAATTTTATCTGACAAAAACAAAATTTTATTTCCTAAACATGCTAAGAGTTTGAGTGTTTTGAAAAAGGCTAACTTGTTTAACAATAACTTCAAAACTACTTAAATTCAGTTAAATTTGGGGAAAAACATTTAATTTTGTACTGGAATTTGAACAGTAGCTCGCTGCTGGGGATTAGAGTATGATGAGTATCTCTCCTTTCCGTCGATACTCCCTTAGTACTGCAATATACACAGTTGACTGGAAGAAATCCTCGACCTCAGCATACATGAAGCCATATAGCAAGAAGCAGTGAAAGCCACAGCAGAGATTAGGTGGAGCATAATTTTTTCTACGTCTCGGCGCTTCTATGGATGTCATATTTAGATCAGGTATTTAATACATAACACAGACAAATGTCTAGACAAAGACAATATTGACTTTTTTTTTTCAAATTGAAAAAGGGAAAGTCAAGAAAAAATGATAGCAAACATACAGGTTGACTGCTAGTAAAAGTTATCAGTCCTGCTAAAAATCTACCAGCCTAGCTGAGAAAATAATTGTCTTTTGTAAAATTTATTTTTGAAACTAGAGGTACTGTGAGCAATGAGCAAATGATACGGCCTCCCATATGAATATAATAGTGTCCATGTTTTGCTATAGGAAAATATTATATTAATAATGCCATACTTTCGTACAATACCACTATGTTTTTGCCTAATTTTACTCTTAAAAACACAAAATCTCAGGAGCTTCTGGGGCTTTGCCCCCTGGACCCCCTTCATTCAAACTATGGTATGGCTAACATATGAATGTACCTTGGAACATCACTATCAAGATCCCTTGTCTGAACAAAGTTATCCATGCCCCCCCCTCTCCCCCTTTTAATCACAAATCCTGTACTGCTCATGATACCATTAGTTGATTTGGAAGCGAGTAATCAAATTATTAAATTTTGATTAATGAAAACTTTAAACAAGTCCAGATGGGCTTCAATATGTGCAAATTGGTAAGCCCACAGCAAAATTTGTGTGTCTCGGGCGGTCAGGCGCACTGTTGTTTCAAACACTGTTTTCGGAATGGCCAATGGGTCCTTCTTAAAATAGTGAATATTTAATTAAGCCCTGAAAAAACTCAGATGTTATGGCAAAACCTTAATTACTATTTTTCTTATTCATTTAATCAAAATGTAAAATTGTGCCCTTTCAAACTGTATATTTGCAAACTTATATGTGTATGATATTCTTCAAATGCATTTCCTTTTATTTGAATTATAAATGAGGGTGGTGAGTCCTACAAAATTTAACTGACAAGCAAAACAAGTTACAACCAATAAAATACTGTTATGGTTTTATCAGTTGAAACGGGGGGAGGGGGTGTTAAAGCCATAAAACCCTATCCGAATGGGGGAGGGGGGCTTCCCAAATATTCCTACAAACAAATATATACACACATAGAAAGAGAGAGATTTATAAATATGAGAGCACATACAATATGCATGGGTTTCTGCCAATGTTTTCATCTAATTTGGGTTTAAAACTTAAAAAATAAAATTTGATCCTACAAAACTAGAACTCTTTTTCAATTTATAACTAATAGTAATTGAATTCATGATGATATCACTAGTACATGGGGGAAGGGGGGGGGGGTAACTAAATATTTATTATCAATAATTCAAAAGCTAAATTGTTATTTAAATGTATGCATTCTCTTGTCACATGATGAATTTCATGATTTGTTATCATTTCAGATGCAATCTGAGCCTTGTTCTGAATTTCAAAATCCCCTTTTACAACACCTGCACAGCTGAGGTAATGTAAACTTAAAAATTGAGGACAACCATCACCAAGAAAAGATTATCAATTCAACTAATGTTAGTGTTATATATACTTTATATTATTTATGTATCATTAGATTATTCGGTATTTTGTGTTAACAACTTGCAGTTTTTTTTAATTATCATTAAGAACATTCCTTTTCGTTTAGCAATCAAGGGCCTTTAGACTAAGGGCTGAATTATAGTGAACACTACCATTCAGAGATTTTGAAACAGGTATATATTTCTTCTGATCTTGATTCTCTGAATTTTTTAGCTCACCTGAGTTGAAGGCTCAAGTGATCTTTTCTAATCAAAGTTTGTCTTTTGTCTGTCATTGTCATTATTCAAGGGGAGAGAATTACAAAATTAATAGCATTACTGATATCTTCTCAAGAACCAATGGCCCAGGAAATATGAAACTTATGTGGAACCATTGTCGGGTAGTGTAGATTCAAATTTTTCAAATCATCAACCCCATGTGTAGGACGGGGCCACAGCGGATGATCAGAGTTTAACATAGGAATACATAAAAAAAATATTTTAAAATCTTCTTCGGATCTTCGGATACAGCAAGTCTTGATTGGTAATATTTATATGAAAGCATTTTCAGGTGGTGTAGATTCAAGTTTGATCAAATCATGACCCCGGGGATAGGGTGGGACCACAAAGGCCAATCAAAGTTTAACTAAGAATATAGAGAAAAAATCCTTTAAAAATATTCTTCCAAAGAACAGAAAAGCCTTTAAGTTATATATACATATGGAAGCAATTTCTTGTAGTGTAGATTTGTTCAAATCATGAACCCCCCCCCCCCCCCCCAGGTATAGGGTGGGGCTACAATAAAAGTGTTCAAACTTGTAGGGAAAAGCTCACACTTAGTCAAAAATAAGTACCCTGTAAGCATCCTTAGTGTAGATTCAGTTATGTTCAATCATACCCCTCTCTCTCTCTCTCCCTTACAGGGAGAGGTCAGGACCACATATGCTTTTAAGCTTTTCAATACAAAGCTGATTTTTGATTTTTATCCAAGCCAGGTGAGTGATATGGCCCTGGGTCTCTTGTTAAATCATTTTTCTACACATATACATGTATGTACAGTGCAACTCGGTTATAAAAAACTAGGACCTGTAAAAGTACTTAGCTATATAATTCGTTATATCCATATTTGTAATTTTGTAATATTTATATAGTTGGGGATCCAAGAAGACTTCACTATATCCGTGAATTCACAATATCAGTGTTTGTACTAAACAAGTTTTACTGCAGTTACATGTATGTGGAAGCCAAATAGGCGTAAAAGATGTATAATTGTATGTCATCTGCATTATTTTGTTCAATCCATACAAATGTTTCTTTGAATATTGGAAACTAAAATCAGTAGAAAGTTAGAAATTAAAATTTGTAAAATGCAGCATATCTAAACAGAATTTTTGTTGTTGAAAAAAAAAACCCTTTTCAGATGAGCAAGGCTGTAATAGTTATACTAATATTCAGAATCAAATAACAGCTAACTACTTGAGGCAAGGATGGGGTGAGGGTTGAAGAAGGGGTTACATCACTTGAAAATTTAGAGAAGAATTGTAGAGCTGAGGTTTTTCTCAAGAACCACAGGGCCAATTTTTACCAAACTTGGCAGAGCTAAGACCCCTTACAAGGGGTGATAATCAAGAAAAGAGAAAAAATAGGGAGCCACTGGGTCAGAAAAGCTGAAACTTGTGTTAAAGCGTCCAGGGATTAAGTGTAGATTCTAAATTGTTTAAATCATGTCCCCCTCCTCCTAAGAATAGAGCTAAACCAAAATAGGTATTACAAGTAGGAAAATCTGGTATAGAACAGCAAGACCAGTTACTCTGGTGAGTGTTATGGACCATGGCCTTCTTGTATTCGTGATCATGATCATAGAGAAAACGAACCATAGCTACTCTCCTCCTTCAACAGCAACAAGAAAAAATTGCTTTACGGAATGCTTATTTTCATTAACAAAGTTCAAATTTTGAATTATATTTTTTCCAGATTGATGAATGAATCACATGCATTGTGTCAGAGGAATCTAGCTGGAGCACCTATTTAGCAGCCAGGACACATAGATGTACCTGTACAGTTGATACAGATAATCTCAACAGCACATTTCTAAATGATGGCCAAAAAAATCTAAAAATGACACTGTCAGTTTAAAACTTTTTGAAAGAAATCCAGACCAGAAACAAAGGATATTGATTTTTAAGCTCCTCCAAATGTAAAAGGGGTTTTATTGAAACCAAGTCCAGGATACACCCAAGGATATTTAATATTACACCCCTTCAACATAAAATTTTGAATTTTAGTTTGCCTATCTAGTCAAGAACATGGATTTTTTTTTACATTTGATACACTTTATAATGTTATATTGAGATTTTTTCAAGATTTCTTTACTGTAAACTATGTATTTCAGCAAAAAGTACATTTACAGATGATTTTTCAAAAATTGCTTTAAAAATACAATTGAAATATTTAGATCTCATGTCTCATAAATGGTTAATCACAGTTACCACAGAAACCAAATATTTGTTTTAAAGAAGTTAGGTACAAAAAAAAATGTTGTGTCTTTCAGTATTTTAGCTAATGGCCACTCGTACAGTTTTCTTCATACAAGCTAATCACATTGACTAAATTGTATAGGCAAATACAATATTTTTGGAGATGCTGTCATGGTAACCAGATACAAATCACAAAAGCATATTTAAAAAATATATTTTCATGCATTTACAATAAACTGTGAAAATAATACATGTATGTTAGTCAGTAATTATTTTGTATTTTATGGAGATTTTGTAAAGTCAATTTATTTAAAAAAGCATTTCCAGAATAATTTGTTACCATTTCTATCCCATGCTTTCACTTTTCTTTAACATGTGGGATTTTTTTTAACTATGCTCTTAAAAATGGTTATTATTGTGAAAAATGAATTTTTGTGACATTTTGTTGCCATGGTAACAGAATATTATTTAAAAACCCATGGGTTTTATTTAATTTTATTGAAATTAAGAAAGTGCTCTTTCTATTCCACATTATCAGATTTCTTTAACATGTGGGATTTTTTCTTTCTATGCTCATAAAAACGGTTATTATTGTGAAAAATGAATTTTTGTGACATTTCGTTGCCATGGTAACAGAATATTTTTAAATAACCCATGGGTTTTATTTAATTTTATTAAAATTAAGAATGTGCTCTTTCTATCCCATGTTATCAGATTTCTTTAACATGCTGGCCTTTTTCTTAATATGCTTCTAAAATATGTTGGATTTGAAGAAATATTGTGAAAAGTGAATTTTATGAAATGACCTATGTTAAATTGAAATTCAGCACCTTTAATAAATCCTATATAATTTTATCCTTATGGTAATCATTTATCATTTTGTATGTACTTCTCAGGAAAAAAAGATTTATTTATGGTACTATCATCAAAAAATCTCTGTTCCTGTGTTCAATAATAGCTAAATTCACATTTTTTTTCAATGTTTTGCTTGGTTGCCATGTGCATTTATATGGTGCATTGTTTCCATGGCAACAAAGGCTGGCCAAAAAAATTATGTTGTCCAATGATGTTCCCTTGGTCCATGAAGCAACATATTAAAATTTTGTAAAAATCTGAAGTGGTCATGAATCACCCCCTGCCTGGTTCTTACAAATAGCTGTACTTAATACAGCCAAAATTGAAAGATTATTTTCCAAAGACACTGCTCAATGATTACATTTAAAATTGTAGTTTTAGATGATAAATACAGCTAGTGGACCTTCAGATATCCGGACGCCAGATATCTGGATGCTTCAGTATCCAGACGATTTTTCATCGGAACGGAATTTTTAACGTTATTTTGTCTTGTTTAACTGGTAATTCAGGTATCTGGACCCTTCACGTATATCTGGACAATTTGACTAGGAACCAAAGTGTCCAGATAAATGAGGTAACACTGTAGTTGCTTCCAATACGTACGTACCGTACAAACCTTGTGACGTTTGCGTGTCCTACTTTTGATATTTGATTGAGGGGTTAAATGATAATTATGCACCTTATATACTGCTGTCTAAAACTATGTAAGGAAAACTGATAGCCAGTTTACATGCAAATTTAAGCTGACGTGTCGTCAGATAATCTTGTGGTCTAGACCTGTTTAAGTAACTGTGCACTCCCCTGTGTGTGATGAGGCATGTATAAGTATGATTGTATAGTTAAGGCCGTGTCACACTGTCACGATTTTTGCTACGATTCCAAACGACTTACAAAAAACCATAAATCGTCAACAATCGCCACGCTAGCCTAGCATTTTTTGACAAAGGGTGATTTTTTTTCAGTGTGTCACGATACGACTACGATGTCCGCTCAACAATGTACGAGGCTTATACGATAACAGAACGAGTTTTGGCGAGTAATGTACGAACAAAGACGATCAAATAACGAACGCAATACGATCTTTATACGAATTTGCACGATTTTGAACAATACTCTTACGAATACTTACAAGTCTGTACGATGCATACACGATATCCCCACGAACAGTGACGAGTTCTTACGAATA
This sequence comes from Saccostrea cuccullata, assembly GCF_032062105.1. Classification (NCBI taxonomy): domain Eukaryota; kingdom Metazoa; phylum Mollusca; class Bivalvia; order Ostreida; family Ostreidae; genus Saccostrea; species Saccostrea cuccullata. The sequence continues at coordinate 355,599 of NW_026926068.1, read as the reverse complement.
TACTTGGTTTGAGTAGATATATAGAGAGAGGGTTGCTTGAAATTCTTAAACATAATTTCGAAGTTGTAATTATGGCAGAAGCTACCTTGCGGAGACTCTAACTGCTGCAATATTTGGGGGTACTTGAACAGAATATTGCAAAAACGACAACTGAAGGCAATTGCCAATTTATTACACAACGGGCGTTCACATAGGCAAAGAAGATACTGGATAAGACCATGGATCACCAGACGTACTCAGTATGGATATTTTGATCGCTTGATGAAAGAACTTGAAACGGAGGATGTATTGTCATTCAAAGACTTCCTCAGAGTAGAGCCGGATATGTTTAGAGAGCTTGTAGACAGATTGAGTCCCAGATAACAAAAACAAGACACATGGTTCAGAAAGACTTTGGAACCTGGATTAAAGTTGGCCATTACACTTCGGTATTTAGCAACAGGAGCGTCATACACAAGTCTGATATGATGTACGGATTTCGAGTTCCACATAATACAATTTTCTTGTTGGTTCGTGAAGTTTGTGAAAGTATAATAGTGGAATATGCTGATGAAGTCATTACATGCCCAACAACTACAGATTAGTGGCAACAGTTAGCTGGGCAGTTCAGAATTAGATGGAACCTGGACCATGTCCTTGGTGCTTTGGATGGGAAGCATATTGCTATAAAATGCCCCCGAGACGGAGGTTCACTTTATTACAGCTACAAAGGGTTTCACTCCCTCATTCTTATGGACCTTGTTAATGCTGATTATAAATTCATTTGGGTTGACGTAGGAGCAAATAGTTCTGCATCAGATGCTACTGTGTTTAACAACTCAGAATTAAAAGATGTCATCGAAAATCAAAATATTGGATTTCCAGAAGCTGCCGTTCTACCAAATGATAACAGAAACATCCCGTATTTCATCGTGGGTGATGACGCCTACCCTCTCAGGCCATGGCTTATGAAACCTTTTGCAGGAAGGACTTTGACCAATGACGAGCTTATATTCAACTATAGACTCAGCAGAGAAATGCGCGTTGTAGAAAATGCATTTTGAACTAGCCAACAGATGGCAATGCCTCTTAGCTCCAATGCGCCAAGAACCAGAAACTATTTCATCTATTGTATTAGGATGTTGCTATCTTTATGATTTGATGCGAATGATACTTCCAAATCTCCAAAACGCGTACAATCGTTCCATTTCGCAGTTCACTCGCACGGTACTTGTAATGCACTCGTCGTCAATCGCCTGTTTTCGTATCATATTCGCATGAAATCGTGCGACATTCCTTTTTAGTCGAGAAACACTTGCAGAAACTCGTGGGACACTCGCGATAAATCGTAGGAAACTCGCAGAGTCGGAAGTTCTACGAATTTTTCCGAGTGCCCTACGAATGTCGAAGATTTACAACGATTATGTGTACGAGTGTATTGCGATTGCTGTACGATAGCTTACGGATAATTAAAAATCGTACTGTGGCCACGATTGTTTTGAACATGCTCAAACACGCGTTTGGCGATTTGCTGCGATGAAACACGAATTAAGAAGCTATCCTACGACTATCTCTACGATAAACGCCGAATTAATACGATTTTTTAACTCGTACTCTGTCGTAGCCAAAAAATCGTGACAGTGTGACACGGGCTTTAAGGCAGTGTTTGAAATAACTGTTGCTCAACCGCCTGAGATGCACAAATTTTGTCACAGGCAAACAGATTTGTAACAGATTACAGATTTGTCGCCCGACTGGACATGAAAAACTTTTCAATAACTTGACCTTGGTTATGACTTTTGAATGAAAAATAAAGCGCTTTTCTCATTGGGATTCAAAAATAAGGTGCACATCATCGTCATGGATCTTAAAAAATAGATAGAAAACTTGGAATGGTTTAAGTAACAATCTTTTAAAATCTTCTCAAGAACAGCAAAGTGATGATATGGAAGCATACTCTGGTGATGTAGTGTATAAATAAATTGGTTAAGTTAAACCCCCCTTTGGGTAGGATGGGGCCACAATGGGGATCAAAGTTTCACATTGCAATATATAGGGGAGAATCTTCCCTAGAACAGCAAAGCCATGATTAATATTGTACTGATATGGAAGTCATTGGAAGAAGCCTCAAGTAGTGTAGATTCAAGTTTATAATGCTGTTTAAATTGTACTAAAGTTAAAACCGGAGACATGTTGCAAATGATGAAAAATACACTAGTAGAAAAGATATTTTACATACAGCAAAACTCGTTTACTACGAACACGGATATAGCGAATTCACGGATATAGCGAAGTTATTTTAGGTCCCCAGCTATATAAATTTAACAAATTCCTTGTATGGATATAACGAGTAACGGATGTAGCAAAGTAATTTCATAAGTCCCGGTGACTTTGTTATAACTTTGTTTTACTCTATTTCATAAATTAGTATTTTTTTTAGGTGAATTATACCCCATTTTATTTTCACAGAATGTACACGATGGACTGCATCATGGTTTTGAAGGAAAAGGTTACTGTAACACTATTTATTACAGACAGCAAGAAAACATCATTGAACACCACCAACTAATAGGACTCCAAAGGTGGGAGGATATATGTCATGCAACCATTTTAGATTTTTAATGAAATTACTGCATTATATAAACTTGATATTCCATGTAAAGTAATTTATAAAATCAAAATAACCATTTAGTACCTTAATAATAATGTAGCATAAACTAAAGAGTTCTAAATTGATGAATGATAAATACATGTACATGTATATTGTAATTATTATTTTAGGAATAATGGAAAATAAAATATTTAAAGCTGTCAAAAAGCAAAGATTAGAGTTCAGTGGATTCCATGACGGTACTTTGGAATGTTAATCAGGCAGCAATTCTCTTCCCAAGGACCTTAGGTGCTTTTAGAAGAGGCTAATAAACAAAGGACAGTCACTTACTACAGAAGAGAAGCAGGGGGAGATTATTTAGTGATATTCTGAGTGGCATGACTGCACCTTACAAAGATGTAAAACTTTTAAATTTGTGTTTACATATACAATGATTATATGATAAATGTATCTAATAATCAATATTAATATGATTAATATTTTCAAATGTTTTTTACAACATTTTACTGTCATTAATGAAACAAAATAATCTGTGTTGTATTTGAATTTGGAAATGTAAAGGAATTTATTTTGAAATGTAAACTGATATTCTTACATGTAATCATGTACTGGCGTGTGTACATGGTATACATATTGGACTCTGACAAAAGATGATGCTACTTCTTTTTTTGGGTGAAATTATTAATCACAATGATTTTTGTGCAAATGGTTTTTTTTTTAATTTTCCATAGGGTATGGTATCTATGAAACCTACTCAGCCTTTTTTGGCTATTTTTTAAATCATAGATATATTTTAATTTCATGATAACTGAAATCCTCTAAAATGATATTTTGTTGTTTTTTTTTTTGTCAACATAAATTATCTCCCCTGTTCAGCTTGAAATTAGAAATAATACTGTACATAGATATAAATTGATTAATGAAAATAAATAATTGTGTTGTATTTGGATTTGAAACTATAAAGAAATTGTTTTGAAGTGCTATTTATAATTTATTATTAATTATATAAATATATATAATATGACATTTATTCGACCGTGACGAAAAAGTGAATTTCCCATTTTTCATACGAAACTCTTCAATGGCTTTTGGAAATTAATAATCATTTGCATAAAAATGTTTTTATTATTTTATTTGCAATAAGGTACGGTGTCTATGAAATAAACACTGCCTTTCTGTTTGGCTGTAGTGTATTTTTTTCTTTAAATTTTTTATCATAAAGCTGAATTTAGCTGCAAATCCTATTAAAATTGAAAATTTCAGTTTTTCTCGACATGGATTATCTCCCCTTTTCAGCTTAAAATTAGAACACATTACTGGTCATAAAAATATTTTGACTAGGTATGGATAGTAACTACTTATGCTGTATTTTAATAAGAAATAAACATAAATGTGTTTTATTGTTTAGTTTTCTTTTCATTTAATCTTTATTATTGGTATTTTTGCCTGTTTTTAGAAGAAATTTCAGCCATTTTTTGCCCAAAACAGTTTATCGGTTGCCATGGATACCAATGGTAAAATTAAAAAAAAATAATTTTTTTTTTTGGAGTATCTTAGCATACTCTACCTACATGCAAAGTTTGAAAAAATTCTGAAATTCCCCATGAATCACCCTCTGTATGATTTTTACACGGAGCCGTACTTAAATATTGAAAATCGTTTTTTCAAAGGGGGGTGGGGGTTAAGGTAGGATTCTTCTCATATTTCTAATATTTAAAAATTAATGAAATTTTCATAGAATCAAGAAGACAATATCAGTAAGTGATATTATCAGTGAAATTGAATTTGACCGTTTTATATTAGAGGCAAGGTCAGGTCAAGGTCATTATCTTTCTCCTTGACATTAAGAATAAAAAATAACAGTTGCCAATCATGTGATACCTACTACTATTTCAAAAGTTTAACGATTGTTCTTTTTGCATAAAAACATATTACTATATCGGGTCTATAGCATGATATTACCAAATTTACATAAATATTTTAACTTAACTGGATATTGGCTAATCCGAATTTTCTCTGTTTTTCTTAATTTTTTAGGATATATTAGTTATTTTCATATGCTTCCTATACCTAACTTTTTCTTATTTTCACATATAATAAAGTAGTCTTATAAATGTACAAAATGATACAAAAACAAAAAGTTTTGATCGTTTACTAAGAGAGAAAAAATACTTTTTATGGATTTTTGGCTCAAATCAGCACTTTGATAGGAAGCGTTTAAAAGCTAATAAAGTTCTAGTTTATTTGAAAAATCATATTTATTTGATATATTTTGAAAGTTTAGTCCCTCAATATTAATCTAACTTACATTCGAAAATTTCTCCTAGTCTTCGATTGTGTAAAAATTATAACTAAATTCATTGTTCTATTATAATTTTGAGAGGCAGAAAAGAAGATATTTTCATACGCCACCATTCCGCCAGAAATATAGTCCCTGCTAGTTTTCAAATACAGTTTACCATTTCTATTTAAAGTTGTACAATTGTGATGAGGGAAGAAAAATATGGTCTTTTAAATTCCTTACACCTCAGTATGTAAGACATATAAGCAAATATGCTTTGAATGTTTCATCTAGTCAGAAACCAGAGAAGAATCCTACCTTAAACAAAAATTTACGAAGGAGTAACCAGCCTCTCAATAAACATTTTCAATAGCAAATGGGAATGTTTGGAAACAGTATTGCGATTGGGTGATAGAATCTTCTGCATATGGATTTACTCTGAGCTATACGTACTTCTAAGTGTTCGCCTAACATTAGTGAGGCATATTTCAGGTTGATATTGCGTAAATTTCATGCAAGTATCTTCTCAGAATCTAAAGCCAAGTGTCAAGGAAATGATGTACCCTCAAAATGAAAGTTCACATAAAATAATCTTTATGGAGTAAGACCTACACTCGCTCTAATTACTGCAGGATCTCCTTTACTGTTGGATACCATGTACCCTGAATAGAAGATTGACCCATCGGCTGCGAAACCTACTGCATGGATCTTTCCAAACCATTTAAATTGTGTGGAGGGGGCTTTGATATTACTTATAAAGATCCAAAATATGTTCAATGGGATTCAGATCCGAGGACTTGACAGTGCATCATCGCACAGTCAGGTGCCTTGTAGTCAATATACTTGGGCGTTTAGCACGCAAGTGCACCGCTTTAAGGGTGATTCAAAGTGCCTGAGTTGATATTAGACTGCCACGAGCACCGGTTTTCTATCACTTTCATACTATTGAAATTGTTTGTTTTCATGTTTCCAAGATTGTTTTAGGACAATTTAACACCTTTAAACCTGGTGTGACGCGAAATATTTGCCTCAGACGAAGATCAAGGTCACTTTCGGTTTGCTTAAATTTTGTCCAAAGCTTTCAAATTGTGATATTTTGGAAAATTGCTTTAGAAAAATGTGTTGAAATGGGTTTAAATACTGGTTGTTAATTTTTAGAAGTAATTTCAAGGATAATTTAAAAAAAAAAACTAAAAATAGAAGTGAGTAAAACGTGGTGCAAGGATGGTCAAGATATCAAGATTCCAACGACTCTCCCTTCTTTCTCAACTGTAATTCTGCCAAGTTTTTTTTAGTGAAAACAGTTTTAAAATTGTGATAAAGATCGCAAAAAGATGCTAGTTACACAAAACACGTGCCGCAAAGTACATATTTATTGTTCTTAAGCTTCGTCACGGAACATTAGTTTCATCATTGATACTGTAGATCACTAAATTTTTGCGACACTTTATTTTCGCGAGAAAGTCATTGTCTCTCGATTAGCGAGACAAAATTTTCACGAATTGTGGTTATTGCTCTATATAATCTTTAGGAATACTATTATACGCGAGAATTAAAATTTCGCGAGCACATTGTCTCGCGTAATTACGCAAAAATATAGTTCTCGCGAATAAAAAGTGATTTACAGTATTTGATTTTCTTTCAACAATTGTTGAGAAGACTCATTTGTTGTAATAATATGAAAATATCATGCAATTCTATGAAGTAGTTCCTTAATAAATACATTTATTAAAGGGATCACTTAGAACTTTTGTCAAATGTATAACAATATATAACCTGAAGAAGTGTCATCTTATAGATTGTTAACGATTTATTGCATTTAGAGGAGGCATATCGGTTTTACCAAAAACAGTTTAGATGAAATGAGCTTTTTAGTAATTGTCACAACAGTCCTCCATACCTGTAACCATGCAGACAAAGATCGTCATTTCTACTGTAAATTCGACAAATCTCTTTTCAATACAGATAAAAAATTATTACAAGCATAAATTTCGGCACATGTGTGAGAAAAATTAGAATTCAGTCTTTATTGAATACCACCAAAATCGCTGGTTGCTATGTTAAAAATGTAACTTCAGTTTTACAAAGTTTTTTTTATTGAACGAATCGGCAGAAAAACTGAATAAAATTTTTAATATGTAAGGGTGCCAATTAATGTCCATTTTTATACCCATCATGACATGCACTGTAAACATCAATCATGTTGTTTGTTGATATCGAGGATAAATACGGCTGAAAATATAACAAAATCTCATTGTAATAATGATATGCCACTATTATAGCGGAATTTATGTTCCCCCAACCTGTTGGGGGCGTGCTTGATCATTCGGACAACATATAAAGTATACACTGTACTATACAGAAAAAAAAGTTGTTTAAGATGTGCCCCCTTGATAATATAACTTGAAATGATTTTGATGGGCTTGTCCTGGAATAAATTTTGCTTGATAACCCCATAACTTAAAATGCTTCTTGCTATCCCCTCCCCAAAGATGAAATTTGCAGAAATTTGAAATGATGATCAAATGAAAAGATAAAATTTGATGAAAAATGCCCGTCGTTAGGGGATGCTCACTTCTCTTTCGCAGTTTATACCGCCTCTGATGATTTGGAGGTCCGTGTTAGCTCTGCTCCTGTTTTGTATTGTTTTATCGACTTGATCTTGAATACTGTTCGTTATCACCATATGTTTCAATTGCTTTGTATAGGCCTTATTCAAAAAAACATATGTCAGAATCGATTAGTTATTGCAAGACCTTGTATAATATGTTGCAGAATTGATATATCATTCATTAAAATGTTAAAAGTCTTCAGGCAGATCAATATGATATTATAGTTTGAACAGAAATACTTTTTTATGCCAAGGAGTCTTGGTCAAATATAGGTTTTTTAAATACTGACTCATTAAATCTATACAACATTATAATACTATTTTTTTTATTTTAGATGCCACGTATCATGTATGCAAATGAGATACTATATATTTTAAATAACATGCATACTGATATCATTTGTGTTTAGGGTGGATAAGCACAAGGTAAATATTGTTTATATAACATTTAACTGTCTGAAGAGCCATTAGGCAGAAAGGGCTAACAGTAAAAATGTTTTTCGAGTCTTGTAATTCCTGACTTTTTTTCATTGGAGATATATATATATATATTATTTTTAAAAACGGAATGAAGTTTGACGTTAAATCTTCTATGACGTGTAAATCTAAAAACCTTATATACTGTATGACGTGTCCTACATGTGAGGAAAATTATATAGGACAAACCGGAACCAAATTAGCCGACCGTGTTCGCGTGCACAAACAACAGATTAAGGATCCGACCATACGAAACACGCCATGTAGTGAACACTTTGATTCTTGTGGCAAAGGACATTTTTATATATTTCCTTTTTACAAAATAAAAGAGGAAAATGAACAATTACGGAAAGCCAAAGAACAATATTTTATAAATCTGTTTAAACCAAAATTGAACTGTTAAAAGGAATTTATATCAAATTATTTTATTATGTACATTTTATATAAAATGTCTCCATTATTGTACATTTATAATAGGCGCTTAACTTTGATCAGATGAACTGTAAAACTTTATCTGTGCGCCTCATTTAACTGTGATTACTATTACGTCACAGTCATTATGTTTAACGTTGCCTATATAACGTCACGAGAATGACGTCATAATGTAACTTGTTTACAATTTCAAATCTACTGATGAGCCCGCATGGGGCGAAAGCGCTTTAGATAAAAGTTTGAGTTTATCATTTGAATTTGGATTTTATATTATACAATTATTGCTGGTTTTTGAGGTCAATACAATGATTTAGCCATCTGAGGAGTACAATATTCACCGAGCCCGAAGGGTGAGGTGAATATTGTACTTCGAAGATGGCTAAATCATTGTATTGACCTCAAAAACCAGCAATAATTGTTTTATTATATGATTCACTTATAAAATGATACAGCTCATTACTTGTTTGCATTTTATTAAGTCCTAGCCAAATACAAGAGAGAAGCAGAATTAAAATGTTAATAAACCTTACCAGTCGCATTAATTTGAATTTTTTTTTTAAATCAATTTAAGTAGCCATGAAAGAAATGTATAATTTCAGTCTTTTTATAGGATAGATTTTGAAAGGAAGGAGTATTGCCAAAAAGTAAAAAAAAAAATTGTTCAGTAAAAGTGTTGGAGGGGGGTCCCTGCATCCCCTCTTACCACCCTCACCTAAAATATATATTCGCTTATGTTTTGTTCACATGAAAATAAAAATCATAGTCGTTTAAATAGCTTTCTAAAACAATTTGTATCAATTTGGAATTCCCCAATCTATTTTTAGATCAATGTAGAGGAAATAAATCATTGTATTGACCTGGAACGTCACGTGCAAGTCAATACAACGTAATATTTTTCTAACATAGTTGGATCTCAGCCAATCAGAGAGATGGAAATTATTCAATCATATATATATATATATATATATATATATATATATATATATATATATATATATATATATATATATATATATATATATATATATATATATATATATATATATATATATATATATATATCTCCAAAATTTAAATAATGTCTAAGTAATCGGATAACAATATTTAAAAAAAAATTTAAATAAGGAAACACAAAAATCCTCAGTTAAGCTTTAGCGCTTTCATTTTCAATCTTCAGTAGCTTACAATAGTATCATAGTAACAGTGATTGTGACGTCATGTTAAGCGGAACGTTAAATGTCTATATTATGACGTCATACATACAATATGAAAAAAGTACGGGAAAAGTTTGGAAAAGATGATCACATTTTATTCCAAAGCGCTTTCGCCATTCAGTGGATTTTGAATAACAGTAGCAACATGACATGATAACGTCGTTATTATGACGTCATAGTTAAAGGACAACGTTAAAATTTGGCGCAAAAAATGTCCGTAGAAAGCGCCAAAATAAATAGACTTGACACTGTAAATGACACATATTTACACAATAATTATCAATGATTATTAATTAATAAATTTTAAAAACAATATTAACAGTCATTGATTAAATCAGAACATTTACCTCTTTAGTTTAGGCTTAAATTTATCAATGAAATATTGTTCTTTGGCCCGCCGTAACTGTTCATTTTCCTCAGTAACTTTATAAAACGGTTAACCAAGAGTGATAAGTTTATCATACTGAAGAACAACATATGTCTGATCCGCTGAACCCTGACAAAGTTACAACAGAACAAAGTCATTACTTAAAATATACCAAAATCAAAGTGGATAATTAACTAGGACTACATGTATGTGTATTCGTACAAATGATGCATATTAAAAAGAAGAGAAACATTCATTTCATATTTTTATTGTAAAGATAAAGCCTTATAATAAAAAAAAAATAGATACGAGGGGTGATCAAGAAGTGAGCGAACAAATTGAATAATTTCATAAAAAAATAAAATTAGGTTTGAGTGTTCATTATTTATTAAAGTAGCTCTCTCTGAATGTATACTGAAAGGAAAAAGAAACGCATAAGAACATAATATGGGAAAAAATTTTGACTACTAGTATGGGGCCCAAAAATATGAAAATTGGTCAAATGTGTATTTTGGTTACTTTACACTAAAATCGCTAGTCAAAACTACTCAACCATGAAATGTATGGCGTCACGTAGGGGAAAAGATAAAAAGTCAAAAACACGTGCATGTTGATGATTATAATTTTGTGAAAAAAAATTTGTAGTGCCAAACGATGCATTAGAGTTATAGAAATCGTTTTTGCATATTTGCAGTCAGTATAAATTTCTTGCAATCGTGGTGTGGCTGACGGAAGCTACTGTGGGTTTAGTAATTGAAGTCAATATTGTATAAGTGAATAAAAAGGCAAAAACATGCTGCTGTACAGATTTTTTTTTAACTTTTCAACCAAATAAAAGTTTTTTTGGTTGTCAGAGAGTTAACTTAAAATGTTTCCAACCAACCATGACGGCGACGTTGGCGCGTAACAACGTCACAACAAGATAGGGCTTTTCACCATGCCACCTCGGTTATTGTCAAGGCATTAACACTGAAACTGATATTTATACAGCAGAAAATCATACTCTTTTTTTTCATCCTAAATTGACAGAAACTCTCTGCTCTAATTTGGGCCGCGAGCTTGGCAACATTACGTCAATTTTACTCTCGAACGCGCACGTACGCGTCGTTTGCGTGATTTTTTTTAGCATGTTGACACTGGAAAAGTTTAGCTAGTGTTTGTCGAAACTTTTTTACAAACATCCACGTGTACCAAACCTGTTGGGTTCTGTACATGTACATTCTATCCTGAATCGAAATTTCGTATTCGATTGGGCGGGGGGATTTGTTGGCTTTGGAATAATACAGCTAATCTCAGCCATTAAGACTACCGTCGGAAGGGTTGAATAATAATGTTCTAAAAAAAGATAACTGCTCTGGTGAACTCAATGCACAGGAAAATCAAGTTTGTTACTGATGCGAAAGGGAGAATATGAGAATTTTTAGTTTTATTTTTGGGGGGTGTCGACATATTGATATCAATATCTCGGGAATTATCACTCAGAATCACACAAAGTTTTGGTAACTTGTTGATTAAAGATGGATTAAAATGTATGATAACAATGGTGGAAAACATATTTGAAATAATAGTTTTAATTTAACTCAAAAGTTTAATATGCTTTTTTTAATCATTTAAGTATATATATGCCAACGCTCTACACATGTGCGAATCACGTTATCCAGCCGGTCACGTGACATGTCCTGAAGGATTCCGTTCATAGACGCTAAAATTTCTTATATTTCTTATCATGCAGATTAAATCTTATAACAAAAACGGTCCATTTGTCAGAAATGACCAAATCTCGGAGATAGGATTGTTTGATAAGGAATCTTTTCCTAGAAAGAAGGATGGTGACCATCACTACCCGAGATCTCTTTCTAACAAACGCAGTTAATCAAGTATGGATATAGTTGAAGGGGCCTTCTTTTTATCATATTTAATATGTTAAAAGTAAAAATTAAAAGATATTTTTGGGATATATTAAAAATATATGATTGAAGTCTGGAACGTCTATTGTCTTCATAACCGTTGTACAATTTCTTATAAGATACTTCAAAGGAATTTCCAAGTTAAACCTTAAGCTTGAGTAAGACTGAGACAACCATTTTTCACCACGAGTAATATACATATTGACGTCAATTTCACATTGTGACGTCACAATGATGAAGAAAATCATTACTTTTCATGTGCTCTTTATAGAACATGTGCATGACTATAGTCGTGTCAAATTTCATTCTTATCTGAATCGTGGTTTTGAATGAAAGATAGTTCGCGAAATTTTTGATCACCCCTCGTATACCATCTTTTGTACTTTTGGATTCTACAATTATCAAGATTTGTGTGATCCAGTAAGAAACAACAATACATTTATATGTTAAGAAAGCTTGATTTTAAATTTTGAAAGATAACTTTAACATTGATTATTTGTCAACAATTACATAACCAATACTTGATAATACAGATAACAATTCTATTCAATCTACAAAATATTTTGAGATACCTAAATTTCCAAGGAACTTTAAAAAAAAGTGCCTTTATCTTTAGTTACTTGTTTCGGTGTAGGGCAAAATGCTACTAAGAAGCTATTGCATTTTGTTTTTAAAGCAAAAATGGAGTGATATCTTAAAAAGACATCCTGTGTCAATTTAATTTGACAGATGCTGGAATATATTATCATTGAAAGGCGAATACAGAAATTCCGCGAAGCAGTTTGTTTTGATAACGAAGACCAATGTGAACTAAAAAAGGTCTCTCTTCTTTATAGCTTACCTGAGCTTAAGTCTCAAATGAGCTTTTTCTGATCAAACGGTTTCCATTTATTGCTTTATTTAACACATCTTATCCTCTCTTTTACATTGGCTTTACTTGGTCTTTGTTTTATGTGTTTAATTGTTGTCTAAATCCCTTTTAAGAATTTTTCACTTAGACGCCTCCACTTGCCGATACAGAGCTGAAAATTTTACCTATAATGGGCACTTAGGGCTATTACGCAATGAAGGGTCTTTTTCATACCAGCACCTAATGCAACATAGGACCTCGATTTATACGGTCTCATCCGAAGGACGAGTCTACGCGTCCCACAGTTTGATTTGAATCTGCGACATAGGCATCAACTAATTTCTTTAGAGCTGATGAGGATCTATATGTACCACTGCGCCACACGGATAACTCTTGGTCTTTCATCATCATGTTTAGCATACAAATGTAATCATTTATGTTTCGTTTTATACATCTTTATTTTATATATCTATATATTAAAACTTTTCCGTTTATTATTATGTCCTATTTATTGAAACAATGAAAATACTTTTTTCATGGTGTAGACATTTTTGTACTATCCATTTATTCAATTTATATCTAATGTCATTTACAATGTAAGCAAGATGCACCTGGACGCCTATGATTGATTGATTGATTGTATATTGTTTAACGTCCCTCTCGAGAATTTTTCACTCATATGGAGACGTCAATGTATGCCGGTGAAGGGCTTCAAATTTTGACCTTTACTCGGCACTCAGGGCCATTGAGCAGTGAGGAATCTTTATTGTGCCAACGCCTGCCGCTGACACGGGGCCTCGGTTTTTAAGGTCTCATCCGAAGGACCCGCAATTTCACTTCAAAGTGCCAAGCGCATGGCGAAGAAACATTTGCTATCCATTTTATCGACTAGGTCAGTCGCAGCCGAGATACGAACTCACAACCTCCCGATCACGGAGTGATGAGCGCTCTACCGACTGAGCTACCGTGAACGGTGGACACCTATGAAGCGATAACAAAATACAAATGACAAATAAAGGCAACTTTGATACCCTTTCTTTTTAACCTTCCCTCTCTTTCTAATTTTTCACTCTTCATTTGATTATTGTTTTGTACATCTATTATTACATCTGCCGAACCGAGTCTGCAACAAAAATATAAGAGATCGAATATTTTGGGATAATTTTTTTATACTATATATGTATTGCAGACTGAGTTTTAAACAATTTCCCTACAAACCGAATTTCAATTCCTTTTGTATTTTCCGTATTTACTATTAAATAAGAAAAGATTAAAACTAAAGGGAAATTCTCTTAAAAATCAATTTAGTTAAGATTGTTTGAATAAGTGTCTCTGGAGGAAGAATAGGTCACTAAAACTTACGGGAAACTCTCTCAAAAATCAATTTAGTTAAGATTGTTTGAATAAGTGTCTCTGGAGGAAGAACAGGCCACTAATCAGGAATCAAATTTTATCTTCGGTGTACGAAGAGGTTTATTCAAACGTATTTCTCAATATAAACACTGTGCTAAGAAATATGAAGCATGTGATTACTTCCTGAGGTAGTGGATAATTAAAGGGTCAGTTGACATAACTATGATCTGATGCCACTTTTTTCTACGATGAATGTAAATAAATCGACAATCATTCTGGTTAGTTATAAACAAGCCTATGAGCGAAGGGGAATGACACCTTCCGGGTAATGTCGATAGTTCATATTGTTGATAATGTTGAAGAATACTGTATTATCTATGATATTTTAAACCTTATAATATCAAAACTCGGCCTGGTGTTTGACGTAATGTTATTTTGATAATAAAGATGAACAAAATAGGCGAGTCTTTGGCCATAAGAGGGATATGAAAGTCCGAGGAATCTTCCTAATACATGTATGACTGTAATTATTTTGCACATAGTCGCTTACACATGACAATGGTTCTATTTGATCACCGCATGACAAAACAAGACGTTTACATTTTATCACATATATTTGGTTTATTTCAGTTTACTCTTACATTTCTACTACATTTCAAAGTTTTCAAAATTTAAATGTTTAACAATATCTTCTCTACATAACAATATGATTGAACTTCAGAATCTATCGTTTTGAATCAAACAGTACACATGAAATTTGTACTCACTGATACTCTGGAATACATGCAGCTAATTATCTACCAATCGACTTACAAAACAATAACTTTTACAATAAATCAAATGTTTGTAATTGTCAGCATGGAAACTATATGTTTTTATTAATCTGTGATTGAAATGCATAAAAAATTGTAATTAGTATTTAAAGACCCAATTTTTTTACCGTACGGTTACCTGAGGGGTCCCGAGGAGGGGGAGTGGTCCAAGTAATAGTGGTGTTATTTACCTGGAGACCCCCAATACCCAAGATGTCAAAAATCTATATACACGTAGCATTACACAGGAAGTCTGTGTCTGATGATCAGGGTCAACATTCCGTGTTTCGTGTCTAAATTTGAGTGAAACTACTTGAAATAACTGAAATATTTCAATATAAAATTTATTTATTTATATACTTTCAGCGATATCTAATGAAGAAAAAAAAGTTATAAAGAAATATCGTTTTTATATTTAAAAAAAATGTAAAAAAGTTAAAGAAAAGAACACAGAGTAAATCTACAAAGTAAACACATCTCTTTTTAATTAAATTTGTGTAAATATCAAAATTAAAAAAAAAAAAAAAAAATTCCACTTTCAGTTCATAAGGTCTATCCCATCCGTCGTGTGAACATATATACAATGTACCGCGATAGTAATATTGCCTATGTTCAGAATACTGTCGAAAATATTCACCATTTCCGGGTGTTCGTGTGTTTACAATTTTTTATTGTTTGCAAGATTTCTTTTATACTTTTAAAAATTGATCTTTGGCTTTATATATTCACTTTTTAATTTCGAATATTGGGTATTAACAGACGTTAGGAAATTCGAACTAAAAGTTACAATCTCGAAACTCATGTTTCTGACATTTCACTTACAACGGAACATGGTGTAGATTGTATTCATATATACATATAGATAAAACATGGGATAAAGGAATTTTTTTATCCATGCCGTTTGTGCTATATATCTTTTCTTATTTATCATATTCCAATTTTTATCGGCAAATGGCGTTTCTGTGCACGGACCAGTCTAAATTCTACAGCAGATATCTTAGACGACATATCGCCTAAAATACAATGTAGCTGTTGAGATTGAAAGCAAATATTTTATGATGCCATGTTTTAATTATCTACTCTCAATTGTTTTTTTTTAAAATAAAATTTGACAAAGATTCTTTTTTTAACCCCCGTGTATACAACGCGGCTACATGAAAGTGTTTGACGCGTGACCAGGCAATCGTTTTCAAAAGACACAAACTCAGACTATCAGGTAACATGGATAGCTGGCCTGTCAATCAAATCAGAAGCTATTGTTTTTTTAATGATTGACACGCGGTAAATTATTGATCTTGAATCATGTAGATTTTGGGGGCGTTAACATAAAATTGGGTGTTTAAGATTTGCATTAATATATTATTATCTTATGATCACTATTTTACATTGAGCTCATCTTAAGTTATACGTATAAGAAAACATCCAAATGTACATGGTTTGTAGAATCATTCCCTGACCCGTGTGTAGGGTGGGGCCACAAAGCAAAATAAACTTTTTAGAACAAAGGTATGTTAGGGTAAAATGAAAGCGAAGAACAGCAGTGATATGCTGTCTCACTTGAGCGTTGTGGTCAACTGGTCTTTTGTGTGCACGATCGTGATATAATAGAGACTAATCACATCTTGTGTTCATTCTCCATTGCTATGCATCGAAAGGTAAGAAAACCATCAAACACATTTTCGTTAAAAATATTTTTGCATCATCAGAAGTAATGTTTTCAGGACAGATCCTCAATTATGTTTAAAAGACAAATGATGCAAACGAATACTGTATTTGTTCATAAAATTGAATATCACAACTTAGATTATATTTAGTAAGTCAAGTGAATAAGTTTTACCGCATCAATCTTGATTTGTTTTTCCAGGTTTCTTCAGAATAAAAGGATATAAAGTAAAGTTTTTTTTTGATTTATAAGGATGATTAGTGAAAAGTTGAATTTTGAACATCATAGAAAGTTTACAGTTTGCTAAAATTTTAGAAATGAACTTTTCTAACCATTTATATACAATATTGATCACAGTATATATACCAATCCAAGCATCAGTTTTTTATCATCTGTCCTGAAATTGATACATTTTCGGGTTTAATTTTGAGTGATTTAAGAAATAAACTACGTTATTCCTTGAACATGGCATTATGAACAGCAATTGCTCTGCTGGCATATTCCATGTTGCGCGCTAGCGCATCATTGAAGAAGAATATGGAGATAACGAACAGTATTCAATATCAAAGTCCATAAAACAATACAAAATAGGAGCAGAGCAAACACGGACCTCCAAAACATCAGAGGTGGAATCAGGTGCCATGGAGGAGTGAGCATCCCTGCTGACCGGTCACGCCCGCCGTGTGCTCCTTGTCATGATCGGGAAATAACGGTAAAAAACCGTCGTCAATTCGGTGTATAAATAAAAGACTAACAATAAGTATGGAAAACGTCAGTCAGCATTTGACTCAATGATGAATTGTATTTGCTGACGAGGTCATTGAATCGACCACAGAACTTACGGAATTTTATATACTTGTTATTGATATTTTAGTAAAGAGAAACACACAGCTATAAAATAGTGGACATGATCATTGCAGCTTTTCTCTAATAAATCACAAACGATTTTAAAGTATTTGCCTCTCAAACAAAGTTATCTGGATACAAGCTGCGCCGTCATCACATTTACTTAATTTTGTTTTGATGCAGTTGTAACATCATCGATCAACGTTATTGAAACCCTCTGACAAAAATCAGTAATTTAACAGTATCATAAAAAATAAATAATGCTTTAATAATAATTATATCTCCGGAATGCTTTCCTGTGATTTTTTAGGTTCTTTTATTTATTTTTAGAGCTGAAATCCTTCTTGAAATAGATAGTATAATAAAGAAATTTTGCTTTTCTGAATGTTAAAACACCCAAGTGCGAAGAGTTATTGTTCTTTGTTCAAACATGCGAAAATATTATAAGAAAAATAAAAATACGGCAAATCTCTTCAATTTAAAAATGTTTTAATACACAATTAAATACATTGTCCGAAATAATTTTTAAAGATATAAATCAGCAATTTTAAACTATTCTTAATTTCCTTTTTTCCAGAGAACATTATCAAAAACTTATATTTATTCCTTTGCACAACATTTCATAAATATACTTCTGAACGCTTATCAGATCTCTAGTCGAGCTTATACTGAAAAGGTGTGTGAAAAAGGAATTGCACTCATAGCAGAAGTTGTCTCTATAGTCCTGTTAACGCAATTGCAGATTGCAGGATCAAATTGGGAGATAGCAGAGGAATGCAAATATAATCTTTTTGTTTTTCATATTCATTTTTTGGGGGGGGAAACAAGTCTTAAAGACGGATTCTTCTGATACATTTTGTAGAAAATAAATAAAATTGTAAAGGATTTAAAGAGACAATGTCACGAAATGATACTTTGAATGAAGTTCAATTCGACCGTTTATTTTTATAGAAGCAAGATCAGGGAAAAGTTATATTTTCATGACGTTAAGTAGATATTTAACACTTCAAACCTTTTTTCCTTTAATGTCGCGCACGGTGTTGGTGTCAAAAAGTCAATAATTACTATTACGGCGGCATATGCGCTATTTCCATAATTTTAAAAGAACTCACTATATGAAAACTATATATCCTTGTATAATAAATACATTTTATCAAAAGTATTGATAAAAAAAATTCCAATTATCAAATATACTAATTCGACTATTCAATCAATTACGTCAAAAACGCATGTAGGTAGGTAACAGGAGCGTCGCACACGCAATAGCAAAATGTTGATAATTTCCATAAAAAAAATAATACAAACACAAAATTTAACAGAAAAGTTCAAAATATGATGTAACTGATGTACAGTACCCGCATCGTTATTCTTTACAGGTTACACGATACGATAGGATACACGCACGATACGATAGGATACACGCACGATAGGACAGGATACACGCACGATAGGATAAACGCAAAACACGATACACGCAAAACACGATAAACGCAAAACACGATAGACCTGATCAACCATCTTCACGATAGGATAAACGAAAAACCTGATAGGATTGTTTCAAAATGCGGAACGTTTTCTGACAAGACGAAAAGATTATTTTGTTTAGTTACTGCAATATTTTAATTCATAATTGAATACTTGCAAAGCTTCAAATCTGAATTATAAAGTACATTTAATTATTATGATAAAAAAATTGAGATCACGGGTACTTTTACAAAAGCTGTTTATTTAATATATAAATTTTTTGGCAATGTTTAATGGATTATTATGAAATAAAAACTGTATTTTTTTTTATTTGTACTCAAGGGTGTGGTTGTACGATTATTTGAGTAAATGTTGAAATTATCATCTTAAGGTTGAACTATGACTCCTTTGAATTATGAATATTTTAACATACAGGCAAGTGTTGCACAAAAATCCCTTACATAATTATGTCCCTTTTCTCACGGATACTATTATAAATTTATGAAACTCTATAAATAGATTTATTATTTATGAAAAAATATACATTTGTACCTAATATATTTATCTACAAGTACTAAATTATTTCACGGATTAAATTTACGCAATGAATTAAATATTTGTTTTCAATGTCTAAAGCTTACAATCTGCGGTGTATCCAAATTGCAATTAAATATTAAAATCTTAGGGAAAGCCGAAAGAAAGATCCAAAAAAATCGGTTTGAAAGAACTATATAGTTCAAGAAAATTAAATTCCTGAGTAGAAATCTAAATAATTGTTAATATAATGGCGCTTTGCATTAATACATGTAAACTGTGTCACAGAATGTGAATCTGCTACAACTGAACATGACTTGTACATGTACGTTTACGCTAAGTTCTCACTTATATACATGTAAACATTCATATATCAGATACTTAAAACCTTGTATTAATTAACGAACATTGAATGATAAAATACTTTTTTTTCTTCATAATACAAAACACAAAAAATTATAAACAAATATTATTAATATTATTAAAGGTGAGATGCGACTTTTCCGACTAAATAATCATAAATCATTGCTATTATACTTTGTATGTACTGTTTCTAATGCAAATGAATTAATCTATTGAACCCTGAAAATTATTTTAGACTTACCCGGTAATCTCATATACGGCATATTCAAAGGGCGGGATGTTGAAAGTCCGTAACCAATTTAAATTAGACAAACATAATCTAACCAAATAGCCAAAAATAAAATTAACTTCTTTAATAAAGTTATATACATATGGAATAAAATCGATTAATATTATGAATTGATTGGGTGCAATACATCTTTGTCAGTAAATTTACTAGTCGTGCATGCTCACGGCGGAATCAGTCTTCTTTTTTTATTATTATAGTAAAATACCGTAGTAAAAAAAAATAATGAGAGCAAATTTTCATAGTTTAGAATATTAGAATTATTCTAATCTTTTCTACGATAAAAAAATGTTTCCTAGAAATAATTCTGTTTGTAACCCGATGAAAACCCGGTGATCCGAAAGAAAACCTGATACCTGATGATCCGAAAGTTCATGTTTACGGTGAACACCCACGGGCCGAGCTTTCATTTAGGGGGATAGGGGAGAAGGGGGAGGGGTGTTGACCGCACAGGAATACAGTGTTTTGATTAGAGAGGTACACATACGTGTCAGTTTTATGGCAAGGAAAGCTCTTCGATTTGACACTCAGGTGTATTATATTTTCAGTTTATTTCCACGCCGAAAAGGTAAGCTGTTAAAAGTCATCATGTTTTTTTTCCCTTTTATTATTTTTAGATTATCTAATGCCAAATAAAAATTTATGATAAACTTTTATTTAATAGTAACTGCCATGATGTGATAAATCGGGTACAGCATTTTCATGCATTACATTTTATAATTTTGATTTTTTTTAAATTCAGACAACTAATTAGATAGTGATAAAAATAAATTTTAAAAATTGAGTTTATACGGACAAAATCAGTGTTAAAGTTTTCTGGATCAGTGTCTTAAATGCTTCCTTATTATTTTTTTTTAAATCAAGATTTTAAATAGTTATGCATACATACATGTAAAGATCAGAGGCGGAAACACATTCTTAATAGTACCAGACAATTGATCGGGAGAAAATGAATATTGCATTTAAAAAAGCTACATATCAATCCCCTGCTAATTATTACTATAATATTTCGGGGGGGGGGGGGGGGGGGGGTTACGTATACACCGTGACTTAACGAAAATCATCCTCTAGTGACTCTGACTAATTCAAGAAAATCCTATTAATATTTAATTTTGACCAAAAATCATACGATTCGATGAATCAAAAAAAAAAAAACAAAAAAAACAAAAAAAAAAACAAACAAAAAAACAAGGGAATCGATTATTTCATTTTCAAAAAATAATTTAGATTCTCTGTTTCACTATGATATGATTATTTTCTTAATTTGATTATTATTATTAATTATTTAATCTTTTAATAATATTATTTATATATTTATTCTTTTCCTTCCACGCTTTAATATTTCTTTTAATGGTGAAAAACTAAAAGATAAAAGTATCTTTTCTCTTTCTTGGTTAAAATAATCTTATTTTAGTTAACAAAACGAAAATCGGAATACCTCGGTAGTTTCTTCCTGTATTAAAGATAAAAAGCACGGGTATCCGAATATACACAATAAACGCAAAACACGATACACGATAGAACCTGATAAACGATCTACACGATAAACGCAAAACACGATAAACGGAAAACACGATAGAAAACGCAAAACACGATAAACGGAAAACACGATACGATAGGATACACGCACGATAGGACACGATAGATTTGTAAAGAATAACGATGCGGGTACTGTAAAGTTTTACAATTGTGATTTTGTTCAATCCGAATGTTGTGAACGCGTTGTTCAAAATGCGATGTAGATAAGCGTTATCCGAAGAAATTTTGAAGGAACATGAAATGTCATCGGTAAATTAAAAAAAATGATTTCATGAGCAAAATCAATTTTGAAATGACATGTCAATGATCCTTTTTGTGTGCAAGGAACTATATCTTAAATTAGACTGATATTTTGTGTCGATATGTATGTTGGGTTTCTGATATTAAGCCGATTTATTGTGGGGACATTGACTAATATGGTGTGTAACAAAGTTTGGAGGTTCAATGTCGCAAAGATTTTAAGATTCATAAAATGGCAAATTTTGTAATACTGGATGAAAAATTGATGTTGAAAATTATTTTAGATTCGACAAAATGTTACCATGTTATTAAGAAAAAGATCTCTAGACAGAATTTTAACTTGCGGTGCCTTAAATTTTGATAACAATTGCCGTGTTACATATATGTACTACATGTAGCTATACGTCACAATTGAATTTGACGGCAAAAACGTCACGTTAAAATGCTACACCCCAGAAATGACCCACATTTTAAGAATTCATTTTTCTAATTTGGCACCGAACAACGTTTAATACAAAATGTGCAATATGAAAATGAATTGATTCTATAAAGAAGTGTTTGTTTTATAGGCTTTTTACAATGTCAACATAAATATCACACATTGTCCAAAAGTAATAAATCTCACTATAATTGTATAAATGTGGTAACATTGATCACATGTGTAGTAACTGAAATAGACATATTGAAAATTAAAGGATTTTTTATGAAATGTGCATCTTTTCAAAAAGTTATTGGTATATTCCAAAATAATTTCAGTAGAATGGTGACGAAATCCTTACAAAATTTAAATGTCAACATAAATGTCACAGACGTAAAAATTTGGCGTTTTGACGTTATTAGGTTCAATGCATAAAAGTCATGGAAAGCGTCAAAATATTTTTTTCACTCCAAAACTTACTCTCAATTGCTGATGAGCCTGATATGGATGAAAGAAAAACATACCAATAATGATTAATGAGAAAAATAATTTTAAGTTTTAAAAGTTGCATTTATATATAAAAGTAAAACATGTGCAGTGTATACTTGTACACTGTATCGGTATAAATCCTTGTCAGAATCTGTACAAAAGTACCATTCAGAGTTCGAATTAGGACACGAGAAAAAAATCACACAAACCAAAATTTATGCAAGGATATGATTTCAAATTTGAATTAACTCACAGTAAAGTGTGTCAACTCTATTTTATGCTGGTATAAAATGTTCTATACATGGCGCGTTTACATCGAATAATCCAATATTGAATAAGGGTTAGGGGTTGTCGGAGGTGAGTGCAAATGTATTAGATTTTCATTACAAGATAAGATGGGACTTTGAACGAAAAAAAAAATTCAGTGCTAAATCAGCAACATATCTAACATCGTACAATTTACTGAAAACAAAGGACAGATTTTAGGGCCTACTGATATGGATTTTTTTTCAATTTATCTCAATAAAATAAAAAGCATGTAAATTTAAAATGTGATGCATGTTGAACAAGTTTCGTTATTTCTACCAAGTTTTTTTTTTTTTCAAATAAGACAAAACATGCTCATACTTTTCCCCCGCAATATACATGCAGAAGGGTGCAGCTAATTTAATGACACGTGTTTTCAATTACCTGCATTTTAAAATTGGCGACATTACTGGGTTTTTATTTTTCCTCCATAAAAAATGTTAGCCAAAAAGTAACGTCAAATAATTTTTTTAGAACTTCACGTAAAATAACGTCATTTTGACGTTACCACAAATGAAACCAACACCGTGCGCAACGTCTTTGCATCAATTAAATGCTTTTACCCTAATAGGTCTATCAGGTGATAGTAACAAATTGACATAATCAACGAGCAATATACATGTAAGATAAATTTCTCAAATGTTCCCTTAAATGAATATAATAATATCACTTTATATGTATGTTTAATAAACACAACTAAATAACAGCCCAAAAACACAAATCACACAATCAGTTTCCTTCATTTTTGAGATGAATGTTATTATTATGATAGTCTACTGTATTAATGGCAATTTCTGTGGTAAAATGGTACCAATTAAACAGGATAGGAGGAGCCAACCTCCTAAAGAAAAAAATAGATAGTCGATACGCAACGGGATCAGTGGTATTACTAAATAGTTGTTTACATGCTTACGTTAATAATTTAAAAAAATAACTGAATTCAAGTTCTTACATGTATTTTCACATCATTTTCATCAAGTGGATTAATTGATTTGTTTCGATTGATATTTTGTATTACGCCAAAATTTAACTTCCCGTAATGTACAACAAGAATATAAACTCAGGCCTTTAGTAAAATAGTAAAATATCTAATTTTATTTTATTAAAATTATAAAGAATTTTTGATTTTAGGTCCAGCAAAGGAAGCCAGCATGTTGATCTTTGAAAGAAAATCGATATTGCTGATAGCTCTTTGCATGAATATCGTCATTTTTGCAAAATCAATAAAGAAGACAGATGGAGTAGTGGCGCCATTTTCAACTGGTCATATACACAACAAAATTAAAAATCCTGCTGAAAATGATACAGAATCGTGCAAGTTGGAAATACTTCCAGGGGAGTTTGAGAACGTGAAAACGAAGTTGTTGAAAATAATGAGTAATGACGAGACGAATTTAGTCTACATCCATATCCTTATCAAAGACAAATCATATGATACCCTTAAAGAAGGTCACCGCTATCTCAAAAATAGAATAATGGAATGGCAATATGTAGATAAAAAAGAAAAGTTTCTCGTACAGTTACCCGTAGACATCGATATGGTGACTTTTAATATGCTGAAACTTATTGGTGAAGAGAATCAGATAGCTATTCCAATGAAAGCACAAAATATGAATTGTACATACTCTGAAACAACCGTCCAGAATATAAAACATGACTTATGGGGAAAATTGCTCGGTAATTTCTCTGACAATTTTGTTTTGTGTAATCGGAATTTCAGTGATGCAGAGAGACGAACTACTCTTTACTGGATAACAACAATATGGATGGGGTACGATCTGATGTGCACCACCAAATATGATAACGAAATAATAGACGTTGGGAAATTTTCAAGACCAAACATAATACCTATGGTTTGTTTCATTCTTGCGCTTCAATATATTTGGATTTATGCATTTCTAAAATTTGATAGAGAAAATGATGACTTTCATTATGAAAAAAGTGACAGTCCTTATAGCATGAAAAGAGCAGTTCAAAAGTTTTTATATCGTAGGCTTTACACCCAAGAAATGGAAACAGAGAAAGACAAAACATGGACAAAAATAATAAAAAGAGACTTATTAAAATTAATACACAGCCAAATTGATTCACCTGCCATGCGTTTGATATCTGTCTTTTATTTTATTATACTGCTACCAGTTTCCTTGTATCGAACAATATACCGCTGGAATATATCAGATACTGAGGTACACGACTATTTGACTATTCTTAAGCCAAGCGAACCACTTTGCTCTCTTTGTTCCACGGACATTGAGGCTTATAGGTGTGACTTAGCTATCGCAATTCTATCTACAATATTTGGGGCATTTTTGTTTTACATTGTATATGATATATTAGCTGGGAAAATGTGTAAAAACGAAAATAATGAAGATGGGAATGACCTTGCTGAGGTTTTTAAGCATTCTTGTACTCGATGGA
This sequence comes from Saccostrea cuccullata, assembly GCF_032062105.1. Classification (NCBI taxonomy): domain Eukaryota; kingdom Metazoa; phylum Mollusca; class Bivalvia; order Ostreida; family Ostreidae; genus Saccostrea; species Saccostrea cuccullata. Next base: position 330,139 of record NW_026926068.1, on the reverse strand, counting down.
AGTTCAAAAGTAACATGAAGAGACCAAATGGTAAGTGCATTTTCTTTTAAGTCTAACCTGATTATTAGAATTAAGAAACTTTTTTTTTTTTCTCAAGGAAGGAATTTAGAATGAATGTCTGTTTATATTTTGATTTTTCCTTTATTATAAAGAATAGTCTATAATAATCTTTCATTAACAAAACTTAGTTTTCTTTTTTCTTTCCGTAAAAATGTTACATATACCAGTTTTTTAATGAGATTTTCAGTTCATCTACATATACTTTCTGTACTTCATTAACTTTATTGCCATTCTGTTATAAATGTAAGCATAGCTGATCCTAGTTACTCGTACTAGTTAAAATATATTGTGGTATCTCCAAATTAATTTCATTTTAAAGCAAATTATGTACATAATTAGAGAATCAAAGTACTGAAAGTACTGGGAAGCGCTAAGCATAGTGCAATTTTAAATTCATCAGATTTTTTAAAAATGTAAATTGCCTGTTGTATTGGATTTTCATCAATATCTTGTGAGTGCGGCTACACTTGGGCAAGCACAGTTGTATAATAAATTATGATCAAACATATGAATCTTCCTGTTGAGATATGACATTATTTAATGTCTTTTTATTTTAAGCATTCTACATTATCTTCTGTCAAAAGATCAATCAATTTTACATACTTGAAATTGCAATAAAATATTTCTCCGCCCATACGAAAATGTGTAGTTGACTGTCAACTAGTCGTCAACTGATAAGGCAAAACAGTTGACCACTATAACTTGATGAAAAGAAGAAAATTTTTGATTTACTCAAAATTTCTGCGGTAAATAATTAATTTTCTTTCATAGTTTAATGAAGAGGGAGTTTATGCATATTTTCACCAAGAGAATTGTTTGAAATTCAAATTGCTTTTTACAATATCTGATGAAAACATGCGCTGCCAATAGACTTCAATAATCAGCATTTTGTAAATTCCTTTAGTGGAGCATTTTTGTTTAATAACATCTTCATAATGCTGCCATGAATAAAAATATCGGATCATTCATTTATTAGGTACAAAATATGTTTGTTATACACTAAATACATTAAAAACCCAATACATGTACCGGTACTGGGTTTTTTGAGAATACATGTATGTGTGTATTTGAATTGTGAATATTACCTTTTTAAAAAAAAAAAAGTACTTTTCTTCTTTGGATTCAAAGTGTCATTAAACCCGAAAAGTATTTTTGTACTATTGTTGAAATACTTTACAATGCTTCAGTATATTTTTATGGACGTTTAAAACTAAACTACACCTCTTTCCTTCAGTTCTTCATTTACGCAAAACGTGTTTAGAGGGGAAAAAATATCAACATCATTGTTGTGTAAGCGTTAAAAATTCTGAAAATAATTGCCCGTAATTTTCCTGCTATTTTTATGATAAATAATTCAACAGCCTAATACCGGTAATGAAATATGGCAAATTTACCTCAAGTTCTGATAATCTTCATGAAGGTATAAAACATTGTTTTATTCTGTCGTAATGTGGCCTTCATTAGTATTACGCGGTGCACTATTTGCCCACAATTTCACCGGCGCTATTCCTGTCCATTGCTAATAAAGTATATTTAAAGTTTTTGCTTTCTAGGTCACCTGAGCAAACTCACGTGACCTATTGCTATCCGTTTTCGTCCGTCGTCGTGCGTCGTCGTGCGTTATCATTTGAACATTTTCAGCTGCCTCTCTGCAACCATTTAACCAATTTCAACCAAATTTGGCACAAGTGAAATTGCATAAAATTCTTTGAAAATTTTCTTCTCTGCTCCTGGGCATTAAATAAACAAACCAAGTACATAGTTATGTTGAATTAGGCTGCTTCTTCCAAAATTGTGAATTTCATGGCCCCAGGGTCAGGGGTTCTGGTGTTAGGGTGGGGCTCTATTGATAATATAAACTGAAATTACATAAATTCTTTGAAAATATTCTTATCAGCTCCTTGGTATCAAATAAACTAACCAAGTACAAAGTTATGTTGAATAAGACTGCCTCTTCCAAAATTGTGAATGTCATGACCCCAGGGTCAGGGGTTCTGGTGTTAGGGCGGGGCTCTATTGATTATATATAGTGAAAATACATTAATTCTTTACAAATTCTTTAAAAACTAACCAAGTACATGGTTATGTTGAATAAGACTGCCTCTTCCCAATTTGTGAATTTCAGAGCCCCCTGGGTCAGGGGTTCTGGTGTTAGGGTGGGGCTCAAATGATTGTATAGTGAAATACATGAATTCTTTGAACATCTTTTCCTTTGCTCCTGGTTAATATGCCAATGATCTTATTACATATAATATACAGCATTTATTTCATTTTCAGGTTAACATAACCGCAGGGCAAGGATTTGATTTTTCAGAAAAAAAATAATACAACAGAATTTTTTCCTTTCCGATGTCAAATTTGACTCGGGATCGAGATTTCAAATTTACGAACTCGTACTTCCGGGTTTAAGATGAACATGGCGGGTAAATAAAGGTAAATCATCTGCAAGGTTCATAGCATCACCATAGTATGGTTTAGTGTAAAAATTTATCAGTAAGAGTGCCATTCAAAACACTTCACCCGTTCAAAAGACAAATAAAGTGCTGACGACTTTGTTGTATAATGACATGCTGGTAAGATAACTCTGTATTCGTATTCAAAAGTATCAGTCTGTAAATTATTTTCCTCCCAGAGGTTTAAAACTGCCCGTGGTAGCTGTTGCCAGCGACATTGTTTAGGTCACTGTTATAGCTTAAGGTCTAAGCATAATTCTTCAGAAAAGGGTCGCTTATGCATGTAATGAATAAAACAATGGGAGAAGTTAAGTCCATTTGAGGAAGAAATAAACAATATAGCCTGAAGAAATAAAAAAAATCAACTATTAAAAAGCAAGTATACACAGATATATACAGGCATGTAATATCTTTTGCGGCAGGCAGAAAAACTATTTTACACTTAATTGAAAAAAAGTTCATCCTACTCCCAGTACTCCCTGTCTGTTTTATGATAGGAATTATAATTTTAGACATCAAGAACAATATTTTAGAACAATGTCTACAATTCACTTAACACATATTAAAAAATGAAGATATTGTAAACCTATAGGGTTTAGCACAGACATATTGTTTGAACATTTTAAACTTAGACAATATTACTATCATAATCATTTTTAGTTATTAGCAGTGAAAGTAAAATGATATAAAGGTATATTAAATCAGAATGTATATTATTTGTGAGGCAAATTCGGTGACTTTATAATTGGAAAAAGGACTTTCATTTTGTAAACAATTATTACATTGTCAAAACAAATTGGATTTTGTTATTGTTCCAATGCACTATAATTTGGTAGATCATTTTGTAATGAAATTGATCCGAATAGACCAATCAAGCCCATCGATAGTAAGTGATAAAATTTGAACGGAAATACAATGGTATTCTAAAGAGTTTTGACTAAGAGCAATAAAATTGGGAACTTTGAAGTAAATAAGTAAAAGAGCTTAAGGCTAGCACTCCTGTGGTGCAGAGATGGGGACTGAGCCCATAAATATTAGTAACATGTATTTACCTGCATTTGAGGGTGGTGCCATGTTGGGGTTCATAAGTCAACGGACAGACCTACGGAAAAACCGTAGGTGGTTGGTGATGGTGAATTAGCCAATGAAATGTATTTTTATATCCGGGATTATGAATACCCACTGAGCACAAAATACCCTGTTTTGGTCAGAAAAGAGCATTCCCGGTCTTATTCCTAAATTATCAACTCTCTCTCATTTTATTTTGGGAATCATTCTTTTGGACTTTTGTTTATTTATTTATTAGGAGTTCGGTCTTCAGCTCTTTGTATTTTGGACGATTCCTTCGGACATTTATATAAAAAGTGTATTGGTCTTTTCTGATCATATTTTAGGAACGAATATTTCTAAAACTATACGATCACGGAGAATTTGTAAACTTGGATTCATTTAATAAACTTGGAAAACAACGACAAGTTTTCCTCATTGGCTTACAACGCAAGAAGTCAATTTGGTGCCGTGACCAGGATTTGCGAAGTACTGTGAATTAATTTCATATTTGATAACTGTTTTAAATTAATGCTGGGAACCAGGAATGGAAAAATATTACCAAGTCAATTCGCTACTTACTACCAAGGCGATGCGAAGTATAAATAAAATGTCAAACGCGGAGGGAAAATTTGGCAAGGTAGGACGTAAATTTCTGACCCAGAAGTATCTGTAGCCTGACCATGTTTTGATTTTTTTATTTGATTTTTCGGAAATATTTTTGGCTTATTGCTTTGGTTTACTTTAAAGGATATTTATAATTTATTCAGGAAAAGTTTCAAAAATAAAGGGAACATCTGAAATTTTATGTAAAGTAAAAATCTTTATATTGTAGTATTGATTCCTTGTTACAAAGAATAAAAAGTAAATGATATTTGGAAAATTAAAAAAAAAATCATCTTGATATTGAATTTCTACACAAGGAATGCGTTTAATTATTTTGAACATTTGCAGTGATGGTAGTTCGCTTGTAATCAATGTTGTTTAAAAAAGAAGAGAAATTATTAAGCAATAACTTAAAATGGACAGGCAAGAGAAAATGGTAATGAAGTTCACCTCAGATTTGTTGTCACATTTTTTAAATCATTGAATTTGAAAATTGACTAGATTTGATTTGAAGTTTTGAAATCTCGAGAAAAGTGCAACAATGAATCAAACAATACGTTGGGATTTATCGTGGACTAACTGTGAGGCATTTATTTTTAAATATGGCGTTGGTCTGATACCAAGGACAGTGATTACGTCTGACCCAGTATTAATGGGCCGTCATAAGTGTTTGTACTAATCTTGAGTTAAATTCGCTGTGAGGATGCGATTGTGAAAAGGATAGTACCGTGTTTATGTTTTTGAGTATATCGACTGTGGATATCACAAGAAGTCGTGGAAATGAGGAGTGCGACAGGTGATAGCAGTCAGTTGGAGATGCTTACAGATGAAGAAAAACGTTGGAGACTAATGATATTTACTGATTTGTGTTGTACTTTTGAACAGATTAACCAACAATTACATGTAGTAAGTCAATAACAAATTCTGACTTTGGAGAACAAGAATTTTGAACAAGGATTTTTTTTTTATTCGGACTTAACTTTTCGACTCAAATTAAAATTAAAAGTACGAGATATCCTGATGGCTTCTAATTTAAAGGACGATACTTCCGTCTGGAGTCGTGATAATTGCACTCCGTCATCTACTTAATCACCAGGACTGTATCCGCTACGTGAACTTGAAAAGTAACACGGTGACCTACTTACTTATATTAGTGTGGAATATAACTAAATTTTGATCTATACCTAAGTGTGGAATGAGGACATTGATTCCAAAGCGAACAATTTTAGTGAAGAGCAGTGAACAGTAGTTAAACCATATATCCACGTAGTTCCTAATGTAAACATATATTGGACACATATAATGGACCCATATAATCAGTGTAACCGTATATATTGGACTTTATTTCGGGAACAAGAAGACGTCCGCGAACCGCCTTTGCTGTTTGATTACCGTATGCGATTAACAATAAAGAAATCGTGACTAAATTATTTCCGAAGACTGTGGATTTTGTTTGATAAAAAAAGTTAACAGTGTCGCGGGATTACTTCTTACCTTGTGAACGAAATAAACTGTGACTAAGTTTAAAATTATGTTCTGGATCTAAAGGAGAAATGTCCAGTGGTCAGGGAACTTTCTTAGTGTGTGGGACAAATGTAAACCTATAGGGTTTAGCACAGACATATTGTTTGAACATTTTAAACTTAGACAATATTAATATCATAATCATTTTTAGGTATAAGCAGTGAAAGTAAAATGATATAAAGGTTTATTAAATCAGAATGTATATTATTAGTGAGGCAAATTCGGTGACTTTATAATTGGAAAAAGGACTTTCATTTTGTAAACAATTATTACATTGTCAAAACAAATTGAATTTTGTTATTGTTCCAATGCACTATAATTTGGTAGATCATTTTGTAATGAAATTGATCCGAATAGACCAATCAAGCCCATCGATAGTAAGTGATAAAATTTGAACGGAAATACATTGGTATTATTAAGAGTTTTGACTAAGAGCAATAAAATTGGGAACTTTGAAGTAAGTAAGTAAAAGAGCTTAAGGCTAGCACTCCTGTGGTGCAGAGATGGGGACTGAGCCCATAAATATTAGTAACATGTATTTACCTGCATTTGAGGGTGGTGCCATGTATGGGTTCATAGGTCAACGGACAGACCTACGGAAAAACCGTAGGTGGTTGGTGATGGTGAATTAGCCCGGTCTTATTCCTAAATTATCAACTCTCTCTCATTTTATTTTGGGAATCATTCTTTTGGACTTTTGTTTATTTATTTATTAGGAGTTCGGTCTTCAGCTCTTTGTATTTTGGACGATTCCTTCGGACATTTATATAAAAAGTGTATTGGTCTTTTCTGATCATATATCAGGAACGAATATTTCTAAAACTATACGATCGCGGAAAAAATGTAAACTTGGATTCATTTAATAAACTTGGGAAACAAAGACAAGTTTTCTTTATTGGCTTACAATATATATTGAAATATTTTTAAAGAATTGATTTTTTAAAGTATATTTTGATCAACATCACAAAATTTATATCACCGCCCAAAACTGACAGGAGTATTGAAATTATGGTAAACTTTTTTCAATTAAGTATATAATAATTTCGCTGGAACCTGTTAGGAAAGCGTAAAAAAGAAGCAAATAACAATGTACAAATTTCGATAATTGATTTATCCAAAAAAAAAAAAATTCCTTCTCCTTTTTCATTCTGATGTTTGTAACTAAACCTTTAAAAAAATGCTGGCCTTATAATGAAGAAAGGTGTCTCTTTCAAAATGGATAAGTTCAGGGCCCCTGGGTTAGGAGTACCGGGAGGGCGGTTACTTTGTCTAAAAATAAATTAATGCTTTGAAATCTGCTCTTTGATAAGCAATGGTGCGTCTTTCAAAATTTGTGTATTACATGGCTTTTAGATTAAAACACGAACCAAATACAATCGCTGGAAAGTTGTTACATGATACTCAGGTGACCTATTAGGCCCATGGGCCTTTTGTTTCTCCATATCTTGCGCACTGCCCACAATTTTAGAGCACAATATTATGAGATAGAATTTTTCCTATTCGAGGGAATTCGTTGAAAACACAGCCACCAAGTACCCTACTTATCTTAACCTACTTGTTGACTCCTATTATTAGAACTGCACATAACTCAGTATTACACTAAAATAGCCGAAAGAGAGTCAGGGGATTTCCAGCTGCATATTTTTAGAAAAACCAGTGGAGTTGTCTAACTTACTAAGTGGCGCTGGATCGCGAACGGAAGTAGCACTTTGCGCTGCGCTTAGCGCTTAAAAAACATTGAATTAAATATCAGCTACCAAAGAAAAATATTAATTTAAAAAATCTACTTCAAATTTACAATGATACATTGACTGTGACCTGTTTATGAAATAAAACTGATTATGACGGGTGTAGCATTGAGAATTCTAACACTATGTAAATGAAATCCCTTATGTCAGATTGCAGGGGTAAAGAGAAACGGATGTATCGATTTGGCAATTTCACAATATGTAAATGTTGGCTAGATCTTTTAAAAGATAAATGTTGGAAAAACAATTTCAAAATAAAATTACATAATAGTTGCTGATTTTAACAACGTGTAACATGTACCTCGACTATTAATTAAGTAGTCTGTCTTTTGAGTCTTGTGATATGCGTCCTGTCTCCCCTTAATCATGATATAAAAATCGTTATGTAAATAAATTTATATGTTTAAAATAGTATTTTGTATTTAATGAATGAAAAAGTATTTTTTTTTATTTAGCTGAAAGAGAGAAAAGTAAATATGAAGTCATTCCAGGTAATCTCTCTCTTTCTGTGTCTCTCTGTCTATTTCTTTCTCTCTCTCTCTCTCTCTTTCTCTCTCTCTCTCTCTCTCTCTCTCTCTCTCGCTCTCTCTGTGTGTGTCTCTTTCTCTCTCTCTCTTACAAACTACACTCCTGCTCACACATCCACCTCTCTCATCCAGGACACAACCTGGCTATTTACGTCCATGTAGCTGTTAACATTACTTGCCGTGGTACCTTTTTTAATATAGAGTTATTGAGTGGGGTTGAGGGCTATAGTTGATCCGTCGGACTGATGGGTGTGCACAACAGTTTGTTTACATGTTCGAATATTTCCTGGGTGTTTCCCGAGACATCCGTCAACAACTGTTTTGTTATACCCATAAAATACAAATATTAGAGGCTAATGTTGTTATAGTTTTTTTTTTTTTTGGAAAATCATATTTATATATTTACATTTGCAAATGTTTTCCTTGATATAACACTACTAAATGGAATGCGTATCTATAACTGTATAAACACAGGTACGGGGTCAAGGGGTCATAGTTGTGCGTATGGATAAACGTTCGAAGTAATTTCTCTGTGACGTCATAAAGGGTCGACTCGCGTTCAGTGGATTACATACATGCCGTTGGGTTTGAAAAATAATGCATTTCACTCGATAAAAGTCACAATCAGGCAAATATAAAGTACGAATAAGTCACAAATGTAAAAATAAATAATAAGGTACCATTTTAAAACATCTAATGGGCTATAAATACGGGTTGGTACGAGATTAAATTCATCATAAAGCCCTTCGGGCTCTATGGAATTTAATCTCGTGACCAACCCGTATTTATATCCCGATAGACGTTTGAAAATGATACTTTATTTCTTAAATGATATGTTTTGATAGTATAGACCCTTATTATAAAATCAACTTACATTTGTAAATTTTTTCAGGTCTTTGATTGTGAAAAAGTTATAATTTAATTCATAATTCTATAATAAATTTAGAGGCAGAAAAAAAAAAGTTTTTTTCATACGCCACGTGCACCATACTCAAAATATCGTCCTTGCCTGTTTTCAAACGCAAATACACTGTAACAGTTTCTACCTAAAGTTATATAATATTGTCTTTTTTATCTCTTTTACCAAAATATATAAGAGATGCAGTGTCTGAATCTGAATTTCGAGCAAGATCAAATATCAAAATATCAAAGCACTATAGGTAAGCATATTGATCTTAAATTATGATATTGCAAAGTATCGGGAAAATTATAACATACCATGAAGTAACTGATGATATAATATGTGATGTCAAAATTTCAGCTGTTCTCAAAATGGCGTTTAACTTGCAGCATAGATATGTTGTAAACTTAAATTATAAGAGCGACATCTTAAATATTTCAATATTGTATAGGTTGTGATGATGAAAAAAATATCCAGACAAGAAATTGCTGTCTAGTTTTCTTATATTAAGAATAATTAGAGAGTTTGAATAAAATAATAACTTAAAGATGACAGACAGTTAACTCCTGACTCCCCTACCCCCCTCTAAATTAAGAAGAGATGAGAGCAGCGAATCAATCATTGAGAAAAACTCACAAATGTCAGATCTGAGTTTAGGGACATTGATTGCAACAATGCAAGTAAGTATATCAATTGTATTTAGAAATATTAAATTTGAATTCAGTGTGTCTGCATGCATGCAAAATTTCAGAATTTAAATCCAATTGACGTTCTGAGCCGGTTAAAGTTTGCAAGATTTATTGAAAGAAAGAGCAAAAGAAGTGGACACCAACACATACCAGTAGTTCAACTTTAAATGAAAAATTGATATGCACTTGAGGGCTCTCAAAAACTAGATGTGAAACAAGAGATGTCTCAAGTATTTTATGAAATTTACGAGGGTTGTCCGTAAAGTTCCTGGACAACATTGATAATTACTATCAAACATTGATAAAATATATGAATATTATTATTTTTATTATATTCATGTTTCCTTTTATCAACATGCAAGTTTTCAACAAAAACAAAGCACAAATCATTATATTTTATCAGATTAAAAAAAAAAGACACACCCTCATACCCGGAGCGCTAAAATGAACATTCTTGACGTTACCCGACGTCAAAAGCAAAATGCGAGTACATGTAACTTTTCTCAACATAGTCACCGTTTAACTCAATACATTTCTTATGTCGCTTTAACCATTAATAAATATGTGCACAAAATGTTTAGGTTTCATAAGTAAAATAATATTTAACAATGCCTATCTCATAACCCGCAACCATCTAACCTCTGTCCGCGTAAAAACGATTCTATTTACGGAAAATAATACGGTAATGTCACCTTATGAAATTCATTTTTTACAGCAATGCAATCTCGGAATGATGGTTTTTCTTCACGAATGTCATCCTGTAAAGTGTTCCTTCCCTCCAAAAATATCATATGCCTTTTATTAAATACTAACGCACGGCTTCTTTTACTACGTTTTTCCGATTATTCACAAAATGTATAGCTAGGTCTCTGTAGGTGTTGTATCCATTGTCAACGCACAACTTTATCACTGCTCATTGCTCCACCTATTCCGGAAAACGTCACTTTTTCTGAACAATTACGATCCGTCTTAATGAGTTCTAACTTTGATTGCTCAGCCATTTTACAACTTTGAACTTTCAAATTTTGCAGGTTTGACGTGACAACTTCTGTCAATCTCATAATGTGAAAGTCATCCAGATTTGCACAGAATTTTATAAAATACAAATGAAATTTATAAAGTGATAAATAATTTTTTAATTAAATTTTTGCGGTGCTCCGGGTCTCCATTCCAAGTCTAATTTTGAAGCCATAATTGTAATTGAACATTTGAAATTGAATAAGAGTTTACATTTTTCAATTCACATTTAGTGAAGGATTAAAAATATGCTAATAATAAATATTAATGACACAACTTTTATTTCATTTTTAGCTTGTCCACGAACTTTTCGGACAACCCTCGTACAAAACATTGTTCGGAATATTCTAAGCCTGAGTCTTTTAAGTCATTTAGGACAATGTCGAGAAAACACTTGGAGAGTAACATTTCAGGACTGGTTGCCAAAGTAACTGAAATGGAGAATGTTGGATAGTTCTGACTAAAAATAATAATTTTAAATACTAGTATCTGCTGATTCAAATGATATATAAAATGTATATGTAGCTTTTGCTGTTAAACAGTATACAATCAATCAATCAATCTATCTGTCTTAAGATATGTGACATATATTGTGAAACACCCTGTATATAAAATATACTTTGAATATTTCATCTAGTCAGAAACCAGAGAAGAATCCTATCTCAAATATCCTTTTAGGTTTCTATAGTTCAATTGACTTTATACTGTGTATGTAATTTAATTCCTAGATGGAAAAAATCGTTTTTTTTTGTTTTAAATCTTTGTTATCTATGAAACGTGATTGATTTAATTTGTGTAATTTACAAAGAAGTCTCATCTTTAATTATTTAAAGTAACAAAACAAATAAAAAGATTTTTTAAATTTTAGCTGGTTTGAACTTATCAAAAATATGCCATATACATGTATATATGGCTTTAAATCAATATAAAATATGGATTTTTTTATCCTACCATATGAAAAAACCCAACAATCTTTAATGAAATGGATCAACATTTACAGTGTCGTGCAATTAGTTTTGCGAACTATTTCGATTGCTTATCCATAACACTTTCAAAATTGAATCGAAAACTAATTATATTTTTTTTGGCGTACATAATACTCTATGTATCTTTTCCTTTCGCTGCATTAAGATATCCAAACCATATTACCCTTAAATTCAATAGAATTGAATGAATAACAGATATTTATAAACTGAATACCCAGTTTAATTAGACATAATTTTTATGCTTTGGTGCAGATATGTAAAAGCAGGAGATGCACGTTATGACCTTGTCCTGCCCTTGAAGAGTTAACCTTTTAAATTGATAGGATAAAATTGAATATATAACATATACATTAAAAAATATCTATCTGGTAAAAAAATATTGTTAAAGTCACCATTTCGTAAATCTTATTGTCGATACAATGACCAATAAAGCAAATACAATATATCATTAAGTCGAAAGCTTAGCCCACCTCTGATGTTTTTAAGGTCTGTGTTTGCTCTATTTCTGAGTTTCATTGTTTGAATGGGATCTCAGCTAAGAAACTATTCATTATCCCATATTATATGTATGCGCCATCTATCATATATTATATATCTTGTTCATTTCATATTTTCTGGAAAAAACATAGGAAAACATTCTTTACATGTACTCGTCGCAACATAAGATATAGAATTGGAAGCTCATGTAAATCACGACCCCTGAGATAAAATAAATCTTTATTTCTAATAGGATATCGGATTCTTAAAACTTTCAGACCGAATATCATTTTAATCAAAACAAATAACTTTTAAATCAAATGAAGACCTTAATTTATCTCAATCATTTTTTGAACAAATTCTTCAGTCTGTTAACTTGGATAGCATGGTATTCTAACATAAGAAAAGCAGTGACGTATACGTAATACAAATTCCTTGCATTTTCAGAAGAACGAGAAGAGCAACCCAGAGTTTCAAGAAACAAAGAAGAAGTTCACAGTGGCCACGGATCTGGTAGTGTATATGCTATCCAGTAAAATATAGTTTTTGTTACATGTAGAAGCTCAAAATGCAACATTTTAACTGAATTGTAGAAAATGATATCAATCAAATAGTAAGATTTGAAACTGCATTGTTAGAAACAACTCCTAATAATGCAACTCTAAAACAAACATCTTAATAACTTTCGTTTTATATATCAAAGTAAGTCAAAACTGGTATTATATTTTCAATATTGAGAACCTTGTGTTTTAGTATATTTTCTATTGAGATCACCAATTGATGAGAAGCTTCAGTTGATTAAATTATTGATCACTTGAGTGACCATTATGATTTATTTAAAAGTAACTGTTACTTACACACTGAGTTGTCTACGATTTTTGTGTTATTTCACACTTATGTAAGGGATCAAATGGCGGATGTGTCGGTCATCAAGGGGACCCGGTGCTTACTCCTCAGCGCCAACGAGCCCAAGTCTGATGCATAAGAGGTCAATGTTTGCTCTGGTTATGTTTTTCGTTATAAACATCTGTGTATCTATCAATTTTATTGTTGACTTTACGCAATCACATGACGTCTTGATCTAATTTTTCGGATCACCACACACTGGTTTTCTGAATCCATACATTATCACCACTCTCTAAAACTAATGACGTAGTACACATCATACATAGCTAAAAATTCTTGGGTTTCAAAAAATCTCTTGGGAGAATTCTTTTCTTAATGAACTAAAGATAAATATATGTAGATGTAATTATTAAAAAATCATTTAACATACATGTATATGCTAAATTATACGAGGGATACACAGCTAGGTTAAGGACTCCCTAAGGTAGATCAGTCTATGCAGAGCTTCGGGAAATCGATTATGACGTAACGGTGAAATTGTACAAATGAATCTCGGCGAAATAATAAATTTTTTTTCACACACCCTTACATACTGTGATTTCTCATAGTCATTGTAAACATAAACTTATGTGTAAATTATCTTGTGATTATATCACTATTTGAATGTAAAATCAATGCCAACTTGATCCCTCTGCACTGACAGACATGATTTCATAGACTAGTATGACACGCAGTTTCTCTATACTTCAGACGCAAATCAAACTATTATTGCTACTTAAAAATATGAATATTTAAAACTAAATAAGTGTGATCTAACTAAAATTGAATTATATTTCTGAATGCATTACTCAATATTTCACAGTTTTATATAATTGATAACAATTCTAAAGGTCTAGTATAAAGCCGCAGTCATGCATAACGGAACGTACTTCAATCACAGGCACATCCCCTCGAAAATCTCAAAAGTTCAACAATGTCCACTCAACTATATGTCATGATATTTCAAACACATGTATAGGTACTGTTCCTACTATTTTCAAAAGCTAGAAGCAAGTTGTGCGCTCTTGGTTTTTACATTTTTTTCAATGCGTAAAGTATAATTGCGCAAATTTATCAAAAGATGGCTCAATTTTATATAATTCCCGAGCATGGAAAAGATGTTCCCAGCAACTTTCGGGTTAAGGAACTTTTCTTAAAAACACATAATTTCATATTGAACAATTATATGTATATCGTCGACCTTTTGCGATCTTTGTATCTGTACATATTTTTTCTAATTTTAACTAGGTCACGTGACTGACAGCTGATGAACGTAAAGACGCTTTTGCTGAACTCGGTTGAGACCCCATACATACAGTCATATGCATTATAACAATTCCCATTAAATTAAATTTATGCTTATATAAGAGGTATCAACATTATATTGATTTTCGCAGAATATATTAAAGCATATTTCCAATTGGCGGTCTTAGCTAAGCTGCGTATATTTATAATAAATGTATAATTATAACTGTAACTTGATCTGAAAAAACCGTAACCCTTTTCGTGGCAGGACGGATCATCAGATCAAGGGATCAAGTTACTGACAATATAATATACGTATAAATATGTATTGTTGGCATGGAGTTTAAGCTTAGAAATGTTTAGTTATCTCATGTCATATTTACATAATCTATCATATATATCTTAAATTATTTATCTTATATATCTCATTATTTCGTGAAAAGACATACGAAAATATCAAGCACTCTTTTCAAGAATAGCCATCAATGACAATTAAAAGCATAAAAATATTTTGAGGTGGAAGCTAGTAAAAAAAAATTATGGTCCCAAGGGAAAATGAATGTTTATTTTTAATATGATATACATGTAACATTTTGAAAACTTTCAAAACCAATATCTATTTAAATGAAACAAATATTTTTTAGTGATTTTCGGGCCTAAATGATCGCAAATATTTTATGAGAACAGATTCTACGTCGGTTAATTTAAGGTACAGTGGTATTACATGTATAACAAAGGAAAACAGTGAAACAATCTTAATTCCCTGCATTTTCAGGACACACAGAAAACTTATGTACTAGTGGAGAAGTTCAGGGATCTGGTAAGTATATATACTGTTTTGTGATATGAAATTATTGCTTTTTGTTGGAAGCTAAAAATACAACATATTAAGTGTAACTGTTTTGAAGAAAACTGAAAACGTTTATATATAAGTAAAAGAAAATTGCAACTAGATTTTAAAAGTGTCGAGGACCTTGTTTTTGTGTGTTTTTGTATGTTCCATATGCGGAAAATGAAACCGAATAGACGATAATGCTTCATTGTGTTGATTCATTAATTAGTGGAAGTTCAGTTTAGTAGTGGCCATTATTATTTATTTCAGATCAAAGTGAAAAGTGAAAGCACGATCCATATTTTAACATGTATCTAAAAAAATTTTACTTACAACTTATATATCGGCAATAAAAAGCAGTGAAGCAGAAAAAATATAAAATATATTTATAGCTCAACGCACTTTAGGGTCACATGGTTTTTTGCACAAGTTAAAGTCACATTCTTTTTGCAATAAAATGAACATCATCGACCTTTAATACAAGAGATGGCCCTAAAACATATTTAATATCTCATGTTAAAGGTACATATTCTTTATATTTATTATCTTAAAGATTTTCTACACTCGTCGTGGTTTTGTCAAAATACAGCGCCATTCTTTTACATTTACCGTCTGAAACTTTAGAGTTTTGCGGTCGGATGTATCTTGCACGATGCTAGATTTAGAAAGTAACCCCAAAAATGCCAGCTTTTTAACATGAAGATCAGTTAAAGAAATGAGAAGTACTTATATCATCTTGCGCTTTATAGAGTTATGTTATTGTGCAAAAGTTACATGATTGCACTGTTTTTGAGTCACTGCAAGGCAAAAAAACTGCTTTAAAAAGAATAGATAGAAAGACGGCTACGTTTTACGAGAAACCACGAAAAACCATTTGGGAACTATCGCAATTCATCAGCAAAGAGTATATCAAAATCCTACCAATAATTATTTGTGAACTTTGTTTTAAGTTAGTTAAATAAAAGTTAGAAATCACTTCTAAAAAATAAATTTTGTTGCCCCCTTTCACCATTTCTCATAATAACAATTTGTGTGAAAAACCATTAGAGTGTGTTAAGCTGTATGTACAGTGCTATGACAAAAAATATTTTTCAAAATGACGGGCGTAAACACGATGCGCTTCATAAAAATAAACTATAAATTGTTAAACAAACAAGTAACAGCTTTTTTAAAAAAAAAACTTGCCTGACTACACCAATTAATATCTGCATTAGGAGTGATACATAATTTTTGAGCAGTACGTTTGTGGATTAAAAATACTTCTTTACTTTATATTTTGAGAACCCTGTGTAAATGAATTACTAGAAGTTATTTAACCTGTAGAAAAATCATCTTTACACTGCATACAATGTACTAAAGAGTTGTTATTCTGTCGGTATTTCTGCAAGTGGAGTGATCTGCCGGCGGATCTAAATTAAAAGCTTCATTGTACATCTATCATAAAGTCTGTTATCAAATCATGCATTGTAAACCTCTTAAAAGATGATTATACTGAAAGACACATTTTGTTGGAGTGTATTTTCGTCACTGAAGTATACAGTAATTAATGGTAATCTAACAACTAAGCTCTACGAAAAACGTGATGACTTTAACTTTTCTATCGTCAACTTCCTTTACTTATGCAGCAATATTCCTTCATCACCTTCATATATATAGAGCTTATATATCTCACGTGATTCGATACACAAAGCATGAACTACATAGGAACAATTTCTAAAACGAGGTATTGACGAACAAGTTGATGAAACAATAATAACATCAGTCTCGTTTAAAGTCATTATTTTGTAAGACGAAGGTCGATACAACGACCTAGTCAGCTAAAACAATTACTTACTGACGTTTTTCATAAAAATTCTCTAGTTACCTACGTAGCATAGTGGTAAGAGCGTCTGCTCTAGAATCGCAAAGCGCGGGGTCAATCCTTACGTCGCGGTTCGAATCACACTGTGGGACGTTTAAACTGGCCCTTCGGATGAGACCGTAGAAGCCGAAGTCCCGTTTCGCAGAAGTGTTGACACGAAAAAGATCCCTCTCTGCTCAATGGCTCTGAATGCCGAGTATAGGCCAAAATTTGCAGCTCTGTACCGGCAAGTGGTGGCGTCTCTATATGAGTGAAAAAATTCTTGAGAGGGATTTTAAGCAATATACATATATACAATCAATCAATCAGGTGTGACCTGTCGGCGAGGGTTAATAACTCCGTGCCGGCACCTGATCCCACTTCTGATGTTTTGGAGGTCCATGATTGCTCTGTTCCTGTTTTGCATTGTTTTGTATTGTTTTATGAACATTGATATTGAATACTGTTTGTAATCTCCATATTTATCACTAGGGATGTCAAAATTGTCAATAATTGATATTCGAATATTCGATAGGAGTATTCGAATATATTCGAATATTCGATAAAATAAATACATCTTGCATTATTAGATATATATCTTCACTCTCCTGTCAAGTAGTGTTAGAGTTTATGCCATTATTTGGAATAAAAACTCAGTGTAGTTCGGTAAATACACTGCAATTATATTTTTTAAAAGAAATATTGAATAGTATACATCCCAAATGTAATGATTGTTAGAAAATTAAAAAGATTCTTTAGTATGTTCCAGATTAATTATTGATCGTCTTAATAAAGTCTACACTGATAACTCCTACAAATGTATACCAAGCAGAACAATTATTTAACGGTGAAATATTAAAAGCAATTACTTTTCGCTAATTATGATTTCCTGATAATGATTTTTAATGATATTTACATAAACAAGGGGTCTGTGTGTTTACTGTAAAACTATGTCCTTACAACAATACAAGCTGATTGTAAGTACTGGAAACTATTATACTACTAATTAAGTGAACAAATAAATAAATTACTCTAATAGATACACTCTTCACACCTTTAAGGTAATCCAAGAGGAGTGTTTTTTTAAAATTTTGTACAAACTTTTTTCAATTTCTAATAAAACTTGCCAGGTTTTTCTCTCTGTTTAATGCTTGTATACTTAAAAACGAATATTCGAATCATAAATTTATATTCGAATATCAACTCATCGAATGAATATTCGAATATTCGAATATTCGTTGACATCCCTATTTATCACGCATTTAAGATTTCCACTACTCTATTGATTTTTATTTTTTTTTCTTAGTCACAGTGCACAGGTATACAACGATGTGGCCCTTGGGCCTCTAGTTATTTAAACCATCAATATCGAGAGGAGTTACAAGTGAAACAATACAATGCCAGTTTGTTTTATTATTATGATCCATCGCTTTATATCTCTAAAACTAGGGCAACAATACAATCAATAAAAAAAAAACAAAAAAAGATATTATAGAAGGGAAATTTAAGGATATCGGATCCTTAGCAAGGAAGGCTGAATCCAAAAATAAATATTTAAGGAGGCTGGGGGTCAACAAATCAACAAGAAATTAACCACCAGACATAACTTAAATTTTTAGCTCACCTGAGACGAAGGCTCAAGTGAGCTTTTCTGATCACATTTTTTCCGGCTTCCGTCTGTCTGTCTGTTCAGCTGTCCTTCTGTCTGTCTGTGTGTCTGTAAACTTATCACATTTTCGACTTCTCAAGAACCGCTTGGAAAATTTCAACCAAACTTGCCACAAAACATCCTTGGGTAAATGGGGCTCAAGGTTGTTCAAATGAAGGGCCACGCTCTCATTCAAGGGGAGATAATTGGGAATTAATGAAAATTTCGTGTGATATTTTAAAATTCTTCTTCTCAAGAACCACTGTGCCAGGAAAGATGAAACTTATGGGGAAAATCCTAAGGTAGTGTAGATTCAATTTTATTCAAATCATGACCCCCGGCGGTAGGGCGGGGCCATAATGGCCGACCAAAGTTTTACATAGAAATATATAGGAAAGTTTTTTTAAAATCTTCTCAAAAATAGCAAAGACATAATTGATCATATTAATATGGAAGCATCCTCAGGTAGTGTAGATTCAAGTTTGTTCAAATCATGACCCCCGGGATAGGGCGGGGCAGCAATGCCCGACCAAATTTTAACATAGAAATATATAGGTAAATTCTTTAAAAATCTTCTTCTCAAGAATAGCAAAGCAATAATTGATCATAATAATATGGAAGCATCCTCAGGTAGTGTAGGTTCAAGTTTGTTCAATCATGACCCCCGGGGGTAGGGCAGGGCCAAAATGGCCGAACAAAGTTTTACATACAAATATATACGAAAATTCTTCAAAAATCTCCCTCTCAAGAATAGCAAAGCCATAATTGATCATATTTTTACGGGAGCATCCTCAGGTAGTGTAGATTCAAGTTTGTTCAAATCATGACCCCCGGGGGTAGGGGGGGGGTTACAATGGCTGGTCAAAGTTTCACATAGGCATAAAAAAATCATATTCTCAAGAATAGCAAAGCCATGATTGGTCATGGGACTACTCTGGATTTAAACTTTTCAATAATAAACCAATTTCTGCTTTTTCCTAGCCACAGTGCTCAGGTGAGCCATGTTGCCCATGGACCTCTTGTTAGATATGATGTCTTTAGCTGTCAACTATCTTTTGACAAAGACATTTTTCATACATTTTAGTTTTAAAATTTGAACATTTTTGTATATCTTTATACATGTATGGAGCTCTTCTTCTAAAAGGAGGACAAAATAGTCTAAAAATGGCCACAACCCCCCAGCCTCTTTAATTTGCTTCAAAATGAAGTTTGAAATTGTTTTTTTACGTAACAAATTTCATTTTATTCATCTGTATATTATTCAGGATTTTTGGAAATCTAAAAAAAAGTCTTATAAAAGTTGACATTTTTTACACTATTAAAGGAAAAAAAAGATATATTTTAAGAGAAATAGACTTTTTAAAATCCAACATTTCATTTGATACCAATACTTATTAGCATGATATGAAATAAGAAGTGATTTGTGGTTTCTTGCAGTGATAGCAAAAGCCTTTTACACTTTGTAACATAGAATACATGACGAAAATAAAAGACCAAAAATTCCAAATACGTATAAAAATCATGGCAGTTTTAGAATTTTTTCTGGGTTAAAAGAAATAGTAAACTCAACAAACAATATACGAATTAACTGTAAAGTATTCACTATACAGAGAGGATGATATTCTTTGTAACTATAAGGAATAGGATCAAGTACATGTTTATTCTTGTAAAGTAATTTACTTAAGTCATTTACTTAATATATGCCATTTAAAAGAAAAGACTTCAGTCTGTGCATCCGGAGTGTTTGTACACATTGAATTATGATCAATACAATTTGCCGTGTTGTCCTTTCATTTGTGACTCCTTTCAATTATTTTGATAAAGTCAAAAATGAAGTAAATTAAGGAGTGTATTACAAAATGAATATCTGACATTTTCAGAAAAAAAAATCTTGAAGATCATAATAGAATATAACTGAAAATACTTACTTGACATGTTTTCTGATAAAATTGATTTTATGAATGTATTATTTTTTAGGTATCCCGAAACAAACTGTCAAGAACGACTGCAAAGAACTACTTAAAACTGGCGCAAGATTCCTCCTTCTAGCTTTGGTTGTGTACATGCTATTTTTGAGTAGCCTGGTCTTCGGAATACTTTACCTTATATATGTGGTTGTTTCTTTAATTGTCCTTATATTTTGGTTTATGATTTACCCACTATGTTACCATTGCCAAAATGAAAAAGGGTGTTGTAAAAGATGTTGCAAACCTCGTGGTGGTCTATTTGTAATGAGGATTTTATTGCTTATTTTCCTAAGCATGTGTCTTATTTTTTGTCAGCGGACAATCGTATCTTCAATCACGTTTCTTCTTAGACTTATGACTTACTTCATTTTTGTAGCCCTGCCCGCAAGAGTAAATCTTTTTCGATATTTCCTGATTGTCGTCACTGCTCTAACATACATTTTGAAATATCACACTGAACTTGTAAATATGGCCACTGAAATTCTAGACGAGATATTTAAGAACCTTGCTGAGATGCAAGGTTCAAACGATGAAAATGAAACAGAAGTTGAACGACTTAGCACAACAACTAAGATTAACAGCTTGAAAGAGGAAATTTTCGATAAAGTAATAATCAAACTCAAATTTTCTTATAGATGGCATGTCTTTATTATCAAATGTTTGGTTTTGATAATCTACATTTTCATCACAGTTGAAGCCCTTTTAAATAGCGGATCTTTAAAATCTTCCAATCATTTCGAGCAATTCCTAGCTTTCCTTTTCATAGCCCTGTCTCCTGCTATTGTTCAAAGACTTTACAAGACAAGACACGGTTACTTGAGTGAAAAGCATAAAACAATTATTAGGAATGAAGTTGCTTTACTTTTAAAGGAAGAATTAGATAATGCATAGAAATATTGTACACAAGTTAATTAATATAAACATCGATCAATATAGTTTTTTTTAATTTCCCTGAAAATATCAAGACTTATGCATTATCACTTGATCTTTAAGCCTTTTTTCTCATTTTAATGCCGTCTGGAGATATTGTGCATTTAATGATTTTCGAATGGTGAACTTGACTGCAGGTTTACTCATAGTGGAATTCGATAAAAACACGCAATTTTCAGGTATAGAAAACTTGCACTAGCTAATGTTAATAAAATTTTAAAAAAACGTATGAAAATTGCACAGTTTTTTGTACCAAATATAATCTTTACCTGTGAAATAGAATTGGATTACTAATACAGCAATTTACTTTTTTTTTGGCAATTCCTTCAAAATAAGCAGGGTTTCATTATTGTCATTATAAGGGTAAAAAATTGTGAATAGGAGCTGTGAACTCGGCTGCATTAACGGGGATTTCAGAGGGGAAAATGCATGGAAAGATGGCACTCCGATGCTTTTAAAAAGTACATAAGAATTCACGTGCTTCATATTTGGATCCTTTTGGTCTTGGAGCCAGGGCCTCTGATTAAGTAATACTAATTGGAATTTCTCTCAAAGTTTAGCAGGCGTTTAGAATTAAAAATGTTCCTTTTGTATATATTTAGATTTAGAAATTCATTCACATATCGTGCTATAAATGCTTCGTTTCATCACAACTGAAACTGGACACTGGGTGATATGGACATGGGTCTTTAACTTCATAATGTTAAATGTAGCTTTGCACGAGAGCTTTTCATTCCGATTTGCGATGAATACCGGGTATTTGTTAAGTCATTTGGACAAAGGCCTTTGACTTTATGTTATGAACATTCTCGTGATGTGAATATTGGTCTCTAACAATTCTTAAAAGAAAAATGGATCATAAAATGTACATCATTTTATCACTGATGTAAAACTAAGAAATTTTGTTCATTTTGTAAATATAACTATATATTGATACCTTTTTATGCATGTTTGTTGTGATTGACTATTGCTTGTCGTTTTCAGAAATTTGTCGTTTGCATGATTTACAAGTATTTTGTCACTTATTTGAGTGCAAAAATGACAGTTTTCAATTAAAGATATCTTCATTTTTCCTATAGTAAACAAAGCAAAACTATCGTCATCTTATTTGCATAAAATCTTAATTTGCAACATCATATTTTGATAAATTTTAATGTAAAACATATATCATGGCAAGAAAAACAACTCTTGCTTTCCTGTTGGGCCAATGTGATAATTCTTTATCGGCCACCGAGCTGATACTGCATTTTTGCGCACGCTAATTATTCTTCCAGTATTAGAGTGCATTGCCTCGTCAACATATATGGACGTTCGCCGGTCATTTTCTTTTTTACCTACCATTCCACCAAAGGCTTTTTGATTTCATTTTTTTTTTGCTACATATATGTTTGATGTGAGGATCTAAAATTATTCTTTTTTGTAATGGTGAATGAATAAAGATAAATAATTGCAATACATTTTCAGATGTTTTAAAACTTAATAGGCGATTTATTATCCCCGCCTATGATTATTGGCCTAACAATATGTGTTTGTTAATTTTATGCTCATGCTTTTATGATTGTTTAATGCTTGTCTTTTTGTGTAATAAGTAATTTGCTTGATTTATCTTAGCATTTATCAGTTTAAAAGAAATAAAATTTTTCAATTTCAGCTATGTTTATATTGTTTTTATTATATCAAGATCTCCATCAGAAATATCATTTTTTTTGCATAAAATGTAAATGTGTTTGATTTATGATTAATAGTTAATTTTTTTTTTGTTAAAATAATCTTCTTGTTTTTTAAAGCATAATTTTAAATGATTTTTAAAAATAATAATAATTTCTAATACTAGTATATTATTTTCATTTCATTTTTAAATCAACGATGAGATGTAAATGTTTTTAAAGAATCTTTAAAAAATGAAAATGAAGCATACTTATTATTTTATTTTATACCTGCCATGATACTAAGAAATACATATCATATGTACGAAATGGCCTATATGTAATTAATGTCCATTATGCAAAAAATATTCATGCTGTCTCGATTCGCTTTCCACTATGCCAGTAAACAAATTGGCCTCAATGACAGTCTCACTGAACTTTCTTCGGTCCCCTTCAAATGCTGAATGGACAGTTTCTAATGCAATTTTATTCTCAATTAAGTATTGATGCTAAAACGATATCTTTAAATTAATGATCTTATTATTATGTTTGATATACAGAGAACCCAGATATCCTTGAACAAAATGCCAAACTGCATATCGTCTTTGCTTCGTTTTCGGCTACATGAAATAGATGGTAATTAAAATTCATAAGAACATCATGCTATGGTTCATGTACTCTATGCTTTTGAGAAAACTATCTTAGTTTTTCGGGTTTGTTATTATAACTACATGTACAAGTATATTTGAAGAAAATATCATCAGTAATAATTTATGTCTTCTGATGCTTATAAGCAAGATTACCGCAGCTTGTTTTTGCTAATTTTGTAAAAGTCAATAAAACACTTTCATGTAAATGAATGATGTCATTTATTAAAATGACGGTATAAATGTGAAAAATTTAACAAGCAAGGAGGGGATCAGATTCACTAGCTTTGCTTATCAGTTACGTAAAATACTAGTATGATAATGTCTGATCCCCCAAAAAAGAAAAAAAGTATCTGTAAAACAAGACAATCAAAATATCATATGAAAAAGTAGGTAAACAGATGCCACATTAAAACAAAATAGGCCGCAAGATGTGATATGCAGGTCACATCCATGTAAGATGTGACATGCAAATCACATCCATGCCATCCAAGGTGAGCTTGCACACATCAAATCTATATGGAAGCAGTTAATCACTGGCCTCTCCATACATTGAATCTTAAAGTAATGAAATGAAAATTGTTACAGTCCATTATTTATACACAGTATTGACAAGGGATTTTTCTGTTATTACCTGATCATGATAAGGAGCACACGGCGGGTTTGACCGGTCAGCAGGGGATGCTAACTCCTCCATGGCACTTGATCCAACCTCTGATGTTTCGGAGGTTCGTGTTTGCTCTGCTCCTATTTTGTCTTGTTTTATGGACTTTGAGATTAAATACTGTTCGTTATCTCCATATCCTTTTGATAATTATCGCAAATCAAATACTATTAATCATGCAGAATTTTTTTCTTTTTAATTTGAATTGTTTTTTTTTTTTAATAAAAGTTTGAAACTTCTGATCTGAACACATTATTTGAAGTTTCTTATCAGTATTTAACCCTCCTTTTTTTTTTTAAATGTGTAAACACATCGTCATTTATTCGTCAAACACACGTGCACTGGTGTGTTGGGGGAAGAGGGGGCAGAAATCTCGCCCTACCATCTGCAGTGACCAAAATATACATGAATTTGATAAACTGGTTTTACTTTGTAGGACATTGCATTAGTTCCACATAAAGTTAAGCTGAAATAAGTTGGAATTTTTTTTTATAAAACTCCTAAAGCTTGAGAGGTTCTCCGCTTTAACCCCTTGGTCTCTAACAATACCAACCTTTCCTTGTTCAAGATTCCCATATCCGCCACTGATATGTGCTCATGCATTTTTACTAAGACATGGTCAGTTGATTAAGATGGGGGACTGGTAGATTTTTGTAATCGAATTCTGACCATAAAATGATTGAAAAAATGACTAATTCCGGTGACGTAGCATCGTTTTGAAAGGCGGAGGTCAGCCAGAAAAACATCATTTACCCGAAAAAACTTGACGAGCCAAAAGATCTCCAAGCCAGAAAATCCTATTCCGGGGGGGGGGGGGTTCCAACTTCGATCAGTCCTATTTTTCTTTAAAATATACCGGTACTAAACTACCCTTAATATGATATTAGATATTAAAAGGTTTTTTTTAAGAAAACGACCCCCACCCGATTTTTGATGTTTGACCCCTTGCGAAGTTATTGTCCCTTTCGCAAGAAATGCTTGTTCTCGCTACTCCTCGGAAGCCATAAACCGAAGAGGTATGAAACCTCCACCAATGTTCTTGACTAATTAAAGAAACTCTTCAATCTATTCATTGCAAAAGGATTCGTAAACCCCTTCAATGACTTATTGAGTTTTTGAATTTTATAAATAAATATTTACATTTGCAAATGTTTTCCTTTATATAACACTACTGAAAGCAAGCGTTTTTATAACTGTATAAATACAGGTACGGGGTCAAGAGGTCATAGATGTGCGTTTGGATAAACGTTTGACGTAATCTCTGTGTGACGTCATAAAGGGTCGACGCGTGTTTAGTGGAATACATACATGCCGTTGGGTTTGAAAAATAACGCATTTCTCACGTTAAAAGTAACAATCAGGCAAATTTAAAGTATGAATAAGTCACAAATGTAAATATAAGTAATAAGGTATCATTTTTTGAGTTTTATTGAGATGTAAAACGGGTTGGCACATGATCAAATCTTCCATAAAGCCCTTCGGGCTTTATGGGATTTGATCACGTGACCAACCCGTTTTACATCTCAATAAAACTCAAAAAATGATACCTTATTTCTTAATAAAAAAAAAATCAAAACGAAAAGTCGTAAAGACATGGATCAACTGCATAAAATTCATTGACCTTTAACCTTGAAATTTTTGGAAAGGTCAAATTTTAGGGTCATTAAAAAATTGAGAAATTCAGGTTTTTATATCTATTTTGTCTATCTACATATACTAAATGTGTTTGCATCATTTATAATTATGTACATGTACTCTTAAAACTATTTCAAAGATTCCAAATGTCCCTGAAGATTGACCCTTCTAAAAGTTATTGCCCGTTGTGCGAAAAACCTTTCTTTATCGCTACTCCTCCGAAACCGTAAGCCGTAGAGACACGAAATCTTCGTTAATAACTTTAGGGTCTTTAGGCACAACTTCAATGTATTAAGTGCAAAGGGATCTGATGAACCCTTATATGAGTTATCGCCCTTTAATGTTTCTATGCTTAAGATTAAACCGTATATCTCTAGAACTACAAGTCGTAGAGGCATTGGGTCAATTGTAAGGTGACCCTTGGCCTTTGACCTTGAAAATTCATTAAAGGTCAAAGGTCAATTTCATTTCATTTTTTTTCATTTTTTAAAAACTTTTAAGCCTCTTCTGGTTTCTTTTAAATGAAATTTAATTTTAACAAGAGGCCCAGGGGCCACATCGCTCACCTGAGGAAATCGGCTAAGAAAAAGCGCAAATCGGATCAGAACTGAAAAGTTTACTGAAGGGGGGTGTGTGGCTTGAATCTTAATACTACTTTAGAATGCCTTCATATTAATAAAGCATATAACTTTGCTGTTCTTGATTAAAAGATTTTTTAAAAACAGTTTCTTCCTATAAATAACTTCATAATAAACTTAATTTGATTCCCTATTGTTTCCTTCCTTACCCCAAAGGGCTATGATCTGAATATATTAAAATCTTTAATACATGAGGATGTTAACATGTCAGTATGAATAAACATAGATTATTTTTCTAAGTAAAGCTTTGATTCACCATTGTGGCCCCACCCTACCCTTGAGGGTTATGATTTGAACAAATTTAATTCTACACTACCCGAAAATACTTCCATATAAATACCATTATCACTAATCATGGCTTTAATTTGCTATTCTTGAGAAGAAGATTTTTTTTTAAAATATTTTAATTTAAAACTTGGATCCTCCATTTTGGCCGCACCCTACCCCCGAGGGTCATGATTTGAAAAACTTGAATATAAATATCATTAATCATGGCTTTGAAGTACTTGAGAAGACGAACTTTGAAAGATTTCCCTATCTAGTTACAAACACTCCTATGTAAAATTTTGATCTGCCATTGTGGCCCCACTCTACCCTCGGGGGTCATGATTTGAAAAAACTTGAATCTACACTACCTGAGGATGATTTAACATGAGTTTTATTTTCCTGGCCCAGTGGTTCTTGAGAAAAAGATTTTTAAAAATTTTCCCTATATACTCCTATGTAAACATTGATCGGCCATTGTGGCCCCACCCTACCCCCGGGGGTCATGATTTGAACAAATTTAAATCTACATTTTCTGAGGATGTTTTCACATAAGTTTCATTTTTCTTGGCCTAGTGGTTCTTGAGAAAAAGATTTTTAAAAGATGCCATTTATTTTTCATTAATTCATGATTATCTCCCTTTGAAAGAAGGATTGGCCCTTCATTTGAACAAACTTGAATTCCCTTCACCCAAGGATACTTTGTGGCAAGTTTGGTTGAAATTGGTTCAGAGGTTCTTGAGGAGAAGATGAAGATTTGAAAAGTTTACAACGACGACAACGACAACAACGACTACAACAACGACAGACAACGGACAAATTTTGATCAGAAAAGCTCATCTGAGCCTTCGGCTCAGGTGAGGTAAAAAGTAAAATATAAAAGAAAATTGAATTCAAAGATAATGAAAAGACCCCTCATTGTTCTGTGAAAATAAGTCTACTAGTATCTATAATAATTATGCAAAGATTTGGTGTTTTCCGGTGATTTTTAAAAAGTATAGAGCTATGAAAAATTGATAAAACATGTTTCGCGGATCATGCTACTTTACAATATGTAACACACGTTAACATCACATAGACTTTTTTTATTGAAATAAAAAAAAAATGCACAGTTGTAGCTCAAAAAGATTTATGATATTTTACCAGTCGCTACAATATACATTAATTGTCACTTGGTGGACTTTTGAACCGATTTGGAGGGTATATGACTGTTTTTTAGCCCCTATTACATGTACATAATCAACATGTAATACCAAAGCCAAGGATGGTAACGTCATAGAACATCATGGAGCATGCTGCTAGATATAGCCTACACGTACCAAGATCAAAAGTATTCAAATGGTAGTACATTGTAGCTTTAAGTAACTTAACTGATTTCTGCTGACAGAAAAACATGTAAAAACATGTAATTGTTGTTTAAATGCAAAGTAAAACATCTTAAGAATTAATAAAAGTAAAATATTTATATGTTGCAAATTTCTTTTTAATTCTGTGGCTGTTTACATATGTACACTATCTACATCATACTAGCGAAGATTGCTGTTATATCAAATATCACCTTAAAACTATATTGGTATACAAAATCTACATCAAATCTTTGCATAAAACAATACAGATACTTTATCTTATTTGTTTAAACAATAAAGAGCCATTTAAACCTGTCGGTATGCATATTGTGACATTTTTCAGTGTATTTTTACTCATTTTCCTCTAAATCAAAAAATTTCGTCTTGTCCCCAAAAATATCTATAACTTATTCAATAATGGTTCAAACTTCATAAAAACTAGTATGTATTTAATTCAAAGTACAACCTTTCCAACCTTGAAAATAAATAATTATGTTGCCAGGTAAAAAATATTCAAATATGGTGTCTGTTTTTGAGTACCCCTGTACGTTTTTCATATGATACTTGTTTGGATTGCTGTCAAATTTAACATCACATTGAAATTATATCAATAAGCAAAATCTACAGCAAAATTTAGCATAAACTAATCAATTACTGTGTCTTTCAACAATTTGAATCCATATCAGCTTGTCATTATGCAAAAAATGGCATTTACAGTCATTTTTTTTTTACCATTTCATCTCGAAAAATCCTGCTGACTCTAAAAATGTCTATACCTTCTTCAAATATGGTTCAAACCTCATTAAATTTAGTACACATGCAAGTCCACTGAAATATAAATGTCACTTCACTCTTTATAACTCAATCAAGAAATAATGATAAAACTGAAAATATATTACATTCTACCGTTCCATATGACTACATTTTCTCTCCAATATACATATTACACATATGTCCTTAAAAGTATGTATGCTTACATACTAAGATAATCCACAACCTTTTGAATAATCTTTGATGATTTTGTAATTCTTACACTCTTAGGATTTTCTTTTAATGGTTCTGAAAATTTATATCTAATACCATTTTCTGGGTCTCTAGCATGAATTTGTCTCAGTTTTGGCAAACTAAGTCCATATAGAACCAATTTATTTTCGAAGTGTTAAAGCTGACACAACTTTGCCTCTTAATAATGGCTCTAAAGACTCTTTACATGTGTAATATGACAAATAAAAAACATTTTCAGACACTGCACTTTCTGACAAACACAAATTACGAGGGCTGTTCGAAAATTATTGAGTCATTGTTTATATTTTGCTTTCTGATGAACGTCTTTTGGTGAAAATTTGCATGTACGTTTGACATACACTATGAATTAATATAAGCAAGAAATATTTTACAAATATTAAATATTTTCTCTCCAATGGTACATAAATGCGTCAGTAGTAGGGGTACCCGGAGCAGTCACGAAATCAGACATTGAAAATATGTAACACCAACGTTCTAACTCTGTGTATCCATAAAAAGAACGAAAATAATTCAGTTTAAGAGTATACTTTTTCAGCTTTATTTCAAATTCATGTTGTGCAACTTTGATTGAATTTTGATTCGAAAGACGGAGATCGTAAAAAAAAAAATAAGCGCGGTAAAGAAATCTGCTAACAACGAAAAATGGATTTTGACTCAAGGGCGGAGCAGCCAGCATACCTAAAATTTTGTGTAGCGCAATTTAGAACTTCTTTCTAGACTGAACGACCAGCTAAAACAATAACAACAAGAATAAATAATGTGTTAGGGATTGTTATTTCATTGGTATACATTTTTTTTTGTACAATTAATTTAACCAGAGTAAAATTAAAAGCTCTTGACAACCATGCAATATTACGTACTGTACGTATATATCGTTACAGTAATAAACCTGCGTTGCATAAATCGGCACTGCATGATTCTAAGTCATCCTTTCCCACAAATCAAAATTGTTCACAGGGGTAGCAACAGCATATTTTTTTAACGAATAGCTTAAGAAACGATACTGTTTGATTTTTGAAATTTTATATGTAATAAGAAAGAAGGAATAGGATTAAACGCTTCCCAGTCGTTTCACATGCGAAACCATCTACAGCTAAAGTAACGTTAAATGACGTATCGATGCTGCTCCGGGTCGATAGACGTATGCATGTTAATTATTTCACCGAAACTTATCTAATTATCATAAAAATTAGAAATTTTGTGCTTTATTCATTCTTTATACAATGTTGACGAATTTTCATAATATTATCTGTCCCTTATAGAGTAAATTTAATTGTCTCAATAATTTCCGAACAGCCCTCGTAGAGTAATATAATTTTTCTAATGCAGTCACATCTTCCATCGCATTATGGGCCTCATATTCCTCTCCTAATAGATTGTGAACTAGTTTCTCTTGCTTGTAGTTAGGAAGCTGGACATCTTTCAATAATTTCTTGGAAATCTTTAGAGTGTCTAAAAATCCAGTTACATTTTTACGAAATCTTTTAAGAAGATCACAATCTCCCAAATGGTGTCGCAAAATTGGTAGGTCAAAGTTTTGAACGTTATGCCCCACTAACACTGGATGGTCAAAAGATTCTAAAAATATCAGAAACTTAGTCAGTGCTTCCGGTGGAGTAACTGCAGTCGCTGCTTCTCCCTTATAGCAAAGGCTATTTCCATCAAAGGCCAAACAAGTTGCTTCAGATGCTTCCTTGCTGATGGATCGAGTCGGCAAAACATAAACTGAGAGCTCCTTTTCTTGGCACTTTGCTGCAATTTGGAGTATATCAGATGTTCGTCCTATAGTAAGAAACAAAATGTGTGATCTTATGATATTGGCATACTCAATGTAAGAATAACACGAGGATTTTGATATTTTATTGTATGATTAACAATCATCTATAAATTATACATGTACTGAAATTCAAAAAATGAACAAACCTTATCCTCCCGTTTCCAAATCAAAGAACACCAATGGACGTGTATGCAGATTGTCAACAGGGGCATCCGGTTCAATATCGTCTATGTCTATGTTCTCTTCAGCCTCTAAACAGATGTTTGGCATATATGTATCTCCTTGAAAAACAATTCATTTTTTTTTAGATTGAATCAATATATGAGTAAATATATTAAAGATAATGAAACCGCTAAAAATTAGTCAGTAGTAAATAGATGTAAATGCACATGTACCTTCAAGGACAGACTGCGATGCATTCTTAGATTGCCTTTCAGCTTTTAGTTCCAGTCTTCTTCTTTTGACGCTTGGCTGTGCATTTCTCAGGCGCTTTCTTTTCAACCTAGCATCCTTGCGTCGTCTCATGTGTCTCAAGGTATATGTACCGGGTGATAGAGAACAAGATTTATTCAGCTACAAATGAAAGTTACCAAATTACTAAACATTGAAACACATACTGCACATTTTTTCGTGGGGAAACAATTATAATTATTGTGGAATTAAAAGTAAATTCTTATCTTTAAGTTCCAATACATATCACTGGTTTAAAACTTGTTAATTTATTTTTTTTTTATACATGCAGTGTATATTAATTTAAAAAGAAATAATGTTATAAATATCAGTTGGTAGAGTCCTATTATTTTTTTTCTGAAAGTAAAAATAAGGTGTACATAAAGAAAATGTAAACAGACATACTATATATACACGCCTATCAGTCGGTTCCTATAAGTCATTTTTTTAGTTAATCTCTGGTCTAAAACTTCTTGTTAGACTTATAGGCGAGCTATAAAAAGAATGGTTTTATATGAGGTCAATCCTTCTGATATATAAGCTTATCAAATACAACTGACTTATGGGCGAGTATATATGGTAAAACATGTTCAAAATACTATGAGCAAAATAGTGACTGATATTCATCAATGTAAACATGATAAATAACACAGAAACAAAAAAAACTAAATCATGAATGGCTGCATGTAACACATTCTACCTCAGATATGTATTCAAAACCATCATTTTTTTTTTGGCAAACTGTGGCAGAGAGCCTTGAGGCAAGACTTTCTGAGCCCCCATAAAACCTGCATTACAGATGTATTGCAAAATAAGCTACATTGCTCTTATACATTTAATGCTATTGTATATATATAAATTATATTCAATGCTATGGCCGTATGGGAGGTGAGTACATGTAACAATTTGCATGTACTTACAATCTCTTTGGTACTTTTGAAACTACCATCTGGTTAAAGCTTTCATTTGACTGCGTGGACCCCATATTGGCCAATTCAGATGATCTAGATATGAATTTCTCCAGCAGAGACTGCAAGGCCACTTTTAGGTTCTTCTCATCAAGTGGTTTTCCATATGGCAGTGCCATGTGTTTATATCCCCCCCTCATTACCTCTACACCAAGTTCCACAACTAGAATGCTCACCTACACAAGATAATATCTCATTACTTTGCAATACATACATATTATTACCTAGCCATGACAAAATAACAACAATTACACATATGGAAATAAGTTTCACGACAGTGGTGACTAGTCCTAATATTTCACTCAGCAATACAAAGATAGTCTAGTTGGCCATCATTACACACCATACAAATGAGGAATGATACTGCTTAGTCCAATGGCTAGTTTCTCGGGTTGGCCCTTGTTTTGCGAAATACTGTAGCTGAAACATCTTTCAATGCAGGAACGGACTTTAGTGTTTCGTAGTAGCTTGTGAGTCTTGCTCAGTTCTATGAGCGAAGCCGTGAACCCTTTCGTAGTTTACTGTCACACTGCTTTGTGATATTCTTGTCTATGGTTTTCACCCTAGCTATTGTAGTGCTATCATTGTCCATCACTAATGTCGATACCTGTAAAATAATAATGATATAAGGCTTAATTGGAACCATCTAAAAAAAAAATTTGAAATACATTCTGATAATTAGCATGTTTTACTTTTTCTCCCTCGTCCAATACAGATTGTAGCATATCACAGGCCATGGCTGGTTCCATCGACTTGGCAGAGCCTTGCCAATTTTTCTTGCAGTTATGTTTTCTTTGTGTGATTTTTTTTCTTTAGCTGCACAGCAGATACGACATTTCTTGCTCTTTGTTGCATAGCCTACGCATTTCCCCATTTTCTGTCCTTTGAGAGTGGCATGACCTGAAAGACATTTCCAGTTATTTTCAGAAAGTGTTTTCTTGAGTAAAGAAATTATAAATTGTTACTTTTAAGTAGAAGAATAATGTCAAAACACATCTCACCAGTAAGACTATTATATGACCTGCCAGTGCCCCTTTTCTGCCAGGCTCCGTCAAAACTTACAACAATACCATCTTCAATCTGGAGAATCAGTTCTGCAAGAAATAAACTAACCTTAAAATGATGGACATTAGCTAGTAAAACTTATAGATAGCAATAAGCAAGTACAAAAAGTGGTTGCTCACGAAGGGAGCTTTACAGTTTGAAGTACATAAATAATAGAAATTCTGACAAATTACTGAGTGTAATTTCTGAATTACTGTGCTTCCAAAATTATTTTGATAAATGCAGACTATATATAATATAGTATCAAGAAACATGTACATTTTTAAAATATTTTCCCCAAAAAACTTGGAAATTTAAAAAAGGGTCATTTTTTCTTGAGCTACTAAGTATGAATATGAATATCTCCATTTTGATATCTTACTTCTGTACTAGACATCTAAACTATAAAGTGCAAACTGTTTTGCTTCGTGTGTGGAAAGTCAGACATATAAATGAAAGGTCATACTTGTAGTTTGTGTTCTGACACATAAATTCTCTACAAAATTCAATTAATTTCTTTATTAAATACAACAGAGCTTGTCCTAACTATCACACTATCAGTACACTTATCATTTCTGTGTTTCTAAATGAATTATCCATGTTCATACTTACAAAGCTACTTCAGTTGCCAGATTTCTTGAGCAGGATTCATTTGCCATCCTCTCAAGTTTCTCCCCAACTTCCCTTTTTCTCTCTTTCAGGTTTTTGTTGCAAATATCAGGTATATTAAGCATTGCCAGTAGCGTATTCACGTGACTTTCCCCAAACCCTCCATTGACCATACCTACGTTGCAAATGTATATAAAACCATAAATACAATATGAAATTAGATACTATTATTTGATGTACGTGCAAAATTCAATCTAAATGATCCACATTTATCTATTGTAATATTGAACTTAATGTTGCAATATTGGAAGTCATAAATGACAAACTATCATGTTATTTTACACTGGCAATCTTACCTGATGCCAGTTTAGTATTTGCATCCCATGCCAGGCCCCCCTTCTCTGTCCGATGACGACTCCCTGTGGCCACATCATTTAAAAGATGGCAGTGTTTACACTTTATTTCTAAAATTTGTGAAAGTCCAAATTTTTTTTTGTTAACACAGTTATGAAGCTGTAAGGAGGAATGACAAAGCTGACAAGCCCTTAACCCATCTGCAAGTACATTCAGTTCTACAATGCGCCTGCCCACTTGCCAATCATAGGCTTATCATTTTCTATAGAGCCACCATTATCATCACACACAGTCACTTCTTCAGCGACACCAAAATAGTCGTGATCTAATTGCAATAGTTCTTCATTGAGATCAACGGAATTGTGGTGACCTTCCAAGTCAATCGGTGGCGGGAATATCTAATTGAAGACCTACAGATAATTGAAGACCTAGAGAAGACCAACGCAAGACCTACAAAACTGTGGTATATATACAGCAAAACTGATGTGAATATTCTGATTAAGCATGTCCTGTTAAAATGATGGTCCCTTAGGATAGTGTCCAGACACAAAAGGGGGTCAGAGTTTAACATTAGAAATGAATGTAAAGGGGGGGGGGGTCAGAGAAGCATGGTCACACTATATCAATTTTCAAAAAGTCTTTTTTGTGCTGGTTTGTAAATCTAGTAAGATGGTTTGTTTCATTTTCAATTTCAGATTTGTGGGAATTCCAATCTACATGTCTGTAGTGATTCACCAAACATTGAAGGAATTCCAGTAAACCTGTACCGTGTATAAAAACAATGTTGTTTTCTCTCCCATGAGCATCACTATTTCTCTTATCTGCAAACCATGTTTATGACAATTAAGGTAAGCTAATAACTTTCTCATGAGGAAATTTCTATATCTGTACAAACAATCTTAATCACCAGTTAGATTTTTTTTTTTGTAAGCTAAATGGGGGCTATTCTAATGTAATACTGAGATTTTTTTGCACATCAAAAGCTGACATTGATTAAAAGTGAAGGGCAACAATTTTAACGTTGTTCTTTACCCCAGCATGCAGGATAAAAAATATTTTTGCAAGTCTCCTTTGTGCTACTTTTTTAAGAATGACAGAAATGGAAATGAATTATAAACTTAATTCATACTTACATAAATGTTACATAAAAAATCACTTAATTTCTATTTAGATGATAAGCTTACAACAGAGCACTGTCTTTTGGAACAAGTGAAATCTATATCCAGGGCCTTGTAACCGCTATAAGCATTTGGAGACAACTGGATGGTAGCATCAAAGCATCAGCTCTCAGAAGTCTGGGAATTAATGTGACAATGAAATACATGTACATGTATATGGAAATAACGAACAGTATCAAGCCTAAAAGTCCATTAAACAATACAAAATTGGAGCAGAGCAAAGAAGGACTACTCTGAATTGGCAATTGTTTACATTGCATATATCTGTATTGTATATCAAAATTGAGGATCAGATATAATATTTACAAATTTTTTGAGCAAATGACCTTGAACTTAAAAATATGATCTCAGGTCAAGGTCATTAAACATTTTGGGTCACTAAAACTTTATTTGAAAAGTAGAAACATCTGGTACCTCTTCAAAACAAAATTGCACTTCATTGCCAAACAAAAAAAAATTGCTGTAGATTCCTAAAAATACGCGTGAAATTAATTATCGCATAATTTCGTGAGGAGCACCATACACAAAACAAAATTACTCGCCTTTATTTTCATGGTGCTGAAATCTATGTAAAATCTTTTGATTAACATTCCATTCGTGAATTATTATTCTCATGATTAAGAGCGCCTTCGCGATAATAAGTACTCATGAAAAATAAGGAATCTACAGTAGTACAAAAGGGGTAAATACAAAGATTTTGGATCTGAGGCTGTAATGTTTCTATCACATACTAACTGATATGGTTGCTAAGCAACAAAAATAAAAAAAAAATTCTTTGTCTCAAATATACACTGTACATTGTACTTGTTTGAATTATTAATGTCCATTTAAATGACTAAAAATAGCAATTGAATATTAAAATTCAATAACTGAATGAATTTCATTTCTTTTCAAAACAAAGTCTGTAGCCAAATGTTTCTGTTTCCATGACAATAAATAATTCATGCACTGCTTATATGCTTCTTGAATTAAGTAATGTTATTATATGATGATAATAGTTCTAGATGATGTGTTCTAGATGATGTGTTAAAACAAAGAAGACTGTAAAAAAAAGTGGAAATTTTAAAATTTTGGTCATATGGACTAGTTGCTAAGCAACATTGATTTAAAAAGTGTCTCCATGGTAACCATTAAAATATACTTTTTGTGAAAACATGAATGCTGAGGCTATTTGTGTAACAGGTTAGTTTTGCCTATTTATACTTTCAGCAAAAACTATGAGGAACTAGACTCAGGTTTTCAATTATTTTCATTACAAATATTTTGCGATTTGTGCTCTTCTTCTGACTAGTGTGCAAACGGTTGCTATGGCAACCCTAATATTATTTAATTTTTATTTTATGTTGACATCCAGACAATTCTTTTCATATATAATACTTATATCTTCAGGTGTTTATTTTTCATGTAGGAAGCTTTTTTTGAAAATCTTATTTCAGCCTTTAAATTTAGCCAAAATTGCCCGAATGTGAAACGGTTAAGGCAAAGCAATACATTGTACAATTCTAGTTTGGTCAAAGACGAAATATTCTAGAAGATCTCACAATTAACAGATATGGAATTGAATTGACCTGTTGATTTTTTTTTTTATGTTAACCATCACACAATGTTTCAAATCAGAATATTTTAGAAACAATTTCCAGTCTTTAAATCGACTGCATATTAATTAACGTTTCTTTGATCAAAAAGTATATTTTTCAAGAGTCAGCTGATTAGCTGTTTTTACAGGACAACAAATACTATAGACAACATGAAACATAGGGAGATAAAAAGAAATGTATGTTTTGCAGGTTTTAAATATAAATGTGTTCGAAACAAAATCACAATTTTTAATGCATTTTTATATATTTCAAACAATTTTGTGTCATTCTTAAAGTGTTTAGATGTTCTGAAGGAGAATGTAACAAGACACGAAATTCAAAGGTGAGAATAAGAATAGACTCTTCTGGCATGTATATTTGAAAAACAAATTATATTGAATAACATTTTATTATATTCTTGCTTGTTTCAGGTTCATATGATGATATTCAGTCTCTGTGACTCTGCGACATTGAACAATAGTGTATATAATATTACTGGAGGTTTTGCCTAAAATAGTTGAAGTCCTTCAAAATTCTGCGAAATCTTTTATACCCCTGATATGTTCTACTTTTAGGCATTACAAAAATAATCAATATTTTAAAGTACAGTAGTTCTCAATCATGTGTGTGTATTAAAAACATCTGTGTTAGAGTGCATATTGTATTATGGACTATTTATCTTATATACCAAAACCTTGATTTAAAAAAAAAAAAAAGGCAGCACAGTTTCATACACTGTTTCCTTAATCTCCATTTTATGATCTGTGGCTTTGCAAGAAAAAAAAAAACAGAAGTCTGATCATAGTAGTTAGAGAGGTCATAATACTGACAGAAAGATAGGAGTATACATTTGTAGTGTCTCAGGAAAAAGTGAAAAGAAAAATCACATTTTATCTAATAACATTCATATGTCATTTTATCTCTGATTGAGTTATCTGTATTCAGTACTTGGTGCGTGTTCTATAAACAATAAATGATTAGTGAAGAAATATAAGAACATTTAATGCAAAATAACACCTTCAATACATTTATTTCATAAATGTTTTAATGTCAAGCTGAAGTTTGGAGGATAAAAATAAAGCATATTTCACAAAGATCTTAATTGCATAATTTTGGCAGATTAAAAAATCGATGTTAAAATATTGTGAATGAATTGGAACAACTTTATTAGTCCTTATTACAATAATATAAGAAATGTAATGACATATAAGGAATAAAATTGTAATAAAGCAAACATATACCAAAGATCCGCAGAATAATATAAAACATTTTAAAACTGTGTCTATTTATCCCATGTTTACTCCTGTTTATCCCATGGATATGACTCACTGGATATTTTTTGATGTCACACATTTGTGACGTCACACTTGTTTTTGCGTTAGTGTGATAAAGTAAAACAAAGTGGAGTCCTATATAAACCAGTGTTAAACATTGATTGTGAAGTATTAGTATTAAAAATGGGATAAAAAGAATCTCCCATGATTTGTCGTTGGATATGACTAAAATCCAATTCGTTGTGTGCTTTTTCCCTCGCCAAGGTTCGGGGATAAAAAAAAAATATACAACTCGTTGGATAAAAATGATATCTAACTACAAAACGTGAGATCCTATATGTATCATACTACAAGTTGTTTGTGTCTATGTGCCGTTTACACAATTCTTTGACATGCATTAATTTTATATTTGGAATTTCAATAGATAAAAATTAGTAATCGGCTACTCGCCGGCTTTCCGCGATCAAGTAATCATTCATTATTCCATAGAAATCCAATGAAATTTTTTTAATGTGAGTTCATTAGTTTGGAAGACCTTATTTTTGTTTTCGGTGTAATAAAAACAGATTTGAACTTTCATAAAATATTATAAATAAATAAAATTAGAACCGATTTTATTGTTCTTTAAAATAAGGATGATTGAATTTGCACCGAAAATATCATTTCATTACTGCAATAAATAAAAAAAGAATACCATGGAACTATCTTTGTCACATACAATGTTTTTTTCATAAAGAACTACGATGAAAGTTGTGCGTAAACACAACGTATTTTTGGGGAACAGTCTTTATTTGTTCCTTGGGTCTAATATTTTTTTTTACAAACGTTCTGTCGTTCTTTTAATTATAATGCACACAAGCGGTTTTAAATCGGAGAAAGGCAAACATGAGCTATTAATTAATAGTAAATGTGCGTAAAATATATAATTTTGTTCTTAATGATTTTTCTAGTCATTTTATGGTGTATAAATGCAAACCAAGGTATAAAATATCAGGAAAACCTTTTCAATTTCTATTTCACAGGAATCCGATGTATTAAATGATTTCTATAACTTCCCGTTACAGATCAATAAAATTTTAATTCAAAATAGTGCATGATTTTCGCGAAGTACCAATCAAAATCATTTTCGTTCTAAAGACCTACATAATACTTTATCGTGCCACTTTTTACTATGAAGATCTTTGTTTTTAAAGTCACCGACGAAAGAGTCATGGCTTTTTGGAGAAGGAACAGTCACGTCTTATGTTTATACCTTGGGTTTCCCAACGCTAAGTAAACGAGAATCGAAACCTGTACATTATGATTACTAAGCCCTACCACTAGGCTACCGTGATCGTTCCGCAGAAAGGTACTCCACGGTTACTACGCTGCCAAACGATAAATAGATATTCGAAAAATTTATCATAGAAATAATATAAGCAAGTCCAACAAAGTTTTTTTTTCTCAGTTAAACAAACTATGAAATATTTGATGCAACCTAAAATCCGAACTACAGTGTATTATTGAAATATATCCGTTGTTAAGAAGGGGAGGAAGTATGAACAGTAACACGTGGCTTTTCATTATTTGTAGCACCCTACACCGTACACGTTTGGTCTTTAATTATTTTCAGTATATACTTCTTTGACCTTTTTCATTATACTTATTTTATGTTCGTCAGTTAAATAACCTCTGACTTTGTAAAGCTTTTGCACAATAGCAGGGGGTACTGCAATGAATAGGAAAGATAGGAACTGCTCAAAATGATTCGAAGATTTTAACGTTTCACGTTTCAAAAGTGTTTCAACTGTGATAAAAACATAAACGATTAGGACAATACATTTGATTGTAAAGACATACCATCGGTAGGAAAACTTAAGTTCTTTCATAACTCTTTCGAATATTTCCTCTTTTACAATGTCTGTATGAGCATCACTGTCTGTACCTCTTGCTTCGGAACTACCATTTACACTAATATTTGTATTTTCACCTCGCAATTGTTTTTGTCTCTTGAAGATCTCGTCTAAAACTTCTGTAGCCATCCTTACTAGTTCAGAATGATATTTCCAAATGTACGCAAAAGCAGTAACAAAAATCAAAAAATATCGAAAAATATTAATTCTTGCAGGTAAAGCTACAAAAATGAAATATGTCATAAGACTCAGAAGGAATGTGATTGATGCCACTATTACCCTTTGACCTAGAAAAAGACACGGGAAGAAAGAAATTAAAAATATCAATCTAGATATACACGGTCTAGAAATAGTGCAGTTTGCGCAACACGAATTTCTATCTTGACAAAGATTAAACATTGGGTAACACATAAACCAAAAAATGGGGAAACACAAAGAAATCATTAAAAATATTACAACAAATATCCCCATCAGTAACCCCAAAAAGAAAAAGATACAAAGAATAAATGCAAGTAAACATCTAAACCAGATTTCTCCTAGCATTTTGCAGTCATTCTGGGTCGAATCATCTGAAAAGGAAAACAAAATGTGACTTTTTTTTCCCATAGAAAGTTATTGTCTGGAAAGTATTACTTGCGTTAAATATATCAACATTTTTTTTACTTTCAGTTTCTATGCACGACATTTTTAAAACCTTTTTAAAGGGACCGACTGGGGTTCCCATTACGAAATATTTTTCGTTTCATAGTAAAATGAGGCGTATTTATTGTTTCAAAGCAATTTTTTCACTAAATGAAAACAAAACAATTTTTCAACTAATGGTTAGATTGACGTCGTTACAGTGTGTTTTGGACGTTGTGATAACGTGTAGCTCTACAAGAAGGGGTACTACATGTATTACGAAACATAATAGTACTAGTAATAGTAATAATAATCATTTGCTCTTTAAATTTAAAGCATAGAAATTTGAAAATCTCTCCATCATTTGTGTGATTTTTTTGTTTCAATCCACTTAAAATTTAAAGCATAGAAATTTGAAAATTTTTCCATCATTTTTGTGATTTTTTTCTTTCAATCCTTTAATATTTGTCATATTTTGTAGTACACTAAAACAGGAAAATTCGTTGTTTTGGCATTTTTAAATAAGACGATAGAATTTTGTGGTTTTTATTTATAATTTTACATAACATATAACGTGCAATATCCAGGTTCCCCATTATTGGAAATTTACCCGTTTTGCGAGCCTACGCAAAGCGTTGAAATTTTGTGGTATTTTTCGCGATCAAACTTGCAACTGAATTATTATTCATTATAATTACAAAAACAATACACATACAAAACTTTATAGAATATCACTTATTGATTACACAAATGATATGGTCGAACATATTGATAAAAGTTAAAAACGTGTTCTGAAAACCATAGAAAATTCTGGTCGATACAGTCGAGCTGCTTAACAACCAATTTTTAAAGTAAATTTTCCGTGATTTTGTCAGTTTTTTGATTGAATTACGGAATACAACAAGAAACTCCAATATAGTAAATTACTTTTATGGATGTCTTGAAGATTTAAAACATTTTATTTAAATCAATTTGTATATTTTTATCTGTATTTTGAGATGGTCCCTTGAAAACACCTAAATTGTAGTTTTCACACAATAAAACCCAAGTTGACACCCTTAAACCGTTTAATTGAAATTCTTATATATATATATATATATATATATATATATATATATATATATATATATATATATATATATATATATATATATATATATATATATATATATATATATATATATTGTTACGTTTCACGAAGTGTACCTGTGAAATTCGGGTTAACTCTTGTTTACAAGTTTGGAATAAATGGACGTTGAACCCGATGTGTATAAACTACGTAAATATTTGTCAATGAACAGTTAACATAAGAAATGAACAATAATTAACTGAATTGTACTTTATTAATTTAACTTGTGTAATTTAATGACAAAGTGATGTATTTTGTATGTTTTATATGGGTACAACGCTATTAATTTATTAGGTAATTTTAA
The DNA here is from genome assembly GCF_032062105.1 of Saccostrea cuccullata. Classification (NCBI taxonomy): domain Eukaryota; kingdom Metazoa; phylum Mollusca; class Bivalvia; order Ostreida; family Ostreidae; genus Saccostrea; species Saccostrea cuccullata. Next base: position 287,714 of record NW_026926068.1, on the reverse strand, counting down.
TGGTCAAATCCCGCTAACTTATTGATTGCATTGATTGTGACGTAATAAATATCTGTCTCTAACGTCATCATAACAACTTTTGTCTATATAAACCAGCTGTTTTGGGTTTAGACTTCAGTCGGCTGTGGGGAGCGACTCGGAGCATACAGCATTTTGTTAACCAAATACCGTATATACTCGCCTATAAGTCGGTTTTTTGGGAGTTAATCTCTGGTCTAAAACTCTTTGTCCGACCTATAGGCGAGCTATAAAAAGTATAGTTTTATATGAGGTTAGTCCATCTGATATGCAAGATTATTAAATAAAACCGACTTATAGGCGGATCGACTTATAGGCGAGTATATACGGTAACGTCGTACCAACCAAGTTACAGTGTACCATTTTGTGTGTTTATAAGTGAACCATTTGATCGTCTTAATAAATGTTATCAACTTTTAACAAGTGTTATTCTTAAGTAACATTGTTTAAAGTGACCAAAATTTGGTCATTTCGTCAACCAAATAAGTGACCAAAAGTTGGTCATTCTGTTAACCAATTAAGTGACCAAAAATTGGTTATTAACCATTATATAAACTGTGACCAACGGAAGTGACCAGAAAAACCAATAGCGGCCCACGAGTTTATTACATTGACCCGGTTTTCCTCTAAGTTGTCTTTCGTTATCTGGTCACCAACGGTACAGTCTCTCGAATATGAACAATCATTCAATGACAAAGTCGATTATATGGTTGTACGTTATTGATTGCTATTGAGGTCACCTGGTGACGTAATAAATATCTGAGTTGTCTTTACGTAATCAAAACAACTCAGTTTGCAAGGCCTATATTTATTACGTCACAATCAATGCAATCAATAAGTTAGCGGGATTTGGTCTAACCATTAAAATTACCTAATAAATTAATAGCGTTGTACCCATATAAAACATACAAAATACATCACTTTGTCATTAAATTACACAAGTTAAATTAATAAAGTACAATTCAGTTAATTATTGTTCATTTCTTATGTTAACTGTTCATTGACAAATATTTACGTATATAACGAGGGTTTATGTCGTGTAATAAACTCTGGGCCGCTATTGGTTTTTCTGGTCACTTCCGTTTATACACATCGAAATGGGTTCAAATAACACTTGTTGATAACATTTATTCCAAACTTGTAAACAAGAGTTAACCCGAATTTCACAGGTACACTTAACGTGAAACGTAACAATATATATATATATATATATATATATATATATTATATATATTAATAGGTTCACAATATATATATATATATATATATATATATATATATATATATATATATATATATATATATAAGAATTTCAATTAAACGGTTTAAGGGTGTCAACTTGGGTTTTATTGTGTGAAAACTACAATTTAGGTGTTTTCAAGGGACCATCTCAAAATACAGATAAAAATATACAAATTGATTTAAATAAAATGTTTTAAATCTTCTAGACATCCATAAAAGTAATTTACTATATTGAAGTTTCTTGTTGTATTCCGTAATTCAATCAAAAAACTGACAAAATCACGGAAAATTTACTTTAAAAATTGGTTGTTAAGCAGCTCGACTGTATCGACCAGAATTTTCTATGGTTTTCAGAACACGTTTTTAACTTTTATCAATATGTTCGACCATATCATTTGTGTAATCAATAAGTGATATTTTATAAAGTTTTGTATGTGTATTGTTTTTGTAATTATAATGAATAATAATTCAGTTGCAAGTTTGATCGCGAAAAATACCACAAAATTTCAACGCTTTGCGTAAGCTCTGCAAAACGGGTAAATTTCCAATAATGGGGAACCTGGATATTGCACGTTATATGTTATGTAAAATTATAAATAAAAACCACAAAATTCTATCGTCTTATTTAAAAATGCCAAAACAACGAATTTTCCTGTTTTAGTGTACTACAAAATATGACAAATATTAAAGGATTGAAAGAAAAAAATCACAAAAATGATGGAAAAATTTTCAAATTTCTATGCTTTAAATTTTAAGAGGATTGAAATTTTCATTTTCGTCCTCATCTTTTCATTCACACCTAAAGGAAATTGACAATAATTGAAAACATCAAAGGGAACATTTGGTTAAACAATATTTTTGAAATGTTTAATGTGTGCAGTGAAATAAATAGTAATTCCCTGTGAGAAGCTTTTCTCTTTGTTTTCTAACATTTTCATAAAATGGTTGTATTAAAGCAGTGCAAAAAAAAAAAAAAAATTCCTACACAATCAAGGGAAAAATGGTTAGGCACATGGTTCACTTTATCTCAAAAGAAAATTATTTTTCAATTGTGTGTTTTACGACGAAATGGTTCTTTTATTCCAATAACATATTAATGATCGTTAAATAATATATCAGATATATTTTATTGCGATGAAAATGAGAAAATTCTAAAGAGAAATAAAATTAGATTTTTTATCATGAGCATTCATGAGTCTGATTGATGGTAAATTATACACTAAATTATTTAAATATTTCAAATAATATTCAACAAAAGCTTATAATTTTTGGCTTGCTGTTGGGAAATCATTTTTTAGATATTCTGACAAAATATCATTGGCTTGTAATGTCATATGCATATAAAAACAGCATTTGAATGTTGTAAAATATCGGTGGTCTGGCGTACGACAATTTTTAGACTTTTACAAATAGCATGGTGATTTAAGTTTTTGTTGTTATCGGGCTAAAGATAAGGCAATATAATGTCTAAAATTTTACTTGCATAAATACTATATGATTCGGCGTGTGTTTAAAATTTCATTTATTTGACATCATCAATGACAGATATATGATGGTATATACCAAAGCGCTTTGGATAAGACATTGTCAAAATGGTGAAGTTCAGCGGTAATGTGGAGCATCTTATTATTAAGCAACACTATGTTGAGCGGGGTATGACTCTTGTAAATAACGAAAAAACTGTTTACAATGAAAAACACAAACATAACTATAAGAAACAGGTTTATATATAGTAGAGGAGGTGTTTTGTTGACTTGACTGGTTCTTCAACAGAAGAGAACAGACCATATAAATAAATACGAACTGAAAAGACAATTTAACGGCGGGACGTCATAGAACTATGTGAAGACCGCTGTTAGATAATTCGATCAAGAAGGTTTATAATCGGTGATAGGAAATTCGTTATTGAAAGATTTAACTCCCCAATCTTTCAGTAACAATAGTATTTGAGATGTATAACTTGGTAACTAAAACAAAATTAAATGCATTGCCAATGTGTGCTTAAATATGAATATTTATAGAATACAGTTTCCAGAACAAATTCGTAAACACTACGAGATACGTTTTGACGTCGTCAGTGTTGCGCCGACAACTGATTTGATAGATTCGTTTACATGAGAGGAACATTTTATTTATAGTGATATGTCACTGAAGTTTTACTTTATCATTCAAAAAATGTAGATCATGAATTGTGCAAATTTTTAACTTTACAGTACCAGTGAAAATAAAGATATTAAAAATGTTTGCGTTTTTCTGGAACAACCCTCGTAAACTGACTTAATTAAAAACGATATCATTTAAATCTTAAATATCCTGCAGGTAGTGCAACTAAGATACAAATTTAGACTTCTAAATTTAATGCAAAAAAGGTATTAAAGATAATTTTGTCCGGTCGTTCTATACGAGATTTCTCAATGAAAATTAAACGCGATATGCAAATGTAAGATTGACATCAGAAAATGAAAACTATAATATAAGAGCTGCCAAAAAAAATTAAGTCTTCATCTTTATACGAAGAGCATCTTGACAGAAATTATCTCTTTTTTCTATGTAACTATTTGTTTATTCATTTAATAACGTATTAAAGGGGCTGGGGTTGTGTCCATTTTCAGACTGTTTTGACCTCCTGTAGAAGAAGATATACAAAAATGATCAAATTTGAACACTAGAATGTATGAATTTTTATTTTTCCTTTACCAAATGATAGTAGACAGCTAAAGATATCATATCTAAAAAATTCTTAAGTTGAATAAGATTGTGAAAATATTCCTGACCAATCAAGAAATTTTACAGATAATAAACAAAGACAAACTTGTAAAATAATCATTGACATTTGGTACGAGTATTGGATCGTCATTTTTCTTCATTTGAAAAAGATATTTAATCAATTCTAAAGCAACAACTTAGAAATTCAAAAGTTTTTTTTCATGAGTCCACCGTTGAATTGGTATCTTTCTTTTTTTTTCGCTCCTTTTCTTTCTTGTCATCGTTAGAGGACTTTTCCTCTTTTTCCTTTTTTCATCACATGAAAGAGGAAGTGTGACCAAAAATTTGATGTGTAAAATAGAATTTATAAAATGCCATAGCAAGTGTACGTGTAAATGAAAAAAAAAATATGGAAAAAGTAAAATGAGCATAATTGATACCCGAAAAGGTAACACATGGTTAAATATAAAAATATTTTTTGAAAGGTTTAATATGTACATATGCATTGACATAAAAATTAAAAGCCTTTCTCTTTTTTTTTCTAACATTTTCATGGAATGTTCTTAAAAGCAGTAAAAAAAAATAAACACCACCATCAAGGGCAAAACGGTGGCGCACATGGTATCTAGATAGAATCTTTTTTTAAATTGTGTGTTTTACTACGACATGGTTTACTCGTACCAAAAACATTTAAATAATAGTCAAATGATATATCTGATTTTTTGCGATTCAACGTGCCAAACTGTCCAGAAGAAAATAAAAGTATAATATTTATCATAAACATGAGTCTTATTAATAGTGGATTACACACAAAATTATCAAAATTAAAGTCTGTACTCCTATTATTACAGAAAGTATTTGTCTTGTATTTATTTTAGAAAATAAAAAAAATGATAAGCACTCTCTTTAAACCGTAAGACCAACCCCCTTTACTGAAATTGTTCAGCGTCTTCTTTTATGCTATTTTCTCTCTTTTTTTGAAGATGCAACATTTTGCCCATAGCTGATTGCAGGTTGTTTTAAAACAAACGGCTTTTTGTTGGAGTCTTTGTTTGACCTTGCTCTAACTTCTTCACTGACCAATCATTCAGGTACTGTTTTACTTCCACACTTTTGAATTTGGCTGGTTCTATATTGTAGTGATACATTAGGCGCATTATTTGAATTCATTAAAGACATTTCTTTAACTTCTCATTTGCTGTCTGATTCTTCCGTGATTTATGTCCAGGGAACGGAATTCCAATGGTATTTTGTTCTTGTGTTGCAAAGGATTAATTGTGGCAGAGTCTTCGTTAATATGAGCTGAGCATATTCAAGGTTTTTATTCTGAGTCAATTTTGCTAAATTATTTCCAAAAATCTGAATCTCACTGGTTGCAGGTTTTAGTGAATCATATTCGATGATGGCTTTTGTTCTTTTGTCTTAAACCTCTAACTCTTCTACTTCGATTTTTAAAAAAATATATCACCTTGACTGGTTCCTTGTTGTTGTGTTGCATACGTCTGTTTTTTGCAGTCTTTAAGGGGCGCTTCTGGAAGTTTGTTGATGACCGATTTTCCTGTATTACGTCTAGCGATTTGATACTTGATGGCCCTAGACAGTTGTAACTCTTCACATCCATTGATGTCCTCTTCTGTTCAGATTTTGAACTGACGATTGTGTCATTGCGTTTTTCAGCCCTATTCCTGTGTTTTGTATTTGCTGAATGTCACCAAATATGGTGGAAAGCTTTTCCTTGCTATTCTTTTTAACCCCAGTGTTTATTGTTAATCTCTGAAAAAAACTGGCTTATAAAATAAGTATCATTACACGTTTTCACGGTGGTAACAAACTGTTACGATTTTTGCCTTTTCTTATTGTTTTATAGGAGTATTATTAGGACCTTACCACATCTTTCCCTTTATTTGACAGTTTGCCATGGGCAACATAATACGACACCAAGATAAGTCCTGACATGCACATGGTTCATTTATTTTTTTTTTCAATGCATATATAATAAAAGGCGCAGTAAATCTTAAAAACTGAAGTATTATAACATAATAAAATTACAAAAATCCCAAGGTATTTTATTCAAAATGAATACATTAACAGCCAGACAGCTTATAACCCGAAGGAAAAGTATAATTTTGATATATATTTCTCGAAGGTCTGCCAAGTGTTTTAATCCTATATTGGCTTCCTTTCTTCGGTTTCATGACAAGATGCCTTTAGGTGTTTTGCCAGTCATTTGCCTGGACTGGGACAATGTATATGCGCGATTTGAGCCATCCACAACTCCAACTACATACAAATGAGATCCTTTGTCTGTACAATAACTCCATGCAAAGGCGTAGTCCCGTCATCCGGTGTTGTAAATTTACCAGTTGATGGATCGTAACCTTCTCCATCATTGGTCATCAGTACGTTGTTGAATTCGAGGATTGTTTCACAGGTATATTATTCAGTCCTTTCGGAAGTATAGCATGAAATACAACAACCTTTTCCCGACAACCTAAAAATAAAAAAAATAAAATATTAATTTCTTGTTTGGTTTAAACAGTAAAATATATCACCTCATTTCATTCTTTCGATTGACTGCTAATGGTGTGGTATTAGTATTCTTTATATGGAAGGTCTGACTTTCAGATGAGACCGTATAAACCGAAGTTTCGTGCTGCAGTAGGCGAGGGAAAGAAAAAAAGATCCCTCATGTTCAATTGCCGCAGGTGAGTGCGGACTGTAGCCCTTAGCATACAAGCTTACCATATGACTGATAATTTCTCGAGAAACGTTTAACAACGAACAAACAAACAATCACTCTGTATATGAATCCATATATAGATCAAAAGTTCCAATGATATTGTATTGAAGCATGCACTGTTAAATGTTTAATATTCTGTCTAGATACTTTTCAATAAATGTTGAAACTGTTTCCAGAAAAAAATTAAATAGGTCAAATGTGTACCATGTTTGATTGTCGAGAGGGACATACGACAATAACGGACAGCACTTAGTCTGTGAGCATGAATATTGCGAACTTTTGAATAACAAGCACAGCGAGCTCTAGTGCTGACCTGAACAAAGAGAAAACTCGTAATTGCACATTGATGCAAATGATTCTTTACAAGTTCTATACCCAATACATTGCTTGTAAAGCTACTTTCTCTAGGGAAAACAAACAAATTTCAATAAAAAAATTAAACTCACCTTGAATAATTGATAAAAAAAGTTCTACATAAAAAAGGATTTCCAGGCTTCGCTTAGTTTGTATGTATAATGCATCTTACAAGTGACGTTACAGCGCACCGAATGTGGCGTGTGTAGTTTCATGATTGTATGCTGATTAAAATCACTCTCAAACATTTTTCACTTTTATGGAGAGCCACCATTTGCCCATGGAGAGTTGCAAATCTTATCCTATACCTCAGTTTATATTGTCCCATCCGAAGGACCAGTCTCCAATCCCCACTGTGGGATTTAAACCCGCGACGTAAGGATCGACTTCGTATGTACTTCGCGACTCTAGAGCAGTTTCAAGAGAATGTTCTAAATACATTTGATATAGTATTTGTGTTCATGCTTACGGTCACATAGTTAACATATTATTAAGCAAAAGTTTAAAAAATAATTGAAATGCTCTACTGCAGTGTTGTTTAGCATCGCGGATATGCCTAAACAGTGAACTACGATATATATATATTTTTTTAAAAATCGGTTACCTTCCTTGGTTTTCTTATGACAATCACACTTTGGCACCCAGCCCATTTCCCGACAAACATTTTTGTAGGTTACGTAGTCCTGGCGGAAAGTCTTTGGTTTCCTCTGTTCGTGATGACCATGCACAATTTAAGAGACACAAGTAACAACACCGTTCAGGCAGAGGGTTTTTTTTAAAGCAATATGAGCTGCATGTTTGTCATCAGAAAAAAAATTGCAAATCTGTTATTAGCTATTTCAATGCCAGAAAAATAGAACATTTATAAACTTCTTTTGTTCATATTTGCAATGAAAGAACGTTTTATACGCTTTGATTAAAGCAAAATTGAATTATTGTCGTCCTGTACAATAATGATTTCTTATATAATACTATATATTCAGTTGTACAGAAATATTTCTAATGAAACATTTTTTAAACTTTATTTTGGTTTTATTGATCATAAGGGTTCAGATTACATACAGATTAAACAGGATACTTGTCGTTCTGTTTCTATTCATTCATGGGTACACAGAATAACGAAATGATACTGGCAGGCGCGTCGCCCAGCATAAGAAGGCGTCACTCCTTTGAGTCTATATGTGACACAGACTAAGGAGTTCATTTGGTGCCTCTCGGATAATCGTCAGGGATATTTAACATATGTTATGTGTACAGTCTTCAGATTCCCAGTTTTGATATAAAACCAATGCATCATACAAAAATTGAAAGAATGTAAAGTTTCTATTAAGATGTACTTGATAACTAACACTTCTTTCACCAGTTATCTTACTGGAAAGAGCTTATATACCAAAATTTTGGAAAATCTGAACTGCAAATCTTCTAATGATTTCTATGGAATAAAATGTAATCTGTGTTGACTTGTTTAGGTTGGTGAAACCAAGGGATTACTTCATAAAAGAATGTCAGGTCATCGATTTCAAATAAATCATGGTGGTCAGCAGATTTTGTACAAAACTTTTTATTTAACTGATCATTCTATTTTGTCAATGAAATGTAGAATTTTCGAAAGGATTTATCACCACACAAATAGTCAGTCGCTGAGTACGTCTTCCGTAGACAAGGAGAAGGATTTTGGATTAGAAAACTAGGGACAGCCTTTCCCTATGGATGTAATGACAATCTTGATAGTGTTGGAAATCTTTCGTGTCCACAATGTAACAATGTTAATGTGATGGGACTTTTTAACCATACACAGAGACGTAAGCGTAGTCATGGGCATCGGTCGTACAATAAACCTGCGAAACACGATTTTTCCTTTGATTCATTGCTACCTAATGTACATATAAATCCACATTTATGTCAACATCATATTCGCTCCAACCTTTATTCTCTCCCTTTGAAACTTTTCAATAGTCTTCTTGAAAAGGCCAAGGGAAGTCCATTTTTTAATTCGTCGACACCAGAATATATAGGCTCAGTTCAATGATTATGGATATTGCAAATCATAGGCTTTTTTTAACCCGCACGGAAGAAAATGCAGCTACACTGAGTATCCGAAACACAATCCTCCATCGTGTTCATCTTCTTCTTTGCCCTTTAACTATAGTCCTGCTGGACACATTTTTACAGGTGACGTTAATATAATTAATAATTAATAAGGCCTTTAGATCACTTATTTTAAAATGTCCTAAATATATGGAATCCCGATTCTGCAACTGGCGTCGGAATTTCATAAATATTATGGATTCTGTGGAAAAACATGCCAGACGATGGGCCAGATATGAAACAGAAGACGATGACACCTTGTCAAAATGGAGTAAATGTATCATATCCATGTTTAAGTCGCGTATTAAAAGATTGATGGGCAATATGAAATACCCGGTATTCGTTTCTTCAAAGCAGATCTGTTTTCATTAAAGAAGTTAATTCTTAATAAAATTAGACAGTTTCTGATGATTTGCTGTTATAGAATTTTTATTTTCTATATGTAAACAAAAACAAAGAACAAGTCTTGTTTCTATATGCAGAATTAAAAGTTTCTGTATCTCCGGAGTTTGTTAATCAACAAATAATGTTCACATTTTTCCTGACCATTATATTTGCCTTGGTTAATAATTGTAAACATAATCATTTGCAAACAAAAAATAAATGAGTTGCAATTGTGTCCATGCCCCTTTTAAATAAGATTATCTATTATTATGTACACTTCCTTGTTTTTTTTAAATGATTTGGAATGTTTTCCTCCACTATCTTCCCCTTTCTTACACATGTATCCGTGTAATTTCCGTTATAGGACGGATGCAGAAATTAAGGATACAAATAAGATTTTTTATATATTTTGCATCTATTTTAATTTTAATGATTTAATCGACACCATCTGTCTTCCTTTGGAAGACACCTACTTATGATCTAAATTTACATTAATGTAGTCCTCTTTTTACAAATTAATCTGAAAGTAATTTAAGCGTGGTGACTAGACTGATCTGAAAATCGCTTTAAAAATGTCTCTGCTTAGAAAATAAAGAAGAAATGAGGACGTGTGTAAAAACTGCGCTTAATTATTAAAAAAAAAATGAAGATTCAGTTTGAGTGGTTTTGATATCTGGAAAGACATGCCTTTCACGAAGTAATATTTTGTATGGATTTAAGAGTCTCAAAATTAAAAGCATGAAGATCGTAGATGACTTGGTCGATCAATTTTTTTAGGAAATCAAATTATAAAAATGTCTAGTCTGTGAGCATCATGATAGATGTATCATGTATCTATGAAAGCCAGATTTATTTTGAAAGACATTAGAACTTAATATTTTATTATCACAGTCCTGGAGATCCAGGATATTACGTTTAACAATTATGTTTATGTAACCCTAGTGATCTGGCTAGACTACCGCAATAGTTGAAATATAACAAACAATGTATACTGAGTGAGAATTGTCATTCATTAAATGACAATCCGTCCGATTCCCGGAAAAAACGAAAATTCGAGCTGTAAAAGGGAAAAAAAATATATTGCACACAAGGGGGATTGAATCCAAGTCGCGAGCATGAAAATCCAATTCGCTAAATATTACACTATTCGGACCTCTGCTCTTAATCTTCTTGTATATACCTCTGTATAACAGTGCTTTTGTCTTAGAATTATGAAAGGCTAGTTACTATTCATAATTTCGCGCCAAACGCCACGAGTTAAACTTTGCGCCTTTTCTTTGGAATTTTCTATTTAATAGCGGTGATAGCTTCAATGAAATAAAAAAACATTCATATAGCCTAAACTTTGACGATTAGAAAGTATATTTAACACATTTTACAATGCTATATAGTATGTAAGCTAGTAACACTATAGGAGTGAAACGGCTATGAATTTTATCTTTCTTTTTTTTTCAAATTTCCTGTTTATCGCCAAAGTAAACTATCCCAGTTAGTTAAACATTCATAAGAGGTTGAAATGTATCGCCGAAAAACATGGCTTCCCTTACGACAATCAAGGAATTGGATACCATTTGTGCTGAAAAACGTGAATAAGATCTTTGAGACAATAATGTTAATATAAACTCCATGAAACAATCTTTAATAAAGAAATAGTTACCTTATTTTGTCTTTTCTATTAGTTTAATATGGCAAAAATGTGCATGGGAAAAAAGTGGGTAAGTTTTATACTTACTGTATTCATTGATATTCTTTCTTGAAAAACTTACTTATAACAATTATTAAAAATCTGTTTTTTCCGTGGTGCAAATTAAAAGACATTAGGCATCAAATTTCATTTGCACATTTAGTCTTTTCTTTTTCTACTTTGAGACCAGCCAAAACCAATTGTAGAATACGTTTAGGAAGAACTTAGTTTGACACAGAATTGCAACGTAACTACGAAGTGACAATCCAAGCATTCCTTTACATTTCATTTGTCCTTATGTTACTTTCGTTTAAGCAAACGCTCGACTGCCTCCATAAACCGCTATTGCGAAATGTCGGAGTTGACAGAGAGAGCGGCCATCTTGGATCTTACTAATATCTACAGTTAAGCTTTATCAATATTCCAACAAATTTTATAGTTAGCATTATAAAAAGGGTTTCTATTAACATACCAAAAATAAATGAAAAATATTGAAAAACAAAAAAAGTTGAAAAATTGGACTTTTTAAATTGGCTTCCGGTAGCAACCGAAAGTTATGACGACGGACGACAAGTGACGTCCTGAAGAGTACTTATCATCATCTATATAATCTCTGAAAGTTTCAGCTTGATATCTTTTACCGTTTTTGAGAAAATCTGTGGACAAAATGTCATTAAAAAAAATCCAGAAAAAGGTCTATAACTTGGCACCGGAAGCGATTTTCCATAAAATCTCTCAGAGGTACCAAATCCATTTAACAACACATCTTTTCTGAAAATTTCATGTAATTCCATCCAGTAGTCTCTGAGAAATTGCGTCAGAAAAATAATAATAATAATAATAACTAGAAACGATCTCGTTGCGAGCAACGAGAGGTCTTCCGTCCGATTCCGAAAAAAAACCCAGTAAAATCGAGCTGAAAATTCATTAAAATATTTTTGGACACACTGGTTATTGAAACGGGTCACCACCGTGAAAATTCAACACGCTATCTATTACGCTATTTGAACCCCTACTCTAAATTTTATTGTATGTATATGTAATTTTGCAACAGTTCATCTGTCTTAGAATTATGAAAGGCGAGTCACCATTCATAACTATGCGCCAAACGCCATGAGTAAATCTTTGTGCCTTCTCTTTGGTATGGTCTATTAAATAGGCGTGATAGCTTCAATGAAATAAAAAATAGAACGTTCTTATTGCATAAATTTCGAGGTTTAGAAAGTATTAACACATTCTACACATTCAATATCGTATCTATGTAAATAACACTAAAGCATTGAAACGACTATAATTTGTAACTTTTGTATATTTCCTGTTTATCCCCAAAGCGGACATTCCCGATAAGTTACACTTTAAGAAAGGGTTGAAATGTTTCGCCGAAAACATGCCTTGCCCTATGACAGTCAATTTATGTTCAATGACTTGCATCATATATGTGAGAAAAAAGTGTATATTAACTCCGTTAAACGCTCCTTTAAAAAAAGTATTCTTATTTCTGTCTTTCCTGTTAGTTTAATATGGGAAAACAATGGTTAAGTTTTATACTCTCTATGTAAATTGTTTCTTGTAAAAATTTTTACTTATAACTATGCTTTAAGATCTGTTTTCCGTGGTGCACATCAAAAGGTTGTAGATATCCCATTTCATTTGTACATGTAGTCTTTTCTTTTGTTTACTTTGATGACACGCCAAAACCAATTATGGTAGACGTTTAAGAACCTTGTACAAACACTTTAGTTTAACACAGAATTGCAACGTAACTACTACGTGAAAATCAACGTATTCATTTACTTTTAATTATCCCATACATATCTTTTGTTCAAGCAAACGCTCAGCTGCCTCTTTAACCCCCTACTCGCGAAATGTCGGACTTGAAAGAGACGGCTGCCATTTTGGTACCGATTCAGATTTTAAAATGTTAATATCTAGAGTTTTGATGCATCAATATTCAAACAAATTACATAGTAAGCATCAATAAAAGAATCTCTATTAACATTCCCAAAATAAATAAAAAAATATTGAAAAACAAAAAAGGTATAAAATACGATTTTTTCAATTCGCATCTCCTAACAACAGGAAGTACTGAAAACGAACGAAAAGTCGCGTCCTGGATAGTATCTATCACGATCTTTAATCCCTGAAAGTTTCACATTGATATCTTATACCGTTCTTGAGATTAACCGAAGACAAAAATGTCATTTTAAAATCAGGAAATATCCCGTAACTTGGCACCAGACAGGAATTTTCAAAAAATCGCTCAGAGAGATCAAGTTCATGTTACGACACATTTTTTCTGAAAATTTCATGTAATTCCATCCATGAAGAAAAGGTCACGTGACATGGACGATACTGGACGTGCTTTTTGTCGCTCCGTGTTTTTTTGACTATTTCTTCCGGATTCAAGATTCTGATTGTTGAATTTTCAATTTCGGAAGTCTTGTGGGAGTTTGTGAATGTTAGGTTTTGGGATTTATCAGCAAAACCAAATTGTAAAAAAGTTTGATTTCTTGTACATATGTTTATTGATTTCTTCTGTGATATCAACTCACCTGTTTACCTGTACACTTCACCTGGCGATGGCAGAGAGTGATTTCGATTCGGTTGACAGAACATCAAAGCCGTTATACTTAAAGAACAATGATCTTCGGGTTTCCTTAAAAAAACAGATCACTGACTTTGATCTTATTGATCCAATAAAAAAGGTAATCAGTGATGATCTACTTTGCGTGCAACTCGACCGCAATCTGTGGAGAATTTATCTCAAAAGTACAGAATGCCGACATAAGCTCCTAACACAGGGTATTGACATCAATAGTGTAGCATACCAATTCTATGATACTAACCCGTACACCTCTGGTGCTACATCCGTATCTCAAAGAACCCTTAAACTTAGGATATGTGGTCTCCCCCTCTCTGTGGCAGATTCCGCGGTACAGGAATTACTTAACAAACTGAACGTCAAATTAACAAGTAAAATTCTGTACGAAAAGATCCGCCATCCAGAGACAAACCGGATGACAAGTATCCTAAATGGAACAAGGTTCATGTATATTGAACCTCTTCCAGACGGAAAATATCTTCCGAGAATTAACTACTGCGGTGGTATACAGTGTAAGATTTTTCACTATGGTCAACCCAAAAAGGACATTCACCTTTTATGTACAAACTGCTGGAAAACCGACCACACCCGCTCTAACTGTTCCTTCGAAACCTGTTGTAAGGTATGCAAACAACCTGGTCATTCCCCCGGGAATGAAGCATGCCCTCATTACCAGCCACAAAAGAATTTGACCCCTTTCTGCGGTGCAGAGGATGTTCTATCCAATTTTTACCCTTGCGATTTGGATATCTTTGGAATGAAACACAAGTCGGCTGAACATGCCTTTCAGTACATTAAGGCAGTAAGATGCGGTGACCCAGATTCGGCCAATATCATCAAAGATGCCGATGATGCCCTTACCGCTCTACGCTTAGGCAAAAAAGTAAAATCTAACGAGCAGTGGGATTCTACCAAAGAGGCAGTGATGGAGGAGATCTTGGAAAATAAATGTGTCCAGGTCCCTGTTTTCCGCGATAAGTTGTGTACTTCAAAGCAATCGACAGTATTCGTTGAAGCAACATACAACAACGAATGGGGCTCAGGGCTTGACCGGGATGGTACATGCAACACCAAACCCGAACAGTGGCCAGGAAAAAATATTCTTGGAGTCCTGATGAAAAAAATCGCAAGAAAAGTTCGAAAGCGAAAGCTGAGTGATTCAGCAAAAAACGAAAGAAAACAAAAACAAAAAGATCATTCGAAACAAAAAACAATACCGCAAATGCTTAATCAGCTGAGAGAAATGTCCGACAGTGATGAACCTAGCACGGAGAGTTGTGATGATGATACGTGTAAGTAACTGTATTATCTCCGGTCAGACTGATGCAGCATTTCATGAACTTCGGTATGTGCTCAGTTATATCTATTTACAGACAATTTTGGCATACTTTAAAAATGCTGTAATGAATTGGTATGTTCTATTTTTACTTGTTAAGTGATAAGACCTAATTTATCCCCCCTCCCTTTTTATAACATTATTACACATTTATATCAACCATACAAATGAACAATTTAAGTTTACTTTCGGTGAATGTAAGAGGTCTTAATTCGCCGGAAAAAAGAGCAAAAATCTTTACATGGTTAGAACAGTGTAAAATAGATATAATACTTTTACAAGAAACTCATTTTGTTGAAAAACATGTAGAAAACTATAATAGAAAATGGAATGGGAAAATAGTTCATGCTTTTTCAGATTCTCCTTTTAGTAGAGGAGTTTCTATTCTTTTTAGACGAGAATGTAATGTAGATATTTTAAATGTTCATAAGTCTAATGATGGTAGGAAAATACTTGTTAATGCAAAAATAGACGATGACTCATTTACAATTATTAACGTTTACGCACCTAATAAAGAGTCAGATAGATTAGCCTTCTTAACAACTCTTAATACATATATTTCTTCGTTTTCTGCGCAAAATAGTACAATCATAATAGGAGGTGATTTTAATTGCAATTTTGATAAAGAAAATGATAAATCCAATAAAAAGTTAAATAAACTATTAAATAAATTCGACTTAGTCGACGTATGGCTTAATAAAAATCCTAATATTAACGGTTATACCTGGTGTGATGCAGAAAATTGTCCAAAAAGTAGGATTGATTATATTTTTGTAAATAAAGACTTTATAGAAAGTGTAAAAAATATCATTGTCAGACGAATTCCTGGTACTCACAATAATGGCACTCGGTTAAGTGACCACAGATATCTTAAATGTACTTTAAATCTTAGTAAATTAGATAGAGGTGCAGGTTACTGGAAATTGAATGTATCTCACCTTGACAATGATGATTACAAACACGGTATAGAGGAAATATTTAACAACATTGATGAAACGCTAGATCCAATTTTTAAATGGGAAACGTTTAAAATAAGTGTACGTGATTATTCTATTAAATACGCGAAACAATCCAAACATAATATAAAATATAAAGTAAAATTACTTGAGGAAAAAATCGATAAAATTGAATGTTTGCCTAGTCTAGAAATTGATATGAATGAAAAGCGAAAACTAGAGAAAGAATTAGATGCAATGTATGATGAAATTGCTAAAGGAGCTCAAATAAGATCAAAAGCGCAATGGATAAGCGAAGGAGAGCGAAATACCAGTTTCTTTCTAGGTTTGGAAAAGAAACATCAAACGAATAATACAATAACTGAATTAAAAAAGAATAATAAAACCATTGCAAGTAATAGTGAAATTTTACAAGAAATGTGTCTTTTTTACGAAAACTTATATACAAGCAAATCTGTTGATGGTAACAATATTTCTTCATATCTACAAGACATTGAATGTCCAAAACTCAGTGATCGCGATAGAAAGTTTTGTGACACATTTCCAACATTTGATGAATGCTCTGATGTGGTATACAATTTAAAAAGTAACAAATCTCCCGGATTAGATGGATTACCAGGGGAATTTTATAAATGTTTTTGGAATAAGATTGGTCCTCTCTTTTACGATGTAATATTAACTATATTTGAAAAAGACGAATTACCATATTCTCAGCGATTGGCACTTATCACTCTTTTATTTAAAAAGGGCGACAAGAATAATCTTAAAAACTATAGACCACTGAGTTTAACAAATACCGATTACAAGATTATAGCTTTTGTTCTAGCCAAAAAATTACAAAGCGTCATAGATAAATTAATTAGTAATGAACAATCAGCATATATCAAAGGTCGTTACATAGGTATTAATGCAAGATTGATTTTAGACATTTATGAATATTGCATGGATAATGAAAAAGACGGAATATTACTATTTTTAGATTTTGAAAAAGCTTTTGATTCAGTCGAGTGGAATTTTCTTTTTCAAGTTCTAAAAAAATTTAACTTCGGTGATAATTTTCTTCAATGGATCCAAATTCTATATAATAAACCAATATTCAAAATTAAAAATAATGGTTGGATTTCTAAAACATGTAGCATGAATAGAGGTATCAGACAAGGATGTCCTATTTCAGCTCTATTGTATCTATTTGTGGCAGAAATACTGGCCTTAAAAATTAAAAATAACAATGAAATACAGGGTATTAATGTTTTAAACATGAAAAGGGATATTAAAAATATTCAGCATGCAGACGATATCACATTGGCTTTAAAAGATATATCTTCTTTGAATGTTGCAGTTAAGACTGTTAATGATTTTTGTAAACACGCTGGTTCAAAGGTCAATATAAGCAAAACACAATGTATATTATTGGGCAGTCTAAAAGATAAATACACTAACATAGACGGCATACATGTAACAAATGATGCTGTTCGATGTTTAGGTATACACATTGGCCATAATAAAATTCAATGTTATGAATTGAACTGGCTAAAGACTTTTCAAAACATGGAAAAACTCTTTGAATCGTGGAAAAAAAGAAAATTGACTATTTTTGGGAAATCATGTGTCGTTAACTCTTTAGCTACGTCAAAACTTATATACATGGGTTCAATATTACCAATGCCCGATCCCGAACATATTCGACAAATTAAGAGAAGCATATTTAACTTCATATAGAATAAGCGCGATAGAATTAAAAGAGATACTGTGATCGGAAAACAAGAAGATGGAGGTATAGGTGTGATAGATATTGAATTGAAGTTCAAGGCCTTAAAGGCGGCATGGGCTAGATACTTGATAGATAAAAAGTGTATAATAGGCGAAATAATAAGAGGATATTTAAATAGTCTTAATATTGATATCAACTATCTATTATCATTATCGGAGACAAAATCCTCAGACTTTAAAATCATTTCAAACATGTCGGTTTTTTATAAAGAAGTATTTTGCAGTTTTAATGATTGTAAAAGATACATCGATGAAACTAAATTGTCTAATGTAAGTTTTGCTCAGCAACCAATATGGAATAATAATATGTTTAAATATGAAAACAAAACACTATGTTTTAAAAATTGGATCAAAAGTGGGATAATACATGTTAAAGACCTTTTTAATAAAAATGGAAAATTTAAAACTCTACAAGAATTGTCCGATGATTTAAAACAAAAATCAAATTGGATGTGTGAATACAAAATATTAAAAACAGCGATCTATAAAAAATCTTTAAGATTCAATATGACTTGCTGTGCATACATACAGAATATAGGGGAGCGTTATTTTGATTTTGTAAATGGTGTATATTGCATTGAAGATAAAAAATGTAAATTTTTTTACGATAATTTACTCTGTAAGAAATTTAAAGCCCCAAGCCATCAATTAATGTATAAAAAATTATTTTCTGTTGCTCAAGAGAGTTGGAAGGATATATATAGAAATAAGGTTAAAGACATCTATGACAAAAGAATATGTGAATTTAACTATAAATTGTTGAATAATATATTGTGTTGTAACAGTTTTCTTTTTAAATGCAAATATAGAACTTCTGCTTTATGTAATATGTGTGATGAAATTGAAGATATTAAACATTTACTTTTTGATTGTGATCATGTTCATATACTATGGAAAAATCTGAGTTCTGTGTTAAATTTTGATGTACAGTGGAAACATGTCGTCCTAGGTTTTTATTTTGAACGGAATTCCAAAATACAATTTTTAAATACTTTTGTTTCTTTTTTAGCATACAAGATATATAAATTTAAAATGTTTTGTAGAGTTCAGAACAAAACTGAAACAGAAGATTTGTTATATTCCTATGTAAAAACAAATATTATAAACAATATGAACATTTTACTGAATTCAACAAAAACTCACATGTATAAAAATAAGATGGTGACATTTGTAGAAATGCTTTAACTAAATATATGTTACTCTATTTTTTTGTTATACTAACTATCCTGGCCCGGGTTAGTTAGGAATTGTAAACGGGTTTGCATAATGATTAATAAAATTATTAAAATTTAAAAAAAAAAAAAAAAAAAATGTAATTCCATCCAGTAGTCTTCGAGAAATCGCGTGCACAAAATTTTGGAAAAAAATAATAAAAAGAATAATAATAACTAGATACGATCTCGTTGCGAGCAACGAGAGGTCTTCCGTCCGATTCAGGAAAAAAAAACCTTGTAAAATCGAGCTGAAAAGTGATTCAAAATTTTGGTCACAAAGAGGATTGAATCCAGGTCGCCAACGTGAATGCGCCTTTTTTCTCTTTTCTCCCCAACGCACAAACCATTTAGCTATTGGGAATACTGCTTTAAATATACTTGTGTATACTTTTGCAACAGTACACCTGTTTAAGAATCATAAAAGGCGGGTCACTATTTATAATTTCGTGTCAAACGCCACGCGTAAATATTCGCGCCTATTCTTTGTACTGATCTATTAAATAGGTGCAATAGCTTCAATGAAATTAATTAAATAAAACGTTCTTATCACCTTTGTTTTATTTCGACGTTAGGAAAGTATATTTAACACATTGTACACATTACATATCGTACCTAGCCCAGTAACACTAAAGAAGTGAAACGGAAATTAATAAGTTTTAAGATTGACACTAAATTGCAACGTACTATTACGTGAGAGTCCAAGTAGTTTTTAACATTTCATGTACCTTATGTCAGAATGGTTTAATCAAACGCTCAGCTGCCTCCATAAGCCCATACTCGCGAAATGGCGGAGTTGACAGAGACAGCCGCAATCTTGAGCCCGCTTCAGATTTTCAAATATAAATATCTAGAGTTCAGATTAACCAATATTAAAACAACTTATATAGTAAGCATCAATAGAAGGGTCTCTATTAAATTTCCAAAAATAAATGAAAAGTATTGAAAAACAAAGAAAGTTGAAAAATTGGACTTTTTGAATTGGCTTCCGGTAGCGACGGGAAGTACTGAGTACGAACGAAAAGTCGCGTCCTGGAAAGTATTGATCATCATCTATAAACTTTGAAAGTTTCACATTGATATCTTTTACCGTTTTTGAGTTTAATTGTGGACAAAATGTCGTTTTAAAATCAGGAAAATGGTCCATTTTTTCAATTCGTTTCTCCTAACGACAGGAAGCAGCGACAACGAACAAAAGGTCGCGTCCTGGATAGTATATATCACGATCTATAATCCCTGAAAGTTTCATGTTGATATCTCTTACCGTTTTTGAGTTTAATCGTGGACAAAATGTCATTTTCATTTCAGGAAATGTCCCGTAACTTGGCACCAGATAGGCATTTTCAAAAAATCTCCCAGATATACAAAACTCATGTAACGACACATCTGTTCTGAAAATTTCATGTAATTCCATCCAGTAGTCTTTGAGAAATCGCGTGCACAAAATTAGAAAGTCAAAAAAATAATAAAAAGAATAACTAGATACGATCTCGTTGCGAGCAACGAGTGGGTCTTCCGTCCGATTCTTGATAAGATGAGATAAGATTTTGATTGAGATTTTCATTCTAAAATAATGATTTTCCATAATCTGTAAAAAGACATTGCACATTAAAGACTTTTTAAAAAATCAACTTTTGGCCCCTCACTGCCCCAAACATTAGGGATCAGCCCTTTTCCCTTCATATCATCTGAAAGCTCTCATGATTTTTATGACTTTTTGTTCAACAACTATTCAGAGATTTTTTTTTTTTTCGTTTTTGAGTTATTCACATAAGAAATAGTTAGGGACCAGCCCTTCAACCCCTTAATGGGGACGTTTAGCGAAAAATAAAAGATTGCATATTGTTCAGAACATGATTTTGAACATCTTTTGTTCAATAGTACTTATCAATATATTTCTCATTTTCCAGATATAAAGCGTCGAAGATTTAGCATTCTAGCCCCTTTTGGCCTCTAATTATGTACCATACGACATGAAAATCATGATAAATAGTCGTAAAAAGTTGAGATAAACAACTTTGCGTAGTAATGTATTACAAAATATTAACAACTAGAGAGTTATCGATTGAAAACTTTTGGCCCCTCTTGGCCCCTAATTTAAGCGCCCAGGCCCTTTTTGTGATTTCATCTGAAAGCTCTTAGAATTTTTAACACTTTTTGTTCAACAACTATTCAGAGATTCTTTTTCGTTTTCGGGTTATTAGCAAAAGACACATTTAGTGGCCAACCCTTCAACTCCCCAATGGGGACTTTTAGCGAAAAATGAAAGGTTGCATATTGTTCAGAACATGATTTTGAATATCTTTTGTTCAATATTACTTGTCAAAATATTTCTCACTTTCGAGATATAAAGCGTCAAAGATTTAGCATTCTGGCCCCTTGTGGCCCCTAATCATGTAACATACGACATTAAAATCATAATATACAGTGGTAGATTGTTGAGATAAACATTTTTGCTTCAGTAATGTATAACAAAATATTGACTGTTAAAGAGTTATCAAAAAAAGACTTTAAGCCCCTTTTGGCCCCTAATTTGAGTGCCCAGCCCCTTTTTCTTGATTTCATCTTGAAGCTCTTAAGATTTTGAACACTTTTTGTTCAATAACTATTCAGAGATTTTTTTTGTTTTCGAGTTATTTGCAAAAGAAATATTTAGGGGCTAACCCTTCAACTCCCTAATGGGGACGTTTAGCGAAAAATGAAAGGTTGCATATTGTTCAGAACATGATTTTGAATATCTTTTGTTCAATATTACTTGTCAAAATATTTCTCACTTTCGAGATGTAAAGCGTCAAAGATTTAGCATTCTGGCCCCTTTTGGCCCCTAATCATGTAACATACGACATTAAAATCATAATATACAGTGGTAGATTGTTGAGATAAACATTTTTGCTTCAGTAATGTATAATAAAATATTGACTGTTAAAGAGTTATCAAAAAAAGACTTTAAGCCCCTTTTGGCCCCTAATTTGAGTGCCCAGCCCCTTTTTCTTGATTTCATCTTGAAGCTCTTAAGATTTTGAACACTTTTTGTTCAATAACTATTCAGAGATTCTTTTTCGTTTTCGAGTTATTTGCAAAAGAAATTTTTAGGGGCCAACCCTTCAACTCCCTAATGGGGACTTTTAGCGAAAAATGAAAGGTTGCATATTGTTCAGAACATGATTTTGAACATCTTCTGTTCAATATTACTTGTCAAAATATTTCTCACTTTCGAGATATAAAGCGTCAAAGATTTAGCATTCGGGCCCCTTGTGGCCCCTAATTATGTTATATATGACATTAAAATCATAATATACAGTTGAAGATTGTTGGGTTAAAGATTTTTGCTTCTGTAATGTATAACAAAATATTGACTGTAAAAGAGTTATCAAAAAAAAAAAGACCTTTAGCCCCTTTTGGCCCCTAATTTGAGTGCCCAGCCCCTTTTTCTTGATTTCATCTTGAAGCTCTTAAGATTTTGAACACTTTTTGTTCAACAACTATTTAGAGATTCTTTTTCGTTTTCGAGTTATTTGCAAAAGAAATATTTAGGGGCCAACCCTTCAACTCCCTAATGGGGACTTTTAGCGAAAAATGAAAGGTTGCATATTGTTCAGAACATGATTTTGAACATCTTCTGTTCAATATTACTTGTCAAAATATTTCTCACTTTCGAGATATAAAGCGTCAAAGATTGAGCATTCTGGCCCCTTGTGGCCCCTATTTATGTATCATATGACATAAAAATCATAAAATAGAGTTGTAGAGTGTTGAGATAAGCGTTTTTTCTTCAGTAATGTATAACAAAATATTGACTGTTGAAAAGTAATTAAATAAAGACTTTTGGCCCCTCTCAGACATTAATATGATGAGTCAGCACTTTTTTCTTGATATTATATCAAAGACTTTGGTCAATATTGTTCAATATGTTTTCACAAAATATTTATATTTTAGAAGATATGATACAAAAGGTCTCGAAAATTCACTCATGATTTGTGTCCTAAATTTTGACCCCTACCGAGCTTCCATACTAGGCACTTTCGGAAAAATTGAAAACCCAGGTGCACAACTACAACATGTCCTCTACTATCACTAAAAATTTCAGCACTCTAGCTTTTGTGGTTTTTGAGTTTTTGTGTCGACAAAATGGTCACTAAAATTCGATAAAAGGGCGATAACTTCTTACCGGAAGTGATTCATCAAAAACGAGATTGCCGGAATTAACTTCAAAAAGAGATGCATCAACCCTGAAAATTTGAACAAAATCGAACGAGCCATCTCCGAGAAATCCTCTGCACAAAATTTGTAAAGAAAAAAAAAAGAATAATAAAAGTGAAAAAGAAACAATAGAATAATAGAAGGGTCTTCCGCTGAAGACGGAAGACCCTAATAATAATAAGAAACAGTAGAATCACTATAAGGTCTTCCGTGAAGACGGAAGACCTTAATAAGAAGAAGAAACAATACAATCGCTATAACGTCTTCCGTTAAGACGGTAGACCTTAATAATAATAAGAAACTAGAAACGATCTCGTTGCGAGCAACGAGAGGTCTTCCATCCGATTCTGGAAAAAAAAAAAACTCGAGATGAGAAGTGATAAAAAATTTTGATCACAAATTGAATCCAGGTCGCCAGCGTGAAAATCCAATACGCTTTTTTCCCCTTTTATCCCCAACGCGCTAACCATTACGCTATTGAGAGTACTGCTCTAAATGTACTTGACAATGTGTATACTTTTGCTACAGTACACCTGTCTAAGAATTATAAAAGACGGGCCATTATTCATAATTTCGCGCCAAACGCCACGTTAAATCTTCGCGCCTTTTCTTTGGACTGATCTATTAAATAGGTGTGATAGCTTCAATGAAATTAAGAAAAAAGAACGTTCTCATAGCCTACATTTCGAGGTTTAGAAAATATATTTAACACACTGTACACATTCTATAGAAAAGTAACACAAAAGCAGTGAAATGACTATAATTTAATTTTTTTTATTTCCGTCTCAGAAGTGAACTATACCGATTAGTTACACTTTCATAAAAAGGTTGAAATGTTTCGCCAAAAAACATGCCTCGCTCTACGACAGTTAAGGAATCAGATACCATTTATGTTCAATAACTTGATTCAGATCTTTGAGAAAAGAATGTTAATTTAAACTACATTAGACGATCTTATTAAAATGGTTTTCTTATTTTTGTCTTTTCTATTCGTTTAATATCACACAAGTGTGCATGGGAAAAAAAAGTGGTTATACGTTTTATACTTACTATATACATGCATCGATACTGTTTCTTGAAAAAACTATAACTTTTAACTATGATTTAAGATCTGTTTTTCCGTCTTGCAAAGCAAATGATGATAGGTATCTCTCATTTACACATTTAGTCTTTTCTTTTTCTACTTTGAGAACCAACCAAAACCAGTTACAGAAGACGTTTGAGAAGACCCTGGAATAAATCTTTAGTTTGACACAGAATTGTAACGTAATTACTACGTGATCTATTAACACGAAAACCATTAAGCTATTGGGAGCACTGCTCTAAATATACTTGTGTATACATTTGCAACAGTACACCTGTCTAAGAATTATAAAAGGCCGGCCACTATTCATAATTTCGCGCCAAACGCCATGAGTAAATATTTGCGCCTTTTCTTTGGACTGATCTATTAAATAGGTGTCATAGCTTCAATGAAATTAAATAAATAAAACGTTCTTATCGCCTTTATTTTATTTCGACGTTAAGAAAGTATATTTAACACATTGTACACATTACGTATCGTATCTAGCCCAGTTAAACTAAAGCAGTGAAACGGAAATTAAGCTTTAAGATTGACACGTAATTACAACGTACTACTACGTGAAAGTCCAAGTAGTTTTTTTACATTTCATGTATCATTATGTCAGAATGGTTTAATCAAACGCTCAGCTGCCTCCATAAACCCCTACTCGCGAAATGGCGGAGTTGACAGAGGCAGACGCCATCTTGGACCCGCTTCAGATTTTCAAATATTAATATCTAGAGTTCAGATTAACCAATATTCAAACAACTTATATAGTAAGCATCAATAGAAAGATCTCTATTAATATTCCAAAAATAAATAAAATATATTGAAAAACAAAAAAGTTAGAAAATGCGATTTTTTCAATCCCCTTCACCTAACGACAGGAAGTACCGACGACGAACATAAAGTCGCGTCCTGGATAGTATATATCACTATCTATAATCCCTGAAAGTTTCATGTTGATATCTCTTACCGTTTTTGAGTTTAATCGTGGACAAAATGTCATTTTAATTTCAGGAAATTGTCCGTAACTTGGCACCGGAAGTGAGTTTACAAATTTTCTCTCGGATATACAAAATTCATTTTACGACACATCCTTTCTGAAAATTTCACGTCATTCCATCCAGTAGTCTTCGAGAAATCGCGTGCACAAAATTAGATGGTCAGGAAAATAATAATAATAATAACTAGAGCAAAGCTCGTTGCAAAGCAAAGAGTAGGTCTTCCGTCCAGTTTTGACCGGAAGTGACGTCAACAAGAGAAAGGAATGAGTTGAGACGCCTTCAGTGTGTCTAAAATTTAAAAGTTTTTAATTTTACGTCAAAACCTTCAAAATAAGCTATTTTGGCTACTTCCGGTTTGACCGGAAGTGACCTCATTTGACGAGTTTGGACAATTTTGGCATCATTTCCGGCTGACGTCAAAGTCAAAAATACAAAAAAAACTTTGAAAAAACTCACATAAAACCATTTATTCTATTTACTTTGACGCAAGAGAGAAAGTTTAATTTTTCGACTACTTCCGTTTTACACCGGAAGTTATTCAAATGGATGCGTTTTGTTGACGATTGTTCATGTGAACATAAGTTTTACTTGCCATTATTCAAAACGGTTAAATTTTTCAAAAAATCTCGAAAATTAATGTCACTTCCTGTGTCGACCGGAAGTGACGGATGAAAAATCAAAAGATGCCATGCATAACTGAAAGATATGTTTTATAATCCCCGAAAATATCGTGATTAAATCTTGAGTGGTTAAGAAGGAGTTGCTTGGACAAAATGGCAATTTAAAAAAAGGAAATCGTACAAAAAATGGGACCGGAAGTGATTTTACAAAAAATAGAAAAATGGTCTAGAGATATTATAACAATGCATCGTTCCTGAAAAAATCGTTGAAATCGGTCAAGTAGTTTCCGAGAAATCACGTGTACTATGAAAAGGGAATAATAATAATAATAGGAAACATACGAAAAACAGTAAGGTCTTCCGAAGGAAGTCGGAAGACCTTAATAAAAATAAGAAACAGTAGAATCACTATAAGGTCTTCCGTGAAGACGGAAGACCTTAATAATAATAAGAAACAGTACAATAACTATAAGGCCTTCCGTTAAGACGGAAGACCTTAATAAGAAGAAACAATAGAATAACTATAAGGTCTTCCGTGAAGACGGAAGACCTTAATAAAAAACAATAGAATCGCTATAAGGTCTTCCGTTAAGACGGAAGACCTTAAAAATAAAGTTAAGGGGAGATCACCGCGATATTTCCTGAGTACAAAGAACAATAAATTAAGCAACGATATCTCCCTTGTTGCAAACAAACATTACTTTGGCAAAAATATTTTGACAAATAAAAAGTATATAAAGCACAAAGTTGTCAAAACAAAAAGCTGCCAATATTTATAAACAAACAAAGTATTTAAAAAGGAAAAAAATTAATAAAGATGACAAGACAAAAGTTGCACAATGGCAAGTAAGATGGCACAAGGTATGTATTATGATAAATAAATTACAAAACTTAATTTTGAGACTACAATGTTTTATCATGGAGTATGAAGGGGGACGGAGGGTGGGTAAATTTCTCAAACAATTCTGTGAATTTCTTGACACTTCTAAATCAATGAAAAGACGCTATCTTGTGTCACGTGATTTGAATAAACATTACGATTGGATAATAACAATTTTTTCTCAAGGAGACAGCTAATAACACAATAAGACTCAAACAAACATGAAAGTTGAACTACTTTACATCATAGATTACATAAAGGCTATTATTTACAATAATGCTGTATTATGTAACCCTAGTGATCTGGCTAGACTACTGCAATAGTTGAAATATAACAAACAATGTATACTGAGTGAGAATTGTCATTTATTAAATGACAATAAGTATATAACAACGATAAAGTTAAGGGGAGATCACCGGGATATTTCCTGAGTACAAAGAACAATAAATTTGGCAACGGTATCTCCCCTGTTGCAAACAAACATTACTTTGGCAATGTTTATAAATTTATGCGCAACATTCTTTCATCACAAAGAAATGTTCCGCATTAAAACTGCTTCTTAATGATTCTGAGAGCAATTTTTAATTTGGATTTTTATAATTTACATTGTTTACATCAAATATGTTGCATAGCTAACTCTAATAAAAAGTAATCTTCTAAAAAATATTTTTAAAAATACTAATGAGTGATATATACTGTAATCTGTGTCTGACTTTTTTTGTACAAATATGTTTTATTAGCATATATAATCTTTATTACTTCTAATGATATTTAATTAAATTTTCACTTGCTCTATCACGTTATTATGGAAAAATCTATATGGAATATATGAGCAAAAATGAAATTTGAAAGAATAGTAGGTTCAAAACTTTTGACTATCCTATCGGTTATACTTAAATAACTTATCATACATGTATAACATGTTCTGTGTTATTTAAAGATGCAAAATGCCGCTGTAAATCTGTATTTTATGCATTATCAATAACTGTTATCGTCCCGAACTTTTTAGATCCTTGTGATATATGTTCTAAGTCAGAATTTTTTTGTTTGATATACTCACAATTATAAGTATTAAAATATCTTGTTTCTCAGGTATTTTTTGACATGGTTTAACACTTTAACTAGGCAGTTGATCGTGCGTATCTAAATGCAAACATTTTTGGATGCAAATATTGAACTTCTACGTGTACAAAATCCATCCTTTGTTAAACCTGTTAAACTTTGTAAAAGAAATTAATATGCAAAATCATTTCTCTTTACAAAGGGTAAGTCTCTCTATCAAAATTAAAACAATGCATATTAATAGAAAAAAATATTAACCGAAGTCCACTTATTTATTTTAAAAACAGTGCATATTTATTATATGTATAAACCTACTTCATTCTTAACCCCTTTTTTGCAGTGAATATTTAACTTATATATTGTGCTAATACTCATATAAATTCCCATGCAAATTCTTTGGACTCTTGAAATTACTTTTTTCATAAATACCACTAACATTTAACAAAATCGATTGGTAGAAAACTGACAGAGACAACATAAGTGCATGGTATATAACCTCTTAAAGTACATAATATTTAGTGGATACAAACTTTCAACAGAATAGTTGATATCGCGATTACTCAACTTAGCGGAACTCTTTCGCGATGGAGGTAGGAAACATCTGTTGGATGGGGACAAATGTGCTATTGAATACAATGCAAGATCGGTCATTGTAGAGTTTATATAAGGATAGATAAGTAAAAATTCCTGGTG
The DNA here is from genome assembly GCF_032062105.1 of Saccostrea cuccullata. Lineage (NCBI taxonomy): Eukaryota > Metazoa > Mollusca > Bivalvia > Ostreida > Ostreidae > Saccostrea > Saccostrea cuccullata. Next base: position 259,098 of record NW_026926068.1, on the reverse strand, counting down.
GAATACCTTGCTTGAAAATCGCTGAACCAGCCTAATTAATTTTTTAGACGAGCTAATCCTAAAATGTTATATTTTTAACGATATTTTTATCTAAGCGAACATTTCTCGTTAAAATTTCATTAAAAAATCGTCTGATTTTAAAGCTGATAAAATATTCTAAACTTTCCTTAGTTGACAATCTACGATTTGGAGTTCAATTCTTGGCAATACAGTGTACTTTCGGCATTAAATTGATCGAATCATCTGATTGTTACTACTGTAAACAATGTCATGTGTCCCCAAAATCTAGAGCTTTCTCGACTCTCCCGCAAAAGAGCGATAGTAAGTTAGATAACTGCGAAGTACTCGCGATATTACGTATTGTATTGACAAATATTTTTGTAAAAATATGGCAATTAATGTTTATTGCTTCTATTGACATTTAAATTTTCACTTTCTCTATCAGATAATTATGGAAAAATCTCTATGGAAGAGACAAAAAAGAGATTTAAAATTTGAAAGAATATTCGGTTCAAAACTTTCGACTATCCTATCAATTATACTCAAAATACCTATTACAGCGTTATTTGAAATGGCAAAATGCCGCTGCAAATCTTGAATTTATGCATTATCAATAATTTTATCGTTTTGAACTTTTTGAATCCTTGTGATGCGAGTTCTAGATCAGATTTTTTTGATTTACGTACAATTAAAGACCTCTTAATATCTTGCACATATTCGTCGTAGGATGAAAGCGATTTTAAGGTATAAATCACAGTTGTTCAATTAATTATATAACATACATCTGTGCACAAATTTATCCTTTACCCTTCTTTTTGTTTCTCGAATATTCTTTGATATGATATTGCACTTTAACTAGAAAAGTGCTCTCGAGTATTTTAATGCAGACCACTTTGGTTACAAATATTGAACAAAATCGATCCTGCGTTAAACCTGTAAAACTTTGGAGAAAAAATAATCTGCATGCAAAATTATTTCTCTTTACAAAGGTTTAGACTCTATCATCCAATTTAAAACTATGCATATTCATAGAAGAAATATTGATTAAAGTCCATAAATTATTCAAAAAGAAATGCTTACATATTATAAACCTATTTTATTTTAAACCCCTGTTGTTTTTGTATTCATATTTAAAGGTACTTGGACACAGATTTTAAGTTATTATTTTCGATATAATATAACGACTTATATATTTTAATAGCATTTCACACAAAAAATAATTAAAAATCTTATTTCGTTTAAAAGATATTGAAATTTCAAATTTTTCGGCGGGTTTGATTGACATATTGTTGTACTCTCACAAATTTGATTTTATTCTTAATCCTTAGGAAAAGTAGCAATCTCGTTTTGTATGAATGAAAAATATTAATACTATAATCCAGAAAATTCAGAGTAGACACGTTCGAAAGAAAAACAAACACACAATATATTGTCAGTCCGTGCAGTTGTAGTAAGCAGACTGTGACGATTGAACGCGCCCGGTGAATTCTAAATATAAACAACAAGTAGAGCTTTTCAAAAAAGCTTACCGTCTATAGCAACAATTTTAAACAGTAAACAGATCTACACTTAACATGCCGTATAATTCTTTCGAATCTCTTGATTTTGTATTTCTAAATTAGCTTTTTACGGGCATTAGCCCTACCACGGTTGTCGCTCGGTCATCTCCGTAAACTTTGATTGGCCGAGAGCTTTCGGCAAACCTCGGCTGATTCCCATTCACTCTTCAAACAAGAAAGGGGAAAAGAATAATAACAAATTGTAAAGCCTGCAAGCAATAACTATCAAATTTTATTTATAATGAAATTAAAGAGACCTTTTTATTTATTGCTATAAAAAATATCATGTTATTAAGAAATAATTACTGCTTATTTTGTTGTTCCTTTTGTCATTTTTTTAAGATTGGAAATCTTGCAAAATTGTTAAGTCGTACGAAAAATAGATCATCAGAAAGTTATCTCCCTTGCCTTGAACAACATTTCTACCAATGAAATAATTGAAAATTTTCTCATCAGGCAATTTCTACCAATCACAAAAGAGAGGAAGTGCATAGTCCGAAGACTGTAAAAAACTTCAACTATACAATACCGTCTTCCAAGGAAGACGGTAATAACAGAACTCGAGTCCTGTTTACAAAAACTGTGTACATAACACGAGTGTGCTCGATTTGCTAAATTCTGTACGCATCTCTTAGTTCGGAATGACGATACTTGTGAAGGTGTTTTGCTTTCTAACATTTCTACTCTGAATAAAATTATTTTTCTTGATAAAAATTCAAATATTTCTCATTAAAACACATCAAAATTGCCACTTTTCCTAAGGATTAAGAATAAAGATAAAATTTGTGAAAGTGCAATGGTGTGTCAATCAAACCCGCCAAAAAAATTAAAGTTTTAATAACTTTTAAATGAAATAAGGTTTTTAATTAATTTTTGTGTGAAATGCTATTAAAATATATAATTCGTGATATTATACAGAAAAAATGAGAAAATATTAACTTCAAATCTGTGTCCAAGTACTTTTAACAGCCCTCAATAGCCCTTGTGCTATTACTCGTATAGATACCCAAATATCCGGCACGCAAGCCCTCTGGACTCTTGAGATTACTTGTTTATCATATTTTAAAAGTACCACTTACATTTAAAGCAACGACTGGCACAGAATTGACAAGGACGACATAAGTGCATGATATTTAACCGTCTTGATGTAATAATTAGTGAGGATGCAAACTTCGATATAATTGTATTAAAATTAATGCAAAATATTTACAATTTCTTACTTTGGTTTTAAAGTTGGTGTAAACAGAAAATCACATAAGTGCGATACAAAATCAAAATACACTGTACATACATAATTTCTATACTCAGTTTTATTTAGATTTTAGGTTTTTATGTTGTTCTTTCCACGTGGATCATTCAATGAATGCAAAATACCTCAAATTCTTAATAAATTTGTATATTTGATATTAGTTAAAAGGAAAACTATGGTTTGAATAAAGTTAATTTGTTATGAAATTGATTCAGTTTGCTATACAAATTTTATCAAATCTGTTTTAAAAGAAAACATTCAACAGTTATTACGAATTTTCCCCAAAATGTTTTAATTGATAAAATCCTTTTTCAAAAATTACTTTTTAAACGGCCCTTTACGGGCTTGTGATTTACACGAACTTAAAGAAATTATAACGATACCAATCTGAAACTGGGCAAAAATACGCTGTCAAAAACACTAGAACAGGATGCAGACTCATAGTGCCAAGCACTTGGCAAAGGGACAGTTGCTACCTATTTTTCAAATAAATTTTATTCCAGTAGCTACCGTGGTTCGGAACCCATGACCTTCTGATCAACCTGCTGAGCTACCGTGACCATTAAAAAGTTTTTGACGTAAATATTATAACAATGCCTTTTACTTCCTTATTTCAAATATGAAAATTAAATCACATGACTACTTTAAATATAAAAAGGAATATATACTACTAACTTGCTTCTCTTCCTGGAAAATGATAATTTCTACACGATGGTGAGCACAGTTATGTTATTTCTTTATTGCCTACTTCCTTTTCTGTTTTATAGCGTGCACTTTGTTTATCCCCAAGCAATTTATGACGACGAAAGTACGTTCCAGGGAACATTTACAAAGACTTTGAAATCATCAGTATGTACAGAGAATGTGCAAAATTGTGAAAAGCGATTACATCAAAGCCAAATTTTGCAAGAAAACATGTCAAAGGAATTATCAGAATATAAATCTAAGCTAATGGAACTGAAAGTTGTACACACAGGTAAATTTTATTGTTTGTGCTTTAGCTGATTATCAAAAAATTATATATTTATGCACTTATTTTAAAACTTCATGCATAAATGGAAATTTTATGGATTTTTCCCTACATTTTAAATGTTTACTTTTTCGCCTTCTACTTAAGGATTCCTTTCTTGGGCTGTGCAGGATCTGTGTAGGAACATCAAACACTTTGTTTTCGAAGACATGGAACTTTGTCCCTTTTATTACAACTTCAGCCAAAACAATTCTTATCTTCAACGCTGTCCAGCTCCTGAAATGTTTTCTGACATAAGCATGACGTGTCAAGATCCAAGCACTGTTATCTGTGGCTCTAGGGCTATACCAGACGGATGTAAGTAAAATGAACAAATTGGTTTAGTAATATTTCAACACTGTTAAAAAGATGTAATTGTGTTTATTTCTATCATGCTGTCTTGGGTTTTTGTGGACTGGAATGATAAAAAAATTACAATTTTTCTTCTTTCTTTAAAAAAACAGATATGTGCGACTTTGAAGCGCTTGATGAGCCCAATTGCTTTCTGGAGAATTCAAAATCTGATACATTTGATTGGACTAGGAAAAATGTACGTTATCAATATATACACATCTACTGATAATTCTTTGTAATACCGAACTATTTTAAATTTATTATGAAAATAATCTCTTCTTACATAGTGGAATAGTTGGCAGTTTGAAATCATCAAATATTATTCAAAGCGATGAACGTCTCCATAAACTGTTCGTTTTTTGTCCCGTGAAAATAGCTTTTTATTATTTTTTTTCGTTTCCTATTATCATTCATCTTCCACTGATTTTCTTTCTTATTTGAAAATATTGTTAGAAATAATGAAAATTTTTGACCTAATGACCTTGAAATATGACCCTTTTCGGTCCCTTTGTATGCTAAACCTTTTCAAAGCTACTTCCTATAAAACCGTAAACCACAGAAATACGAAAGTGGCAGTCTCTACTCATTGTGAAAGGATATGATCTTTACTTTAAAAAGTATAATATGTTGTTATCCGTTTTTTTTTCTTGTTCAAAAATATATATATTTACATTTTTGCACATGTTTGCCCATATATGACACTATTTGAACAATGCGTTTTTACATCTCTGTAAAACACGTTCAACATGTGTCCATATATAATAATTGTTTAGTCAAACGCGATCTAAGTAATTTCATAGTGACGTCACAAGTGATGGACGTGTTCAACAAATTCAATTTATACCGTTGAAATTTGAATAAAAAAAAACTCCTTTATGGATTTCAATCTTTAGTACTGTAGTATTTGTAGTAAATCAGTCGCAAATGTAAATATAAGTAATAAAATATCATTTTTTTTTTTAGTTTTATTGGGATGTAAAACGGATTGGCACATAATCAAATGTTTCATAAAGCCCGGGCTTTATGGGATTTGATCATGTGAGCAACCCGTTTTACATCCCAATTAAACTAAAAAAATGATACCTTATTTCTTAAATTAATCATAAAGACATGAAACCAACTGCATTAGGATCGTCTTTTGGTCAAGATGAGAGGTCACGGTCCCTCAAATAATAATAGAAAAATTTACCGTAGAGACACCAAACTTTTATCAATGTCATAGTTTTCTTAAAGTAACGTTACTGTGACGGAAGCTCAGTCGGTAGAGCGTTTACACCGCAATTAGAAAATCATTAGTTCGAATCTCGGCCGCGACGGACCTAGGTAAATAAAAAATATAGGTAGTAATTGTTCCTTCGCCAGGAACCGGAAACTTTGAAGTGAAAGTCGCGGGTCCTTCGCATGTGACCTTAAAAATCAAGTCCCCTTGTAACGGCAGGCGTTGGCATGATAAAGATATCTCATTGCCAATGGCTTTGTGAAAGTGAACATTTGAAGCCCTAAACCGGTATATGGTGACCACTGTATATGAGTGAAAAATTTCCGAATGTTCGAATGGGACGTAATACAATTTACAATACAATTTAAAATTTAAAAAAAAGAGTTTTCTCTAAACATTATCATTGTCTTTATATATCTCTATTTTTTCAACGAATATATGAGCTTATTTGGGAGATCTTTGTTGATATCTCTAGGCAACTTTGTTCTAAATGTATCCCGAAATCATAGCGCAGTCTATGTTTCGGAAGATTGTACATTACATTCAATCTGGTGAAACACTTCTTTAGATATCTTTAAAGAATTTCATCAATACATATATGTTACTGTATACTGGTCAAAAATACTAACTGACCGTTTAGTATTTCTAGTCTACAATCTGTTGCTAATTCCTACGACATTTCCTTTTGTTTTCTATTCGCCGGATTTTCAATACAGACAACAAAGTTTTCCTATATTTTACTTAATCAAAACTTTCAAGCTTTTATATTTTCTCGTGCAAATTGTTCGAGCATACTCAGTATTGCTGTGACTTCGATCAACGTATAGTTTGAAGTTATTTGTACATTTATTGCAAGTATTATTAAAATTATCTGTGATGATGGTGGAAGAGGAAAGAAAAGGGAAAAAATGTAAAATGATTGCATGGGTTGAAGAGATTGATTGATTGTATATTGTTTAACATCCATCTCGAGAATTTTTCACTTCTATGGAGACGTCACCGTATCCCGGTGAAAGGCTTCAAATTTAGACCAGTCCCATACTCGGCGCTAAGGGCCATTAAGCAGTAAGGGTTCTTTATCGTGCCAACGCCTACCGTGACCCGGGACCTGCGTCTTTAAGGTCATATCCGAAAGACCCGTGACTTTCACTTCTAGTGCCGAGCGCTTAGCGAAGGACTGTCACTCTCCGTATTTACGTCTTAAGTATGACGCAGCGCCGACAACGAGAATTGCACCGGGCCTTCCGATCACGAAGCGAACGCTTCTACCATTAGACTACCGTGACCGGTGGGTTGAAGAGAACACTAACTGTGGCCTTCAACTCGACATTTAGATATATCGACGACGTATTGTCAATTAACAATGGTAATATCCATTCCTATGTCGATACGATATATCCTGGTGAGCTTGAGATAAGAGATATCACAAATTTTACTTGAAAAAGACACTAATGGCAATCTGACAACCCAGCTCTATGATAAACGTGATGACTTTCACTTTTCTATCGTCAGCTTCCCTTACCTATGTAGTAATATACCTTCATCACCTGCATACGGAGTTTACATATCTCAGTAGATTCGATACGCTAGAGCATGCTGTACGTATGAACAATTTCTTAAACGAGGTAAATTACTGACAAACAAGTCGATGAAAGAAGACTGACAGCAGTCTCGTTGAAAAGCATCATTTCATAAGTTTTATGGTCGATGGTCGATACCATGAACTTGTCAGCAACTACAATTGTTAATCCATTATTTATACACCGAATTGACGACGGATTTTTGCGTTATTTACAGATCATGACAAGGAGCACACGGCGGGTGTGACCGGTCGGCAGGGGATGCTCACTCGTCCATGGCATCTGATCCCACCTCTGATGTTTTGGAGGTCTTTGTTTGCTCTGCCCCTATTTTGTATTGTTTTATGGACTTTGACATTGAATCTTGTTCGTTATCTCCATATCCTGCACGCTTAAACAATAAAAAACCTCGAACATTAACTCTATCATTTGAGATGCCTTTTCGATCTTTGAATAAAAACAAACTAGGAGTGAACTTTCCATATTTACGTAGTAACATTCTGATATCACCTGCATGTTGTGTTTAAATCTCCAGACTATTTTGATACTCATGAGCATGATGCAAGTGCGATCAAATTTCAAACCGAGGCTGGTTTCATACAGACACGTGGGCCATTCAATAAATGCAACATGTCATCTAAAAATAAGACAAGCACGTAATACATATTCTTAATAGTTTCGTTCCTTCAAGGCATTCCCTGTTACCCTTTACACATGCCTTAGGTTTCAGTGTACCCATGATCAGAAAACATCAGCATACTCATCTTTAGGAATGGCCAAAAGACACTGATGAATATAATTTCCAATGATATATCTGACATTGACAATCTTCATTTGATAGTTTTCATGTGTTTTGGGAATAAAATGACCTCTCAGTGGCTTAGATCTAACTAATAGAAGAGATGGAAAGGTTTTATTTATTTTTAATTCTTCAAACTCTTTAAACTAATATTCAACTGCGTTGTCAGGCACAGGTAAAATACCCTGGTTACCGAAATTCGGACTACCGTTGCAGGAAATCTGTTTTACTTTACTCGATGCAATTCGAAATGAAAGTTACCTTGCTCGTCCTTTGGTTTGATGTATGTATATGGTACTAACTGATCTCTCTAAATACAATAAAACTACTTAAACATTGTAACATGATAAAATTAAATACTTTCTTTGATACCTCTTTTCTTATTTATTACTAATCTTATTTTCCGGCTAAAAAAGTGTACCTTTGTATCGTCATTTATCAAGAAAGTTAATATAATCTTCTATCTTTTAAAAACTTTCGTTTTTAAAAGGCCATTTGTATATTTAACGCTTGCTTTCTCTAAGGCATTTGTAAAAAAAAAAAAAAAAAAAAAAAAAAAAAAAAAAGACACCTATCTTCTAGAAATTATGATATAGTTTTTCCCCTTTGTCATAATTCTAAAAAAAATGCTGTGATGGTTAAACGTTTAGAATCTTAACGATGTCATGTAAATGTTGCATCTTCATATGGCACATAACATCATATCCACTGGTAACCCCATAATTTTCAATCAACCAGATTGACAGTTATATTTAATCTTTCATTTTTTTCTTCTGGATTATTAAATCCATCCGAAAAGTATACATTGATAAAGATCATTTCTTTATACATATAAAAATCATATCTTTAATAGGAGTTCTTTGGCTATTTATGTAAAAAGCAGTTTTCAAATACGCTGTTTTTTCCATCTTTTTAGGAGAGATTGTTTATGAAAAGTTTTCTGCTCAGTGTAGTGACTATGCTTAATTTAAAAGTGAATTTTATTTAAGAAATAAAGTCCGCGTTTTCGTGAATGTTGCAGAATAACCTCCGAGGTCGAGAAATGTTGTTTGAAAGATAAAAGCCGAGGCGTTAGCCGAGGCTTTTATATTTCAAACAACATTTCGAGACCGAGGAGGTTATTCTGCATCATTCACGACAACAAGGACATTATTTCTATTCTACCAAGATCGATAAATACGGCTGATCGCTTCCTCTATAGAGAAACGAATTAGGTCACCATGTCTCGATTACGCTGTTCCATTTAACACTAGAGGTAAAATTTGTTTGCTTACCTGTGTATGGAATGCAGACGATCTGAGCTTTCGTTACATTAAAAATAGCCTTTTTTAAATTACAAATTTGTTCGTTATCTGTATTGATCAGTTAAAACGAATATACAATAACAAAATCATGTTCCTTTTTTACTGCTAAAATCACGTTGTTTAATGTGTAGGGAGGTCCGTGGAATAGCCCCGCTTAGCTATAAAAACCGACTTCATCAGCAACTTTATGAAATTTACAGTGTTTATTTCTTACAAAGACGACACATCGATGCGGTCTAAACAAGTATTTCATTCTTCAGCCAAACATGCATTTGAATTGTTTTAATTTGATACGTGTTTCTGATCTGATAATTTTTTGATGACGTTCGTGATTCATTGGAGAATAAAGTCCGGCGGTTTCCTTTGATGTTTTCAATAATCGTGGTAGAATATAATATTAATAACAAAATTCATGGGGGTTTCTGTGTTTAGTACCTCTTTAAACGAACTTTTCAAATCTGAAAAAAAAGAAAGTTAAATGTACCATCAATTATTATCATATACTGTATATTGCATTTCTTATTGAATGACCCTCGTATTGAAATGTAACAGGGTTTGCAACAACTTTGTTCCAAGTCAGCATTTGTTAAATCCATGGTCGTTTCTTGAATGCTGTTTTGAGAAATATGCCTCATCTGGTCTCAAGATGTCATGATGTTTCATTTGTGATATTTTTTACTAGGGGTCTACAAGTTCTACTAATACGGGACCAAGTTCAGCGTATCATGGAAAATTTTATACGTATATTGAAACCTCTAGTCCGCGAAAGTTAGGAGATAATGCAATCCTGGAGAGCAACAAAATATTTCAAGGTATATTTATTTCTCATAATTACCGTAGCAACACTTGTTATGTGTAACCTTTTTTTATTGCAGGTGATTGGGTTTTTAGCCGGGCTTTGGCTCTAGTCATAATGATCGTCTATCTAACTATAAATAGCAAGGTAACCAAATAAAAAAAAACAAGCAGCATCGAAGCAGACACTTCCGATAAACAAAATAGTCCCACTGCCAGACGATATTCAAACAAATATTTTAACATCTCAATCGTTGGAAAAGTTAATAATCAATATTTTTGCTTTAAAATTAAATTGAAAGAGAAGTAAGATATTTGCTTTATCAGGATAATCGTGATTTAACAATTTGTGCACATACGCTGCTGATTGTAAGCGAAAAATTTTCAATAGTGGGGGCTTTTATTGCAGAAATGTTGCAATTGTTGAAGATTTTCATGTTTAATATCGTTTTCGTCGATGTTATGATAGCGGTTATATTCTGTTTTGATTTTTTAGCAAATTAATAATGTAGTGAATTGGAATTAAATTGAGTGAAGTCGCTTGACAATGTACCTGTATGTTTTTCTATATTTTATTGGCGATAAAAGTACTGTTTTTTTTAAACTAAAAGAAAGTTTATAAAATACACATGTGCATTATTTTAACTTTTGCAAGACTGAATTTTTAAATTATGAGAAAAAAAGTGCTTATCGAATAGAAAATATGCGAGAATTTCTTGGAAATATTATTTTTTAAATTTTAAAATCATAACATATTTTGGGGTCTGGACTGTTAATTTTAATTACTGGTATATGGGATATTGTTTTCAATCATAATCATACAAAAAAAAAAACCATGGCCAAAAAAAATAGCTATGTACTAATTCCGGAACAGACAACATACTCGAGCAATTAAAGCCCGGCTTTCAGTTCTTTCAATACTTTGATTTTTATTATCCATCGTTTATCAATATCCATCCAGACTATGTAGAGTCTATCAATGAGGTTTGAAGGATATACAACCACGATTTTGAAATTACGACAGAAAGAAACTCCTTAACGTGATTTTGCTTATAATTAATACAATAGATACAATCACATTTTTTATCAAAAACGCTTTATATAATATAAGTTATTGAATGAAAGCTGGAGAGGAAACACGGCAAAACAATCGGCCATTTCTTGGTGATGATAGGTCTTAAATAATAGATAAAGCATAAATAATAAAGTATAAAGCATGCATTCAGTTTTACTTATTTTACTAATCTGTTATATGTGCTACTGCTGTGTATTGAGTATTTAAAAAATACCCCTAAAAACAGTTCAGAAGATTGAAATATCCATTTTTGCAACTGCTTTAAAAATAAATATAAAACGTTCACGTAAATCGGTACGTTTATCACCACTCTATGCTGATCTTTTTTCTTCCGTTATGTTTTAATATAAGTATGAGTTTCAGACTTTACTACCTGGATTACAGTGTACATAAAACGAAAAGAGTATTAAGTAAATTCTAACAAGCTGCTGTATACTTTTTTTTTCCAGAGAGATGGTACTGTCTTTATCTCTTTTATCACATGCATGGATCAAATATTGGAAATCTTACCATCAAAACCAAGGAAAGCTCTAAGAAACCTGTTGTCTTAAAACAATTATCTGGTGAGCAAGGAATGAAGTGGAAAAAGATGAACAGTTTTGATATCCTTTTAAAAAAAGATACCAAGGTAAAGGATAATTTATTTCAACACTTATCTTCTTTCAAATCGCTTTTCTTTAAGGATTTTAATTTGTGCTGCTATCTTGGCATGACGATTCTTACAATTTATATACCCCACAAAATATAGAAAATCCACATAAGAAGTAAACTCTCCTTCTTCCATGGAATTTAATTATTCCCAAAAAATTCATTTTGAAAATTTGACCTCAAATAATAAATGATTTTACAGAACGATATGGAGATAACGAACAGTATTCAATATCAAAGTCCATAAAACAATACAAAATAGGAGCAGAGCAAACACGGGCCTCCTAAACATCAGTGGTGGGATCAGGTTCCATGGTAATTAAAATTCAAATTAACCATGGAGGATATGATTACTTGTGTCATGAAACATAAAATGCAATGCAAATTTAACGTTGTAAAGATGAGAAATGAAAATGAGTCCCTGATGTATCTCATCCTTTTGAAAGTGCTTTATTGATTTTTTTTCATAAAGATTATATATTTATTTATATTTTGACAGATTTTGATCGAAGCTACGAGGGGTAAATCCTATAGGGGTGACATTTCGATTGACCTGATTATGCTTTTGCCTCGAATGTGCGAGTAGTCTAAGAGCAACCTATTTCAGCAGTTTGCAAGTACGGTATAAGTGGAAATTTTAGCGAGAGGCAAATTCAGATATTTAGTCTTAATTAGTATTAATTTTTAGCGATAACTAATTTTAGTGATTTCATACATGTGATGTCCATAACAAAACCTATTACTGATTATATGCAATAATTGTTAGCGAGATTCAATTTCAGCGATCTCAGCAACCTCGCTAATAACGCCAAAACTAAATCCTCGCTAAAAATTCTGCTTATACGGTATTTTTCAAAACAAAGTGAATTGATTGTAAAATGAAATTCATGAAAGCAAATTCAGTTCGGTTCTATCGATAAAGATATTTTGGATGTGAAGCGGAAAGATGTTTTTTCCTTATATTTTAATCATAGCGAAACTTATCGCCCTTGTTATTTTTAATTACTTACTGTATGTATTAAAAATAAAAACTTATTACTGTGAATCCAAATTAAAATTATCAATTATAATCATTGTATGTTTTTTTGTGTGATTGATAAAAGTTTATTAATTGAAGGCTTAATTGTTATTTTAATTTGTTTGTAAATAAATAATCACTTAGTATTTTATATGGTATCAGAAAATTTTTTTTTTTACTGGCACTGTACGTTTGAGCTTCTAGAGGTCGTCCTTGACCGACTCTGCGTGTACATGTACATGTAAGTATGCGGACTTCCCTGCTTAATTTGGACTGTTCTAAGTAGTAGGTGTGTGTGGTCATCCATTCTGATTGCTTGACAGAATGTGTGGTCATCCCTACTCTGTAATTAGCATCTCTTAGCAGCAAGTTTGCGGACATCGCTGCTTGTTGCTGTGCAAGATTAGGTGTGTGAACATCCCTGCCTGCATCTTGTGGTTGAGCATTGGTGTGCGGACATCCCTACCAGTGTTTCTAGTCTAGAACGTGTCTTAGTGTCAAGTGTGCGGTCATCCCTGCTTGTCACTGCGCAAGGGCAAGTGTGCGGTCATCCCTGCTTATCTCTTGTGGAAGTGCGCTGGTGTGTGGACTTCCCTGCCAGTGTCACTTGTTCGCTACCAGTAAAGACCTTTTATAACGCAGTACCAGGTGATTAAGACTGCGCATTGTACATATTTGCACCATCTCAGGGCTATCCGTTTCTATCACGGGTACGAGCCCGCGGGGGTTCACAGGCAGTGACCTCCCTTGCACGATACAGATGTTACACACGATCATAAGGTTTTTTTTTATTTTATTTTCACTCCGTCTGTGCACCAGTTGTTGAGTTGTTGATATAAAAAGTAAAGTCAAAAGGTTTATTTAAGGTTATGTGGGTAAAACGGCTTTTAAGCAAAAATATTTTTTTTTCAATCATGTGCAAGCAAACAATCATTTGGCTTTAAAAAATCTTATAAAGACTTGCAGCACAAATATCATGTGCTGAAAAGAAGAAAAAAATTTTTTTTTTACACTTTTGGAAAAGATTTTACCAGCTAAAGCAAATATATTAAAATCAAAAGTATAAATGTCTACTTTGTGCGCAACAAGACATCTTTACATTTAAGCTAAGTTATGAAATGTTCCCCTGCCGTCGCTTATAAATTTGCGAAAACATACTCTGAAAACATATGTACATTAACTTTGAATTTTAATTTTAAAGAACACAAATCACAAATTTATGCTTAAACCTTTTCATTTTTGGTGACAGTTTAAAATAAACATATGTGATATTTGCTCTGGAAAATGTGACATTTTGCTTGTTTTTTCATACATATTTTATTAGGTTTAACGAATGTTTACTCATTGTTTAACACTGAAATGGATTAAATTTGCTTGCAGTTTTCTAAATACTTGTTGAACATAGAGTTTATAAAATTCTTTATCATACCTCATTATACTGTAAACGTAATACACTTAGCGGTGTATTCTATTTAGCGATTCTGGCGGAAAGCAGAGTCTGCTAATTCAAGTACATAGCTAAATGTCTTGTATATTAACTTTTATAACTAGTAAATTCAGACAGCGCTAATTCAAATTCACGCTAACGTTGCAAATTGAATTTCCGCAAAATATCGTACACGCCAAATATAATACATTTACAGTAATCATTCTACACAACGCGTTATCTTATTGGTTCTAGATTTCATAGTCGTCGGCAGACTTTGCATATTCTAAGTCTTAGGATATCTAGTGCATTTTACTGCAATATAATACACGTTCGTTGAAAGAAAACTCCCGAGAGTAGAATACATCATAATAGCCCTATTTACCTCACAAAATTGCTGATTAGTGATGTGTCAAAGGGTTTCAACAACTTTACATTTACTGAATTTGAGAGCGGTGCCGAATTAAAAAATATATGTTTATTTAATAAAAAAAAATATTGCATGTTTCGGTTCCGGTATAATGAACAACTCAATGCCTGATAGTGAGGGTGAAACCTTCTGGGAATATGATTTTTCTTGGCTGAATCAATCTTCATTTTTCCCTCACTATCATGCAATAAATGTATATTATCATATAGTCTATTTGCAGGATTATTTTTAACATTTGGACGTCTTGCACAAAAAACTCAAAGGAAAACACGGAAGTGACAAATAATATGGACATTTTTTTTTTTCAGCGACAGAAGTTCGTTAATGAAAATGGTGTCATCATTTAGCCTTCAATGTCTTATTTATTCATATTAGGACTATATAATAAAACAATTATGGACTTTTTTGGTGTTGAATATAGTTTGTTATTCACCAGAAAAATTTTCATATTGACTTTGGCTTCGCCTCAGTCAATTTGAATATTTTTCTGGTGAATAACAAACCATATTCAACACCAAAAAAGTCCATAATTGTATAATATTCACCAAATTTTAGGCCGTATTCACAAAAGGGACAGTGCGCGTGCAGCGGCATTGCGTCGTCACACTCCGTACCTCAAACAATGATGTAAACAATGAATGCAACTGCCACAAGAAGCTGAGTAGGAAAAATGTAAGACTAGCTAAAATTATTTTAAAACATTTTGACATCTTACACATCTTATAAACTCGAAAAGGAAAACATTGAGGTTACAAACTGCGATCTTGAACTATTTTAAATGGAAAGTCGTAAATGAAAATAGTGTTGTATGCGGCCTTCAATGTCTTATATTTTCAAATCCGGACTATATAATAAATGGTGTTGTATATGGTTTTTTATTCACCAGAAAGATATCAATATTGACCGAGGCGAAGCCGAGGTCAATATTGATATTTTTCTGGTGAATAAAAAAACATATACACCAAAAGAGTCCATACCGGTAACTGTTTTATTACATAGTCGGGATATGAATAAACAATACATTGAAGGCTGCATAACGACACCATTTTCATATGCGATCTTCCATTGATGCAAATTAAAAAAAGTCTAGATCAAAGTTTGTAACCTCCGTGTTTTCCTTTCCGAGTTTCGCCATTTGTACATGTTGTAAGACGTTCAAATGTTAAAAATAATTCTGCGATGCTTCACCGTTTGTTTAATAGTTTCCTGCTACATACATTATTAGTTATGTAAACACTTGGAGGGGTAATACAGAAATATGTGGGGTCCTTGAAAAAATGCAATATGTATTTTTTCAAGGATCTCATATGCATATTGGGCGAGGAGTAAGCCTCGCTCAATATGTATTTTTTCAGGGACCCCACATATTTCCGTATTACCCCTCTAAGTGTCTTCATAACGAATTTAACCTGCCGATGGTTCTCTAAAAGACTAAATATTTATAGTATCGATATAACGCTTTCACCGAGGGAAGCAAATCGTTGCAAATCCACTGTTGTCGTCAGACGCATTGTAACGTGAGTTATGAAGCTCCATGTGGGGTCACGTGAAAACAGGATATATTGATGATGTGTTGTTGGTAAATTTTAATAAATGGTGGATAGGTCACGTGGAGGAGGCACATTAGCAATGTAAGGTGGGTAGACAGTATAACATCGTTAAATACAGTATTGCTCCCAGCCAATGAAATTTCTAGATTTTAATGAGAGACAGGATAAAGCGAAATATGGCCGTTGCAATATTATTTACAACGTTGTTTGAGGTGTTGCGTTGATTGTGACGTCACAATGCCGTTGCAAGCACATTGACGCTCCAGTGAATACGGTCTCAAATCCGGTGAATATGTAATGTTATGAACTGTTTGCGTTTGTATAGATTACATGGGGACTATAAATAGACTATATAATAAAAGGTTAAAAGGGGTCATCAGATTGCCAAAACCTTGACACAATTAATCTCGAAAAGGAGAAAAATAGTTGTAGGTAAACGATATGGAGATAACGAACAGTATTCAATATCAAAGTCCATAAAACAATACAAAATAGGAGCAGAGCAAACACAGACCTCCGAAACATCAGAGGTACGATCAGGTGCCATACTCTATTAAATACATGTATTTAAAAATAATGTTTATTAACAATAATTATGCGATATTTCAACGTTTGCTAAACGTCACCTCCGTAGAAAATTGACCGGGGATCATTCTTCTACGTAGAAATTTGACCCCCTGGTCAATTTTCTACGAAGAAAAATGACCCACCTTTTTGTAGAAATTATGGTCTTGGGGTCGTTTTTCTACATGTGTATTGTAGAAAAATGACCCCGTAGAATAATGACCCCTTGTCATTTTTGATGCAGAAACATTCGATTAGGTAGGGATATTCTTGATAGGCAAATGCATATGGTTATTATCAAGTAGACTTATCATATGAAATGTTCATTTATGAAAGCTTTTAAGCTTAAATTACGAAATCAAAGTCATACATTACCTAACATTAATAATACAAACGGTTTTATTCCCATCAAAGGAAATTATCATATAGATAATAAAAAGATGCATAGACACAGATTTGAAGTTAATATGCTTCGTATATTATTATTACTATTATCATCATTGTTGTTGTTGTTGTTGTTCCCCTTCACCCATAGATATTTTATGCCAAAATTGGTTGAAATTGGGCTTAGTGGTTCTAGAGAAGAAGCTGAAAATGTTCAAAAGTTTACGAACGATTGACGAGTACGACGGACGACGACTGACAAAAACAGAGAGAAATAGGTCACCCTATTGACATGGGTGACCTAAAAAGGTCATTTTCTAACTGGCGTCAGAAAAGACACTTCAAAACTTTTCATAATTAGATCTTTATGATTTTACCCTGGATATATAATTTACAATAATCAAATATATTTTCATTTTTCAAAACTTTAACGTTTGCTTAGAAAATTAGATCTTTGGTTTCTTAAATGATTTGTTTTCTATGAATGAAGTTTCAAACCTCAAAAATAGGGATGATTCAACGAAATATCTTCCTGAGTTTACACAGTATTTCATAATGCGTATATGTATGCGCATGGTGACAAAGATTCTACGTGTATCTATGGTGATCATAACGTTAAACACGTAATATATTGGTACTTTTATGCCCTTAGATCCTTCATCTGAGATTGAGGACACATTTTTAGTCTCTTCTGTCATTCTGTTTTACACTTAATCGGCCACAAACTTACTGAAACTGATTTGATTAAATCCCTCTTTTACATAATCGTATTCAATGGCATTGTACAGTAAAACTGAAAAGAAAAAAATCCAATAATATATACAGATAAACATGGAGAGTAATAATTAAACTAAAGCATCAAAATCCTTAGAGAAGTACTGTATACAGGGAAATTTTCGCCCCAGCTTTATTTTCGCCCCTTTCGCCCAATCCTCATTTGGTCGAATTTAAAACGGGGCGAACTCAAATCATACAGTATAATTTAATAAACAAAACAATGATTGGGCGAATTTAAAACAGGGCAAAATTGTTTGCAAGTGTGAAAGGACGAAAATAACCCGGGGCGAAAATAACCCTGTACACAGTAATATTTCAAGTTGTTTTGAAATCCAATAAAATTTGATTGTTTAATATGCAAATTAAAGGTAGATTGTTTCACAGTTTTTGTTCGATGTTAAAACTCCTGTCGCTGAAAGTTTTTCTTTGATTCATAAATATATTCAATTGGACTGTGTAAGAGCATTGGGAACTTCATCAAATGATGATTGATTGATGTTGGTTTATGTCCTGTTTGAGAATTTGTCACTCTTACAGAGATATCGCCATATGATCGGTGAAGGGCTTCAAATTTAGACCTTTATCGACACTCAGGCCCATTAAGCAGTGAAATCTCTATCATGCTAAGACCTGCCATTACATGTGACTTCAGTTATAAGGTCTTATCCAAAGGACCCCCAACTTTCACTTCAAAGTGCTAATCACCTGTGAAAGATGCAGTTGCTAATATTTTTTTATCGACGAAATAGAGCCGTAACCGGGGCTCGAAACCACGACCTTACGTTCAAGCTATAGCAATTCTCATGAATGGGTGTAACGTAATTTATAAGAGGCTTCTAAAACAAAAATCTCATTTATATGCCTTTTGCATTAATTTCATTGGTAATTCTGTATTCGTGTTAAATTTTTTCCTCGAAAGAGGGCACCCTGTGTATTATCTACTTTAAAAGGGTGAATTCTGAAACTGAACAAATTAACAGAAATGGAAAATGGCATTTGATATCGAAGTATTGGCATGATAGACCAAGCTTTCATTTTTATTTACAAAGTTAGTGTCTAAGAAAATCTCAGAAGAAAGGGAGAGGTTACAGCAACCATATGGCAGGTGTCTGTGGGTTAAAAAGTGTTGAAATAAGGATTTTTTAATGAATTTATAGATATCTGTGATGGTTGAACTATTATTCACTCATATGTAATTTTTTGCCCGTTTTGGGTTTTTTTTTTAAAATATCATTATAATAATGTTCTCGGTGTGTATGGCATTTCCCTTAAGTTTAAATGTAAGAGCTAAGGGATTTGAATTCATATCAGTTAAATTGCGTTGCTTTTCTTTCTTCGATGCAATGTTTGGGGATTTGTAAAATTTTTCAAAAATGAATTAAAATGGTTAAAAGTGCTAATTTAATTCGGGGGCCCCCTACGAGTTTATGGTAAACAGAAGTTTCATTTCATGCCGTTTTCGGATCAAAACCTTTGAATGAGAAATAACCGAAAATATAATCATTAATTTGTGCTCCTCGATAAATTAATATTTTTGAGGATTTTGCAAGCCAAAAAAAATCCATATCCGATTCATGGATTATGAAACAACCAATAAGATATGCAATCAAATATATGTTGGAAAGGAGTAAAAGACATTCCCCCTCTTTACATTTGAAAGTGTAAAAAAATGTATCAGGAAACACAGATATAAGGGTTTATTGTATAAAAAGAAGGCCCCGGGGCCACATCGCTCACCTGAGCAACTGGCTAGGTAAAAGCAAAAATTAGTTCAGTATTGAAAAGTTTAAAATATTTTTAAAATGGGTTCTGGGGAGGGGGTATTTAAACAAAATTAAATCTATACTTCCTTAGAATGATTTTGTTAAACATTATGGTTTTTGTTTATAAGATAAAAATCTTCATTGATATAGCCTTTGTATTCACTTGTCCACTTTATGGCTCCTCTATTCTCCTAAATTTTAAATCTAAATTATCATTTTTATGCCTTTAAATTGATGATCAATCATCATGATGGTTTTGTGAAGAATTTTAACTATTTTTACCATGCATTCTTACGTAAAACCTTATTCACCCATTGCGGCCACACCCTAGGGGTCCTAATTTGAACAAAATTAAATCTTCCTTTACAGGTGATGATTCTGCATGAGTTTCATCTTTCCTGGCTCAGTGGTTTTGGAGAAGAAGATTTTTAAAGATTTTTCCTATGTATTCCTATGTTAAACTTTGATACTCCGTTGTGGCCCCATCCTAGCCAAGGGGGTCATGATTTGAACAGACTTGAATCCTTGCTAGCTGGAGATGATTCCATATGAGTTTCATCTTTCCTGGCCCAGTGGTCTTAAAGAGGATAATTTTTAAAGATTTTCCCTATGTATTCTTTTGTTGTATTTGATGCCACTTTGTGGCCCCACCCTACCCCTGGGTGTCAAGATTTGAACAAACTTGAATCTTTGCTACCTGAGGATGATTCTTCATGAGTTTCATCTTTCCCGGCCCGTGGTTCTGGAGAGGATAATTTTTAAAGATTTTTCCTATGTCTTCTTACGTTAAACTTTGATACCCCATTGTGGCCCCACCCTACCGCAGGGGGTCATGATTTGAACAAACTTGAATCTTTGCTACCTGGGGATGATTCCACATGAGTTTCATCTTTTCTGGCCTAGTGGTTCTGGAGAGGATAATTTTTAAAAAAGATTTTCCCTATGTATTCCTAAGTTGAACTTTAATTTGATACCCCATTGTGGACCCACCCTACCCCCGGTTGTCATAATTTGAACAAACTTGAATCAACACTACCTGAGGATGATTCCACATGAGTTTCATCTTTCCTGGCTCAGTGGTTCTGGAGAAGAATATTTTTAAAAGATGATATTAATTTGTCACTAATTCATAATTATCTCCCCTTGGAAGAGGGGTGGCCCTTCATTTGAACAAACTTGAATCCCCTTCACTCAAGGAAACTTTGTGGCAAGTTTGGTCAAAATTGTCCCAGTGGTTCTTGAGAAGAAGATGAAAATTTGAAAAGTTAACGAAGACAACGACAACGACTACAACAACGACTTGGTGAGCTGAAAAAGTAGGGGGTCAAATTTCCATGGGAGTCATTTTTCAACGTGTGTGGAGTCGTAGAATTACTGGTCTGGAATGGTTTTCTACGGTCAAAATATGATATACTTGTAGAATATTGATCCTAAGTCATTTTTCTAAATGACCCCCTGGTCAATATTCTACGGGGGTCACTTTTCGTCTTTACACCGGTCCCATAATATTTCCTATGAGAATATCACAGAAAACATAAAAAAAAATTGCTTAACGGTCGTTGGACAAAAAATATTAAAATCATGAGAACTTAAAATTGCTGTCAAGAGCAACCGACTGGCCTCTCAAAATAGGGGCCAAAAAATCTTATTAAATCTTATCTCCTAAATGATATTTATATTTTACACATGCAATACTGAAGCAAAATTATTCGTCTTGTCAGTTTTTTATGTTTTTTTTTATATTTGTACAAAAATCTCAATTAAAATCTTATCACATCTTATCAATTATTCGACGGTAGACCCACTCGTTGGTCACAACGAGATCAGATCTTGTTATGTTGCTTTTACGTCTTATACTATAGAGTCAGTAATTAAGCTTACATGTACCAACATTAAATACATATTCTTTAAAAATATTGGTAACTTGCATTTTTATTACAATATCATACATGAGGACATAATTATTTTGCAATTTACATACTTTTCCTGTGTGTTACCTAATTTAATTATCTCTCATGTAGGTAGCAGAAATACACCTACATGAAGATTTAATTAATTGCACAATATCGGAATTAATATAATTGCAGCGAAATTGGCTCTGCGTTTTGTTTCAGTGCCGTATTATTTCATTACATCAGCCGTATCTATTATCTACCGAGGTAATTTCAAAAACAAAAGTCGCTATTGTCCAGGCACTACCGCTAACATAAACAATATACTCTCCTTTCGGCTAAGCAAGTGAGTATTGATGCACTCAAAACACGAAATAAGAGATAAACATTGATTGTGAAGATGCTGCAGACGAATGTTTCCATGGCAACGACCCTGGGAGTTTTAGCTTATTATAGAGAATTAGCATCAAAAACTGTTACAGCCGTGCTGTTTAAAATTGTTTTACATTATTAAACACTGTATCGAATCAGAGAGGTTTTGGAGGTTTCAGGGCAATATAGATATGCAGAGGTTGAAACAGGTATGTTAAACGTTCAGTGTTTGTTACTATATATAATTAATTTTCTTTCTTTCATTTTTCAAATTATTAGATGAACATTATCGAAAGAAATATTAAATGAATGTTATATATGTTATTTAACACATATATAATTATATAAATATCTGCATTATAATTGTGGCTCTATAAGCATGATAAAGTTCGCAAAAGTGAAATCAAATGCATTATTTTGAAAACAAGTAATTTTGTTGCGAAGTAAACACATAATAAGTTAACTTCATTGAAACCTGTAATAAAGTAATTTGACGTATCTCTCTATTGCTTTCTTTGTATACCCGTTAAACATTACTAGATGTGAAATTATATAATTATTCCAAGAAATACATCGATTTCATCTTTACTACATGAAATGTTTTAATGTATTTATTTGTAACATACTTCAACCAATTTATTTGTAGAATGGGGCTAGCTCGCTGTGGAAAAATTGTAAAGTACACGATGTTTATTCTCAACCTTCTGACATTTGTAAGTAAATGTATATCACTCAGTCTGTCTGATTGCTGTATATCACTCAGTCTGTCTGATTGCTGTTATTACACCGGTATACCTATGTAAATGTATATTATTTATAGCGCTTTTATTATTTTTCTGAAAATGATGGTACAATCTTTTAAAACATCATTATAGAGAGGTTGAAAAAAGAACCTACACTAAAAAAAATACACAGTACGTCCCCACTGGGCTTTCCCTCACAGTTATAGAGTAAATGTACCGTTATATCAGTTCTAACATGTCTATTTAAAGTATATAAACTATTCATGTATATATAAAGTCATCAAAACTCTCCGTAATTTTCAGCTGGGAGGTTGTGCACTTCTTGGATACGGGAGCTATTTAAAGGATAACAACATATCCCTGTTTGGTATATTGACAGTAGTTCTAGAGTATGTACATCTCTCCGTTCCATGGATATTGATAATTACAGCCATTGTCTGTATCATTGTGTCCTTTCTTGGTTGTTGTGGTGCCATCAAGAAAATAAGAGGCATGTTGACCATGGTAAGATTTCTCTTCCTGGAACAAATCTTCTCAATGATACAATCTACTGTAAACAACCAATTTTTTTTTATTAAATTAATAAGATTACATGTATTCTCATATACCTTAAGGAACATATGAACCTAATGTTGGAAACCTTTTCTCCCCCATATGGCATCTGATCCCACCTCTAATATTTGTACATAATTATTTATTTTTGCTCTATGTCTTATTTTATTATCAATGTAGATTTGTGAGCATGAATATTGTTTGTTACCGTCATATTTTATTCAATAAAACTTTTGAAATGCATCCATATTCCTTAAAATTGTATCTAGATAGGTAGAGTCCATCTTGTAGTTTGGCAAAATAAGCCTTAAACTGTCGACGCGATGAATAACTTAAGGAAATTAATTATACTGTTATGATTTACTTTCAAAAAATGCATATTTCTTCTGAATTGATTTGTCTTTCAAATAAAATTAATTATACTGTTATTATAATTTACTTTCAAAATATGCATATTTCTTCTAATTTGATTTGTCTTTCAAATGAAATTTATTATACTGTTATTATAATTTACTTTCAAAATATGCATATTTCTTCTAATTTGATTTGTCTTTCAAATGAAATTAATTATACTGTTATTATAATTTACTTTCAAAATATGCATATTTCTTCTGAATTGATTTGTCTTTCAAATAAAATTAATTATACTGTTATTATAATTTACTTTCAAAATATGCATATTTCTTCTGAATTGATTTGTCTTTCAAATGAAATTAATTATACTGTTATTATAATTTACTTTCAAAATATGCATATTTCTTCTGAATTGAATTGCCTTTCATTTTGTTTTTTTAAGCACTTTCTTCTCCTTCTTGGTTTGTTCCTAGCATTACTCGTAGGAGGAGTCCTTGGTTACCAATATAAAGAAACGGTGAGTGATCCTAGATTTAGGTACGGGTATTGTGGTTCAAGAATGCAGAGACGGTCTGCTCCTCAAAGAAGTGTAAAATATTTCTTTTCTTAAACTAGTTATATATGTATTTTTTTTAAATTTGGTTGTATTTACTTTCTCATTTAATTTCTTTGATAGGAAATGTTCAACAGAAAAGTCAAATTTATGAAAGGTTTAAGTTTACAATTTTTTTTTTCAATTAACTTCCACTTTTCATTAAACGTTTTCTTCAAGAATTTCTATAATTAATAATGATATTTTTCCTTTAGATAGAATCCTCTATCGTGTTACAAATGGAGACATCCCTTAACAACTCGTACGGTGTGGATAACTTTGTCACGCATGCGTGGGACCAGTTACAATCCACAGTAATACACAAATACACAGGCAAATCACCATTTCATTATCATCTGTATCATTTGTATCATTATTTTCAAGTTCAGTGATTTTTTTATAGAAGCATTTCTATTTGATACTGTATATGTATGATCATTAGCATGTACTAAATATATAACTTTCACCGCAAGTGAAATTTTCCTGTGATGCATGTTATAAAATATTTTAATACTAGAAGTCAAAATATTTTTTTACTTACTCTACGTAGTAAAAATTAAAAAAAAGTAAACTGGATGTTTTAAGATGTAGATAATTAAAATCTACCTTTTCTAATTTTAAAAAATCTTAATTTCTTATACTTGTAAACGGTGAAGCGCTGGTGTATGTATATTTGTCTACTGCTCTTATGAACATTTCTAAACATTAATTATTAATATTTTCAGCTACACTGTTGCGGAATAGAAGGAAATGAAAACTCAACTTACTCCTGGTCTTTTTATAAACTATCTACGGACTGGTATAAAAACCAAGTACAGACTGTAGGTAAGAATTTTTATCCCTAAAGTTTCATAATAGACCTAAAAGTCTGTGTCATAAGGTAATCAAAATTACATGTAAATAAGATTAATTAGGATACTCTTCACTTCTTGGTCAAACCCGGTACTTTCAATAAAAATTGTTAGATGAAGATTCTTGTAAGATTTTTCACAGTAAGTATTGCCTGAAGTAATTGATATCTTAAGACACATTTTGATAAAATCGATTTGCAATATTCATGATAAAGTCTCATTGAAAATGAAAAAGTATTGCATTAAAAACTTTGCGTACGGATAAGCGTAATTATGCAAATTCTGGGATCGTAGATCACAGTAATTTACTAATGGAAATGACAGTCTTTTGGGAGTTCATCAATAAATATCCATGCTTGCCACAGAAATCTTTCATGTGAAACATCAAAATCTTTTCAAGTCTTAGTGAGCGAAAACATTTTTTACATTGAACGCATGTGTAAATAAGATTAACAAGAGGTCCAGGGGCCACATCGCTCACATGAGCACTGGCTAGGAAAAAACAAAAAAATCTTTGCCCCACCATATATTGTGACCCCCCCTACCCCTGAGGGTCATGATTTGAACAGTCTTGAATACACACCACCTGATCATGCTTCGATATAAAAAAGACTAATCCTAGCTTGTTCTTGAGACGAACATCTTTCCTATATATTCCTATGTAAACCTTAGATCAACCATTGTTACCCCACCCTATACCCCAGGGTAAATTATATGAAGAAACTTGACTATACACCACCTGAGTATGCATACATATAAAATGACCAATCATGGCTTTGCTGGTCTTGAGAAGAAAATTCTTAAAGATTTTCCTTATACATTCCTATATACAAAAAAAAAACCCTAGTCTGTCCATTGTGGCTCAGCCCTACCCCCGATGGTCATAATTTGAACAAACTTGAATATGCACTACCTGAGGATGCTTCCAAATGAGTTTCATCTTTTCTGGCCCAGTGGTTCTTGAGAAGAAGATTCTTTTAAATGACATTTATTTTTTACTTAATAGTATTCATAATTATCTCCCCTTGGAAGAGGACGTGGCCCTTCAATTGAACAAACTTGATTTCCCTTACCTAAGGAAACTTTATGGCAAGTTTGGTAAAAAATGTCCACGTGGTTCCTAAGAAGAAAGTGAAAATATGAGAATTTTAAAACGATGACAACAGACAACGGACAAATTTTGATCACAAAAGCTCTCTTGAGCCTTCGGCTGTGATTGAATTTTACTGACACAAAGAAAAATATGTACTGGTGCATTGACAAGGTCAGTCAGATTGCTTACTTGTCAATAATTAAACATTGTTGATTTTCACTTTTTCTCATTTTTAAGGACGTCTACAATATGTACCGGAGAGCTGCTGTAAATATCCATATGATACAAACAACGTGACCAAATGTATAGGACTACAAAACAGATACACAGCCCCTGTGGTGGGGCCTCCTGTCTCATTAATAATGCAGAATGACCAACTTTTTACTCAGGTAAATACAAATACTGTTTATCAGGGGTGTCTTTGCTCCTGTTTTATTTTCGCCCTTATTATAGGTGGGTGAATTTTTTTAAACGAGGCGGAATCACGAATACAGTATAGTGTCTTTAAACAAAACTATGATTGAACGAATTTTAAACGGGGTAGAGTTGGTCGTAAGTACAAAATGGCGAAAATTAATATTAGGCGAAAATAACCCTTATACACTATACCGACGTCCTCTCTGCATAGCACATGTGCAAGTTCAAATGTAGTTTCTAGTGAATGATCTGGTTATTCTTCTTAAACCTATAATCTCAAATACTTTACTTTTTTGAAAACAAAATAAATGTTAAATTGTACATCAATAATACTAATACAAAAATAATGTAATTTTAGGGATGTTGGACAGTGCTGCTAAGCATTGTACAAAATAAACTCTGGCTGGCCATGATTTTAGGAACAGTTTCAGCTTCTCTGTTGGTGAGTTATCTTTCTTCACAAGAGAGAGAGAGAGAGAGAGAGAGAGAGAGAGAGAGAGAGAGAGAGAGAGAGAGAGAGAGAGAGAGAGAGAGAGAGAGAGAGAGAGAGAGAGAACTCTAAAGAAAAATCAAGATTCTGCATTTTGTTTTTTCTTTCTTAAATGTGAACTTTTCTCGATGTTGCATAAAAATTGGTAAAAGCAAGTATTGATTATCTGTAGAGCAAGAAGATTAATATGTAAACGAGATAGTGATTTCAATTTCATTATTTAGATTTAATGACCAGCGTTAGCTTAATCTTAAGTTTATGGCAGAGAGCCAAACTATTTCTCTTTAATCCTGAGCAGAATAACGTAAATATTTAACAAATTATGTCAGAAGCCAAGTAATTTTGACTTGAGATTTTGCTTTTGATGCCCACAGCATCCTTAAAAGACGGTGTTCTCTTTCAGTTGATTGGAATGATAATGTCTGTTTGTCTGTGCAAAAGAATAGAGGAACAGATTTATGAAGAGGACGATGAAAGATTTCAAGAATTCATTCTATCATGAACATACAGACTGATCTCGAATCAAAGCTATTCAAATTCATTGTAATTTTTCGTAATTATCAATTTCCTCAATTTATTGTCAAAAAGGAAAGTATTGTTGAACACGACATGTACTGTCATACAAAGATATTTAAATCAAATGTAAACATAGAATTAATTTTGCATGTTTGTGGAATATAATTTTAACAATTTGTAAAATAATCAATATTTCACACTACAATTAAGGGTTTGTATGTAAAAATAAATCAAAAGAAAACATTAATTTGTGAAATAATCAAATAATATAATATTTCAATGTAGAATTCAACAGGTGTTCAGCATGTAGACTTATTCAATTTACAGCGTTAACTAGAAATTATCTGCAAAGCCGACATGAACAGTATATATAAATAATAAAAATGTAGATAAAAGTGAAAATGATTACAGAATTGTATTACCTTAACAAAAATACACTATAGAGAACTATATATATTGTGAATATTTTGATTTGCTTTGAAAGTATCTCTAGATCTAGTTTTCAGATTTAGGGTATCAAAATTTAATATTAATTCTAATCCACTGATGCACATTGTAGAAACAGAATGTGGACATTCATACAATGCATATGGCATTGCAAGATTGAAGGCAAGCTTAGAAACTAATGTAGGAAAATCGTATTACAAATTCTTTGATTTACATAAACTACTTGAAATCAAATACTTTACATTACAATTTTTGTAAAGCTTAAAGTAAGTACGTAATTGAATATTAAATGTTTAGTACAGCTTTAGATAACAAATTCAAAATGTTAGATTGATTTAATCAAGACCAATCTTTATTTTCGTCGCTTTTAAAATATAAAAATAGGTGGATTCCAATAGTTTTTACTTTTCTATTTTTTCATCAAATATGAGGAAAATAAGTGAAATAAGAAACATTTAATTAAAAAAAAAACTCTTGAAAAAATGTAAAATGTGTGGCTTAATTAAATGGTGTTTCTTTCTCTATCCTAAATACTGATTTATGTATGATACAAAAATATCTTTAAATTAGATTGTCATGTCAGGAATTGATCATGTTATTTGCACTCAATTTTCCCTCAAACTGCATGCTTATTATACAATGATTCCACTGGTAATTACATGACCATCTCGTACATGTGATGGTTGTTAATATCCAGCATCGCGTGCATCCATTTTAAAAGCTGTAATACAACCATTTACAGATCATTGCAGCAGTGATTACTTGAAGTGTATCTGTCATTGGTCTGCTCCCAGGATTGCATGCATCCGTCTCACACGAGGATACACATCCGTCATACAAAACATTCTCCAAATTGAATTGATTACAGTTTGCGTCCAGCGACTCGATAGAGCAGGAACGAATTATTGTCTCCGTCCCATCTATAGCTGAAAGCGGAGAAAATTTAAAGTGCCATTTAATGTTTGATTAAATGTACAGTTAAAAGCTTGACCCCTTTAAATTTGTAATCAATATAATCAATAACAAAAGCATACTCTGGCGAAGATGAGTCACATGTGAAAGTCAATTTGTTTAAGCGAATGGTTTTAAGATGTGTTGCATTTTCCTTCCATCGATATTTTTGATTCAATGAACCTTGCTTTGTCAATTCCAGACAGTCTTTTAAACAGAAGTCTCTGCCTTCCAGGCTTGAATCAATATGTTGTCTTTCAGTAAGACACTGTCTGTACAATGGTTTACATACCAAAAAGGAAACCTTAATACGAAACTTGCTGAGAATTATTATTAAGTCTTACGGTACACGATTTATAAGCGAAGACCAGGCTTTAATTAGGTACCCGGGGAAAGATGATGAATAAAATATTAGATACACGTATATAGAAAGATCTAAATCAAAGATGATGGCTAATGATTGAACCACCTGCGGCATCGTATCTATAGAAAAGCCTGTTATGGGATTTGGTTATGAACTCCAACGAAGTTTTAAAATGCCTCACCTTTATTCTGTATTTACACCAATAAACAAACATGCGAGTAAAAAATGCAAATTGCGATATAGCACTGAAAACACTGATTTTCAAAAAGATATGTTAGCTATGGAGTTCAGGTTAAAATACTGATGATTTCTCTGTACATCCCCAGTGGGGAAAAAAACTCAGTTTCCTAAAACTTTGCTAAAAACTTTCATCTTTCTTGACTTTCTAAAGTGAAATAAGATAACGTATAGTATAATACGGCAATTAAATTCGCAGTCAATTGGAACAAAATAAATCTGGAGTAGAACAAAGACGGACTCTCCAAATAATCAGAAAAGGATCACATGCCATAAAGGAGGAAGTTTGACCGCTAAGGATGCTGATACATGTAGGTCACATTCTCCTTGGATTATTTCCTTGATCATTTCAATATTCTCCTTATTTAACTACAGGTATTTCTCTAGTTAATCTAATAAACCAGTGGTAAACAATGCAAGACATGGAAATATTTGCTTGTTTTTGTTAAAAGTGTCTCTCTCAAGAATTATTTTACTCATAGAGACACAAACATTTGCCGGTGAAGAGCTACAAATTTTGTCTTACACTCTGCACTCATCGCCATTGAGCAATGAGTGATCTTCTTTGCACCAACAACTACTGCGACACGGGATGTCGGTTTAAACAGTTTAAATGGTCTCATCCGAAGGACCTGCCTCCATGTCCCACAGTGGGATTCGAACCCATGACGTAAGGATCAACTCGGTTACTTCTTACTTCAGATTTTAGAGCAGACACTCCAACCACTGCGCCACGATGGCGATGACATTAAAAATTAGGTCCTCAAAAACTGCTTTTTAACAGAATGTTTTAAATGCTATTATTTTTTAAGAAAAAGATAATACCCATTTTAATAAATACTTACAACTGGTGCCTTTGATCTTGGTGCAGTACCTCGCTGGGAAAAGTCCGACCCTCCCCTCTCGCCCCTCCCCACAGTCTACTGTTACGTTATTGTAGGCTGGGTGGAAGGGGTCGTGACAAAAAGGATCGCTGAAGTTTCTGGAGGAACATTTGTAGCAATTTATTGCTTCAACTGTACAAAATTAAGAATTCATTATAAGAGAAACATTCAATGCTGCTATATCCAATGCATTTAAAACTTTTCTATAGAATGCAAACGTTTTCATTTAAAAAAAACATCAAGACTGTTAAACTGTTATGGGGAGATTGATCGTGGGCATTTATGTCTGCTGTTCAATTCAGAGGTTACATTTTTTCTTCTGTTCATAATATCTGCAAGGTCAAGCAAAGGTCGTAATTTTCAAATTTGTTTCTCTAATTAAACTTCATCTCCAAAATGCAAATCATTTACAATATAATCAAAGGCATTATCTTCTTCAGATAACTTTTGTCGAAATCTAACAAAGAATTGGTGGTCGACAAAAGGATCGAACTCTTAAGGAATATTTTTTGCTTTATAAATCTATCAGTGAGAGAATATTATGCTGAATAAGTTCAGAAGAAAAAACGTAATCAATGATCATTCCGCATGCAAATTTTCAATAGATTCACATCAAGTCACCATCCCAATAACAAGACATTGGAGCATGCTTCCGGTCATGTGTCTATTGCAAAAGACACCAAGCAGTACACAAAACAAGAGATCGAACTGGAGAAGAAAAAACACAATTTGCGAAACATGCTTGAAGAGAATCAGAAAGCGGGACTGTTTGTCGGCTCGAGGTAATCGATTTAGAACAGAAGTATAACGACCTAATAATAGAATTAAGCTTTGTGCAATCAAAATAACATGAATATAAAATTCAGCGGGGAATGAGATATTGGATTTTGTAGAAGAGTGCTTTGTTCGATTACAGAGTCCAATGTATGATTATTTTATATATCTAAGGTAATTTCTAATAAAAATGGATTTTGATTTCGTTTTCTTCTTTCATTTTTCTCATTTTCTTTTTTAAGTATATCTTGCAAGAAAGATTATTGGCAGCAAGCATTGTGTATCAATAAAATTTTATCAATTACTCCACTGTGCTGAACACTATACTAGTATAATGACATTTAACATGAAAAACTTTGCCAAGTTCCTGAATTGAGGAGCATGATATGAGACTATTTTGTTCCCCTTCGTGAAATTTAAAATTTCACTAAGCTATGGCGCTCCCCTGTCTTAGATCAGAGAGGAAAAACATTTATAATCATAATTCATTTTTTTTTCATAGAAAATAAGAAATATTATTACATGCAAGGTAACTTTTATAAAAGGAATCATGGAAATATTGTATATCCTCTTTCTATAAAGATATTTAATTTCTTTTATGTATGCAGAATTTTATAATTTTGTAATATGTCATTGAGCTCTTCTACCAAAAAAAAAAAAAAAAAAAAAAAAAAAATTGGTAGTATTTGATTAAAGCATTCTTTAATTTTAATATAAAATTTTATATTTTGGACACAGCGCTTACACAATACATCATCCAAATCAAGTTCAATCATTGATTTTCTGTTCAGTGTTTAGTATAAATGCTTCACATTGAACAATGGACTATATAATTAACCGTACGATACCTTGCCTTGTAGCAAATTTTGGGATACCCAATGGGGCCATATATTAAATACAAGCCTTTTTTATTATTTACATATGCACTTGTAAACTCCTAGATATCATTAACAGATGAATGATAAATCATTATCGAGCAAACATCGAGCAAACATACGTACGCGTGTTAAATAAGATCTTTCTCTGCTGTAAATTGTTCAATAGCATGTCATTGCCGTGGGTTTAGTTAAATATTTATATCTCATTATTACAAAAGTAGTGAAGTTTTAATTGATTTTGGCCCCTGTGGAATCAGGCGATGCTCAAGCAAGGTTTACTTTGTACTTATGGCATGCCGCTACAGTTGTTTAATATAGCAAGGTTTTTGTGTCAATGATAAATTGATTAAAGCGCGGTTGCCATTGGTATTGAGACAATTTATATGTTCGGGGATTTATATGTATTACTTTTATATAATTATGCGAGGATGTAAAATCTATATACATGAACGCTTAAAAACGGAGTATTTTAGAATTGAAACGTGGCATCCCAATACCATCCATAATGCAAACGTAAAAAAAAGTTTTCGTCTTTGATTTATTTTTAATTCTTAACTAAGTTAATAAGTTAGACTATGATTTTTTAAACAACCATATGTCGATTACAAATAGCTATAGATAAAACGGCTTTATCTGCTCTTATATGAATCAAACATAATTACATTTTTAGTATGTATGCAATGCTTGCACAGATAGTTTTAGTGCTAAAAGAGTGAAGTTGCTCGGTTATTCAAAGGAAATTGCTCCATTGATCTTTATTTAAAGATTGAAGAAATGACAGATATGGCATAAAATTACCCATTCAATCTGAAAGAGAGGTTTCTCATCATTGAAAAGATGCACTTTATGCCAAACACATGCCATATTCTTAGTGAAAAGCAAAAAAACTGCTACGCTTATGCCGCATTGATAGAGAATTCTTCAACAATAGATTAAACAAAAACAGTTACCTGCAACATAGAGATGAGAGAACATAAATATTCCAAAAATAAAATTCATCAGACACCAACTCATCGTTGTGTTTTGAACATCATATATTTTACTTTAGGTATCGGCCATCATGCTTCTGTCTTGTATATCAGCAGCTTTCGTCTGCTAGCTACAGCATCACGTGACCAATCAATGGCGGGAACTGGGGAACAATGTCATGTACGAAACATTGCTATCTAGGATTGGAGGGAGGTCATAATCCTTTCCATAGATTGCATATTTACAGAATTATACACTTTACAAAGGCATCGGAATCTGTGGTCTGGGGGGAGATTTAGCCTCCTTTTTTGTTTTGCAAAGATAGACATAATATTTCCATTGAAAATAGCTAGTGTTTGTGCTCGTCTAGAAAATTTCTGTTGGTTTAGCACCCTTCCCGTAATCTTTTAATCTGCTACCGACGCCTATGTTTTACATTAACATTTAAAAAAAAAATTAGTACATATCTGGCGAAACTGTATACATGTATTTGTCAAAATAGAAATAAAGCATTAATTACCACCTCGATATTCAAAGTCTTTACACCAGCAATCGATTTGTTCATACAAAATGTACACATACATGTTGGACTCATGATAAAAGATTTTAAAATGAAGGATATTCTACAGACTTCTTATTTGAAAATGTTATTTTTTAGCTCACCTGAGCTAAAGGCTCAAGTGAGCTTTTCTGATCAAAATTTGTCCGTTGTCTGTAAACTTTTCACATTTTTATCTTCTTCTCAAGAACCACTGGGCCAATTTCAACCAAACTTGCTACAAAGTATCCTTGGGTAAAGGGAATTCAAGTTTGTTCAAATGAAGAGCCACGCCCTTTTCCAAGGGGAGATAATTATGAATTAGAGAAAAATTAATGACATTTTTAAAAAATCTTCTTCTCAAGAACCACTGGGCCAGGAAAGATGAAACTCATGTGGAATCATCCTCAGGTAGTGTAGATTCAAGTTTGTTCAAATCATGAACCTCGGGGGTAGGGTGGGGCCAAAATGGCCGATCAAATTTTTATATAGGAATATATAGGAAAATTCTTTAAAAATCTTCTTCTCAAGAACCACTGGGCCAGGGAAGATGAAACTCATGTGGAATCATCCTCAGAAAGTGTAGATTCTAATTTGTTCAAATCATGAATCCCGGGGGTAGGGTGGGGCCACAATGGCAGATCAAAGTTTTACATTGGAATATATAGGAAAAATCTTCTCATTGAGACATGCAAGATAAAACTCCTGTGGAATCATCCTCATGTCGTGTAGATTCAAGTTTTTTCAAATCATAACCCCCGGGGGTAGGGTGGGGCCTAATGGCCGATCAAAGTTTTACATAGGAATATGTAGGGAAACCGTTTAAAATCTTCTTTTCAAGTACTTCAAAGCCATGCTTAGTGACATTTATAGGGAATCATCCTCGGGTAGTGTAGATTCTAGTTTGTTCAAATCATGACCCCTGGGGGTTAAAATTCAAGCCCCCCCCCCCCCCCCAGTAAATTTTTAGTTCTGATCTCATATTTTCTTTTTCCTAGCCAATTGCTCAGGTGAGCGATGTGGCCCCTGGGCCTCTTGTTTAATGTCACATTTACCAACCTGTCTAAACATTTAAGAATTCAGTACTTTTTTAGTTCGTCAGATGTATGTAATGATCGAGGGATTCTTCTCATATCTATTGTACTTGCATGTAAAAAATTAATAACCTTTTCATAGATTCCAGATGACAACACCACTTAATGATAGGCTCGTTTTAGGCATCTAAGGGTATAAATATATGATGAGTTATAAATCAGATCTGCATTTCGTTTTGCTTTAATGATTTTAACCTTTTAAATTTTAAAGAGTTTTTCTCATTTTTTTTCACCAAAGGCTATAAATAAGCTACATGTTGTCATAGGTGTGTGAGATTACGTTGATCAAGAAATTCAATAATTTTCTTCTTTTAAAAAGAACTGTAGATTCTACTGGCCTGTTTTGTTTATACAATACTTTTCGAATTTAACATCCGTTGCTTTTTTTTTATATTTTAAACAGAGCGATTAAATGTTATATAATAGTATTTTTTATTGGAGCTTTAACAAACAATGATTTACTTAATAAATGCAACAAATATGTAATATTGATAGCAAGCACGCACATTTTCATTTATTAAAAACAGAAAACAATCATAAAAATTAATATATTTACAGCTCTTTATTTCCAGGTAAAGATGTTTCTATTATTCTCCAATTATCAGCTTTTATTTTTTATATATATATATATATATTTTTTTTTTTTTTTTTTTTTTTTTTTTTTTTTTTTTTTTTTTTTTTTATTTTTTAATTCTTTTTTTTTCTGGCGTGCTTCAAACATCAAACATCATTTATTTTCCTGCTTTTTTGCGAAAACTCAAAATATGAAACTTGGATTTAAAAGTCTGTGTTGAATATTGGTCCCAAAGACATCGTTCTTAGTAAATCCAGTTTTCCCAACTTGTATTTTCAAAATATTGTTAGGTTAAAACAAAATGTGTGTGAAGGAATTAGAAATTACGAAGATGTTGGTTATTTTTCCTCTCACATTTACATGTAAGCACCAAAACCAAACAAGATATTGATGTTTATGAACACACAAAGACATTGAAGTTAATTTAAGACCGGTTTTATCCTCAAAAAAAATTATTTTCCTTGATAACATCAGCTTGTTTACTGTTCTTTAGATTACGTAATTTAAAATTTTCCCTATAGTTTTTATTTTCCTGGCTGAAAAAAACTTAAATATAATCACTTCATGTACACGGTGATTTGAAAAGGCTTTTAGAGATCTAAAAGAGAAAAGGTTTGTATAGTGAATAAAAATGAAGTGGTAAATTTCCTATTATATGTGCTTAAATATGTACCTTATCATGTCATTTTAAAATTATTTTGTAAAAAAAAAAAAATGTTAAAAACTTACTGATTATACACAAAAGTATACCGAAGTTGATATCAAAAATGTTTCTGATTGACAATATCTGTGTAGATTTGCAGGTCTTCCAACCAATTGTCTGAATTGCCATTTGTGTTTTATAAACAAACCTATTTTTGTATTCTTATTTAAGTAAAAGCGAAATATATTATAAATGAGGATAAAAATTACTCTCTTTTATATATCGACGACGTGATTTTTACTAATAGAATTATAAACAAAAGTTATTTACTTTCACTCATACGCTGACTAAAAATCGACATTGAATCCAAATGTACTTTAAATAAAATGAAATTTATAGAGATATTGAACAGTATTCAATTTTAAAAGTTCACTGAAAAATAGCATGGGCAGAGCAAACATGGACCTTTAAAGCATCAGAGGTGGGATCAGGTGCCATGGAGGAGTGAGCATCCACTAACGACTTGTTACATCGTACCTTCATATGCTTCTTGTAATGATCGGAAAATCACAAGAAGTGTAAATAATGGTCTAACAATTAGTATGAAAAACTTAAGTTAGTAATATGGCTTAGTTAGTAATGATAGATTGTATTTGCTGACAAGATCATTGTGCTGGTATCTACCATAGGACTTAGGATATATTGCAATTATCTTTACATGAGCCATTTGATATTCTTCTTTCATCAAATTGTTTGTCAATTGCCTCGTAATAGAAATTTCTCATATGTTGAGCATGTTCTTGGATATAGAACCATGTGAGGGACATAAAGTGCACATAATTAGGGAAAATTGACAACTGAAAAGATAAACTCATCGCGTTTATCAAAACTTGGATTTTATTAAAAACAGAAAACAATCATAGAAATTAATACAATTTACAGCTCTTTATTTCCAGGTAAAAATGTTTCTGTTATTCTCCAATTATCAGCTTTTAGTTGTTTTTGTTTTTTTTGTTTTTTTGTTTTTTGTTGTTTTTTTTTTTTGTTTTTTTTTTTTATTTTTTTTTTATTATTTTTTTTTTTTGATTTTTTAATTCTTTTTTTTATTTTCTGGCGTGCTTCAAACATCAAACATCATTTATTTTGCTGCTTTTTTGGGAAAATTCAAAATATGAAACTTGGATTTAAAAGTCTGTGTTGAATATTGGTCCCAAAGACATCGTTCATAGTAAATCCAGTTTTCCCAACTTGTATTTTCAAAATATTGTTAGGTTAAAACAAATTGTGCGTGAAGGAATTAGAAATTACGAAGATGTTGGTTATTTTTCCTCTCACATTTACATGTAAGCACCAAAACCAAACAAGATATTGATGTTTATGAACACACAAAGACATTGAAGTTAATTTAAGACCGGTTTTATCCTTAAAAAAATTATTTTCCTTGATAACATCAGCTTGTTTACTGTTCTTGTAAATTACGTAATTTAAAATTTTCCCTATAGTTTGTATTTTCCTGGCTGAAAAAAAAACTTAAATATAATCACTTCATGTACACGGTGATTTGAAAAGGCTTTTAGAGATCTAAAAGAGAAAAGGTTTGTATAGTGAATAAAAATGAAGTGGTAAATTTCCTATTACATGTGCTTACATATGTACCTTATCATGTCATTTTAAAATTATTTTGTAAAAAAAATGTTAAAAACTTACTGATTATACACAAAAGTATACCGAAGTTGATATCAAAAATGTTTCTGATTGACAATATCTGTGTAGATTTGCAGGTCTTCCAACCAATTGTCTGAATTGCCATTTGTATTTTATAAACAAACCTATTTTTGTATTCTTATTTAAGTAAAAGCGAAATATATTATAAACATGACAAATGAGGATAAAAATTACTCTCTTTTATATATCGACGACGTGATTTTTATCAATAGAATTATAAACAAAAGTTATTTACTTTCACTCATACGCTGACTAAAAATCGATATTGAATCCAAATGTACTTTAAATAAAATGAAATTTATAGAGATAATGAACAGTATTCAATCTTAAAAGTCCACTCAAAAATAGCATGGGCAGAGCAAACATGGACCTTTAAAGCATCAGAGGTGGGATCAGGTGCCATGGAGGAGTGAGCATCCACTAACGACTTGTTACACCGTACCTTCATATGCTTCTTGTAATGATCGGAAAATCACAAGAAGTGTAAGTAATGCAAATGGTCTAACAATTAGTATGAAAACTTAAGTTAGTAATATGACTTAGTTAGTAATGATAGATTGTATTTGCTGACAAGATCATTGTGCTGGTATCTACCATAGGACTTAGGATATATTGCAATTGGCTTTACATGAGCCATTTGATATTCTTCTTTCATCAAATTGTTTGTCAATTGCCTCGTAATAGAAATTTCTCATATGTTGAGCATGTTCTTGGATATAGAACCATGTGAGGGACATAAAGTGCACATAATTAGGGAAATATGACAACTGAAAAGATAAACTCATCGCGTTTATCAAAAAGCTTTGTTGTTTGGTTACGTAGTTTTATTGGAAAATATCCAAATATGAAACAAACGTGTCATACTCTGTGACATCGTCTATTTCAAGCTTACTAGAATTTATGCAATGTGGTGTCGACATATTAATGGATATATTAATAGTTTATTGAAAATATGTCGTCGATATATCTAAATGTCGAACTGAATGCCACAGCAAGTGTTTTCTTCTTATAGTGTAGAGGAATTTGTATAAATTCTGCTTGATATGAATGCAAAAATAAAGATACCACAGAGTCTGGCAAATCTGTTTCATATTTGGATATCTTACAACAAAAATGTTAATGGCAAGATCGTAAATAATAGCTTTTGATAAACTTGATGATTTCAACTTTTCTACTGTCTAATTTCCTTATTTATACAGCAATATGCGCTGATCGCGATCGCCAGCATATAAAGGTTTTGATTTCTTCTTGATTCCATACTCAAGAACATGACCTACGTACGACCCATTTCTAGATCAAAACAAACTTTTGAAAAAATTTAACAAGTAGATGAAACAAGGATATCTTACTATCCTTGCACATATTGTAGGTCATAAATACGTATTATAGACGAAAACAGCAATATTGGCCGACATATGACATCTCTTTTCAGAATGGGCGACAAAACGTATCTTATGTATTTTTTTGGCACATACTGTTGTTGACAACGAGAAATATTGCCAAGATTTGTTTGAAAAGATTTTACTGAGGTAGGAGTACACTGTATACATAATATAAATACTTCAAAAGAATTAAAATTCATGATGATATTTACACCTTTCTTTCTCTTAGCAGTGCAACTTGTCTTATTATTACTAGTATATGATTTCATGGCAACTTCTTGTTAGAGTTGTAAGAAGAGAAAAATTATTTCGGTCCTATAATGGTGAATATTGGAATTTCAGAATCATGTAGACACTCCAAATCATATTCAGATCTTTAAAAGAGCAATGATGCAGAATTATAAAAAGCAAAGCGCACTATTATTGTATCATTGTTATGCATAGGTCACATTTAAACCGACGGTCGGGCGACTAAATTTTTTTGTTCTTGTCGGCTGAAAGAAGTTGATCGGCCGAAACAAGTATCGGGGACACGGAGCAGTCACATTGATTCCTAGGAACACCGATGACTTGGACAAATAACACAAAACAGTCGTTTTTCTTTAGAAATCAGCAATATTTTATAGATCCATATTCAGATATGTGACATGAATAATGATTGCGAGGCAAAGTGGCAGAATATTATAAGATTGTGACTCTGTTAAAAATGTGTGCAAAATTTTGTATAGAATTGTATAAAACGACAAATGGCGCATATCTAAGCAGCAAAGCATACTTACGATTTCTTTATATCTAACAGATTAAGTGAAATAGAGTCAGTTTCTGAAAAATGAAACAAAAGAGTTTACATATGCATTTCCATATCGTATATAACCATAACCTTAATATTTTTAACAAAACAACTC
Source organism: Saccostrea cuccullata (assembly GCF_032062105.1). Lineage (NCBI taxonomy): Eukaryota > Metazoa > Mollusca > Bivalvia > Ostreida > Ostreidae > Saccostrea > Saccostrea cuccullata. Next base: position 219,358 of record NW_026926068.1, on the reverse strand, counting down.
CATTTTCCCCTGGTACGATAGCTATTTTGCAGTAGTAAATCTCGAAAACTTCTCGCGTCCTTGACTGTTCACGTTACTTGGCCGGTGTGAGTGGTGGTGATGGTGAGTTGGCGGAACTTGGTTCATTATCTGATTACTTGGTTTATCCAGAGAGGGATCCGAACCAAACCTGGTTAGACGACTCATTCGGCTCTTGGTATTGGTTGCGTATCGGTCGTTCAACTGTGACCGAAGTTTTTCCTTTTCGTTTCTCTCCTTCTCAAGCTCGTTGGCTAACTTTGACATCTTATTAGAAGTATTATCCATCCGGTTTTCGTAGATCCGTGCCTTCACTTGGTCGGAAATTTCTGTGCTGGCTTTGAGATCTTTTAGAGGTATTTCAGGATTGGAGAAAATTCGAACACACTCTTCCAAGAGTGGTTTCGATGAACCGGCATCAGCAGATTTTATGCATTTTAGGAGAATTTCAGGGGCATTGTCCCGCCGGTGTTTAAATGCTGGAGGTCCTTTGGAGACTTTAGGATTTGAAGGTGATTTTCGAAGACTTCCAATGAGTACCTTTTCACATTTTTCTTTGAGTTGAATCATTTCATACTCATTTGCAAGAGGTAACAGTTTTATAGCTGCCTTTTCTGTAATGAAAGAATGTCCATGAGTAAATAACACATTCATACATCGTGATATATCATTTTTTCACATAACAAATGCATTAAAAAAATAGATTTAATATTTCATAAGGCTTTGATTTTAGAGACGGCCTGTAATGTATCTTCGATTTTTGTCCTCGTTATTTTGATATTTTTTACAAAGTAATCAGATACATAGTGATGCATGTACTGAACATAGTAATCTAGTTTGACGTTGTTTCAAATTTTATCTTAAGAACACACATCTTTTCATGCATTGTCAGCACATTGCATTTCTGGAAAGATTTACATTAACAATAGAACATTAATAATACCTGTTAATTCTTTGCTGGTTGACGGATGTAGATAAGTCAGAAGCTCAACAAAGTCAGAGTAACTCTTGTCACTGATTTTCACCTCCGCCTTGGTCTTCTTCTCCGCCAGGGCTGCCTTATTGGCAGCGTCTAGGAGTTTTTGGAAATGAGGCGAAGCGTATCCCAGAATGCATCTGTTAATGAACAACTTCTTTCCCTCTACCACTAATATGGTATCAGTGTATTGGTCCTCTTTAAGAAAAGGCAAACTGGACTCGGGCTTAGGCCCTCTATTGTGGGTATGGTAGGTTACAGGAGATCTCGTGTCTGTGGCAGGTTGTTGCTGTGGAACTGGCATCAATGGTGTCCCAGACATGTTGTTTGAAAACGCTTTGTTAATCACTTTTTACTTAAAATGGCAGTTGACAGGAAAATTGATTGTCAACAGTATATCAAATGTACGTAACTATCAGTCTTGTTAACACAATACAGTTTCTGTCTTTGTAAATTAACCCTTGGAACAATGTTCTTGTTAAACAGTAGAAGCACTTTTCCGGAACTTTAAGCATATCTTTTCTATTCAATTATTGAAAACGATAGGCAATTTAAGGCGTGTATTTAATTGAGCTGTCGTATACCGGTAGGTCGTGTGTTTTTTAAGGAATAGGATGTTGGGTAATTTAAATCTTTTGGGGGGAAGTTTTATTATCCTTGTTCTTTGTTAATAAAAAGAACAGATATGGATGATCTTCTTTTAAGGGGAAAGGGGGGGGGGGTATAGAGGTAAAAAATGTGTTTAATTTTATACTCAAAAAAGTTTAGCAATCCTTTTAATTAATACATGTAGCAAATATTCAGATATACGGAAAATAACACTCACGTTATCATTAACAAATGTAAAATATCTAGAAATGGCTGTGTTAAGTAAACTTATTGCACAGATGGTACTCACTACCTATGATTTACCCTCTCGTATGAGAATTATAGAATATTGTTAAAATGTATAAACAATAGATTTCATCATAATTACATGTATGGTAATAAATGCATGTGCCTTAATTCAATAGTGTGTATGCCAAAAAATATCATTTCCAATGTCTTTGTCCGAGATAAAATTACAAATAGTTAATGTACTTTATTTCCTCATCAGCGTACTCGGTACTGGTTCATCGCGGTTAAAAAAATCACGTGCAAGGCGGGACAAATAGAGACAAGAAGCGGGGCTTGTAGCACGTGGATTGGCGGAATCTAGTGCATATGTAAAATATAAGGAATAACTGTCAGATTTTTCGATATCATGGCGATGATCAATCTATTGGCTTGCGTGATAATTTTATTCGGCGTTTATGCAAATTATCACACAAGTCAATCGATGGATCATACATGTATTATGAAATCGAAAAATAAAAAAGCCAACTTTTTTCTTAAACTCTCTCTCTCCCTCTCCTCTCTCTCTCTCCTCTTTTTTCTATCACTCTCCTATTATCCTCTTTCTACCTCTTTCTATTAAAAAAATACATCATGTATTAATTCAGTGTATAATATTGTATAAAGAGATGTGAATAAAAAAAGAAAAGAAAAAAAAAAAAGAAAAATGAAAAAGTGTATTACTGCCTTGACAACTTTAATACATGTACTAACAATGCATGCTAACTCTGAAAAGCGATCGTACATTTTTTTTATATTCAAACAAAACTAATTCTTTAATTATTAACAATTGTTATCCAAACTTCTCTCACTCTCTTCTTTTTTAAGGATGGGGAGGGGGTTGCCCTACCTCGAATTTTATTTAGATCTCTATACGTATACGAAAACATTGATTTTAAAAAATATGTAATGTATAAAAAGTCTTGCAAATTCCTATTTCTTATTCCTGTGAAACGCGTTTTGGGGTGTAAGATTAGTGTTCTCAGATTTTTTTTTTCCTCTTGCGGTTTTATCAAATTACTTAATGATATTTGAAATGAGTATAATAGCTTCATGCCGAAATTATTTACAAAACTACCATGAAAGTCAATTAAGGAAATAATCTAAATATTTATGTTCCTGTTTTGAAGGTATAAATCTACTTCTTTATCACATAAATCACTTCCAAGGCTAATGTAAGGAAGGAATTAAACCGGATCACCCTGCTCTGTCTTTGTTGGTTTTGTCTTTTTCATTCCTTACAACGTTTCCAGTGTGAATTCGTATAATATTAGCATTTTTTATTTCCGTACCGCTAAATGGTTTACTATTGTGTTCACAGATTTTTTGACAAAAAGGTAAATGCTAATGTAATAGACTTTTGCTTCTGTATGTTAATTGTCTTTTTTTTCAATTATTAGTCTACTAAATGCTATTTATCATGTTTATAGCTGTTCAGCAGCTGATAAATCTAAACGTACACTTTTTCAGTTTTTACATGTTTTAACACTGGAATTTTGTAATCGGAAAGAGACGATAACAAAATTTGTGGATGGTGTCTTTGACACCGGCATGCACTACAGAAAACAATTCTACCGTATTTCTAAACAATGAAAGGAATTTTCTTTGTTTTCCGAAATAAACTGATCGATTTATTAAATTGTCTTAGTTTCCTTATTTAGTTGTTGAATGTCTTAGGTCTAATTTAAATTGAATCTATGCATTTGTTTATTTCTTGAAGTAATTAAAAACCCATGTTGCTATTCTGAAAATTGGCCAGCATGATATTTACTATGTTTTAATTACATTTCAATCTGAACTTACATGTAACTTAGGAAAGACTCAATACTTTGCAAAATTATTTGACTATAATCTGGTTTGTTCAGGTTAAACTGTTTTATAATCAGCTTATTAGAAAGGCAGGTTTGATCCCCAGTGAACAGATAAGTCATTTATGTTAGTACTAGAGTGTATTATTGCAGGACCTGTGTTCGAATATTCGTACAGCCCATCACATTATTTTCCCTCATGTACATACATTTCAGCTATAACCACATTGTTCTCTTCAATTTATGTTCACATCATAATCTCATTAATGCTAATTGTTTTCTGATTTCAAATTTTCAAGGAACAGGAAGATGGCGTTGAGCCCAGATGATAGAATACTGGGAGAGAAGGTAGACAACTATTGTAGTAGTGATGAGGGTGAACGAGAGGATGAGGAAGAGGAGATTGTAAAATCTGAACCAAAAACTGCCAGTATTCCAGAACCACGAGTAAAGGATTACAGTGGCTTCTCCACAAATGTAAGTTATACTTTTGCAATGATTGACAAACCTACATGTATAACATGTATATAACATCTACTATATTGTAACAGGTACAGTTACATTCAGAGAATTTTCCTGAGTGTACATTCTTTGGGTACAGGCCTAGGATCATAGAAGGAAAATTCTTTCATTTTAAAAGGGAAAAAATGTAATTTTATAATTTTTTTTTTTTGGAAGATACTCAGCTGAACTTAAAAGTGACATAAATAATCCCTTGTGTAATAAAGGAACAATGTAAATCTATATTTTCTTCCTTCTAGAGTTCTAGTCAATCAATTTTTCTCTTATCAGTGCATAATACTAAATCATTAGAGTAAGACATGAACTTCTAGTTGATTTATGTAAAACTTTGTACTTATTCTTGTTTTTGATGAACTAGGTACATGTAAATATGCATGATCACAAAAATTGTCATATTATTATAATTTATCACTTAGATAATAAGAGAAAATGAATTCACTTCCTGGTGACTGATAACAAATGAATATTTTCTGAACTTTCAGACAGGACCAAAGGGTGTGATTAACGACTGGCGGGAATACAAAAGACTGGAAAATGAGAGACGAGAGGAGAAAGAAAGAGAAAAGCAGGCACTGGCTAAAAAACTACAGCTGACTTGTAGATCTCACGTAGGTCACGATTATAGTAACTTACAAACTCAGATTATTTTACAGACTTTATATCTTTGCTTTGAAAAGGATATTAATGCTTTTCTAAAGCATGTAGTCTAGAACATGTACTGTTTGGGTTCATAATTGGTGTATTCAAAATTTAGTTCAATATTATCTGACATGATTATATTAAAACTGGATTCGGAGTTTAAGGGCTACACACCAGCTCACCATATATTGTATTTATTATAAATGATTTCTTATGAATTGATGTATAATTGTAAAATCTGAAGCCCACTTTTTAAAGTACACATACAGTATTTTAAAACACTTTTAAGGTCCTCTTTAATTTTTTTTTTTACATCTTTCCTCCTGACTCAGAATAATTATAATCAAGACATAATTATTCTTGCCAACCTCAAGCATATAAAAATCTGGCCATGATGTGTATGAGGTGAAACAACCCTCATAACACATTTATCATATGATAGGCATTTTGTGTATTGAGAATTACTTTACTAAAAACAAGCTTTGTAACTTACAATGGCAAAATTTATTATTTGAATTAATCAACTAAATTCATTGACTTACTTTTTTATGTTAAATGTATTGAAGGTTTCTTTGTTTAATATTAAAATAGTTTTCTAAAGGTTTTAATTTAAAAAGGTTGGAGCTGGGCCATTTTGATGCCCTGTTCCCACCAAGAGTTTAATTCGCAATAAATTAATGCGAAGTAAACTAATTGGAATTAAAATAATACAAATTAAATTGCATTCACAGGACAGCTAAAGCATAGTGAACTAATGCAAATTAAAATTTTTATTTGTACAAAAAGGTTGTTCAGGAAGGCTATTACTATGTCAGTTTTTATAAGTCACATCATGTTTGCAGAGCCATCAATTTGATATAGTAATGAATAATCATAGTGGTTACAGGTATTCATGTTAGTGTAATTTTCCTTGATATTTGAACTAAATATAGCACTGATACAATGTACCTACATGTATATCTTACCACCAACATGTGTCCTGTGACTTTGAAAATTCTGGCCTTAGGCATGGTAAAATTAATTTGAAATAGCTTTGCTTAGCGTTCACATGGAGTTAATGCAAATTAATTTAATGTGCAGAAAATCATTTGGAATTAGACTAATTATTATTTATTACCTATTATTATCTATTATTGTGACGAAAATCTTGTAACAAGTGTTCCTTTTCTCTATTTTTTAATCAGCTGTACTGATACAGTTTTTCCTTTCTATAATTTAGTTAGATGATGAAAGAGAGAAAGAAAATGACGAGAAATTCCTGGAAGAGTTGGAAAGTATGGAGGATGAATTTTTAAAAGAATACCGCCAGAAAAGGATAGAAGAAATGAGATTAGCCTTGCAAAATATGTAAGTATGAATAAAATATAAAATACAATTTGAAAATATTTGGATGTACTTCAAATTTTTACAATTCGTAAGACAGTGTTTGCATATGTACTTATATCTCTTGCTCATATCAGAATATCAGTAGATATACAGTCATGTAGTACTATATATTTTGGAAAGTTTTCTGTATGATTTTCACACTGACTCTGAAAATAACTTTTTCTGCATTAATTGGTTATTCAGTTGAATTTCAATACAGTTCAGTAGAAAATGAAACTCCTTCAAAGATATACAGTCACTAATAACAGTGTATTTAATGTTTCCTAGTACATTAGCTCTTATAATTCCTTTCACTTTGTCAAAGCTGTCACTTTTGTTCATTTTTCAGACCTAAATTTGGCAAATTGATAGAAATATCATCTGCTAATTTTGTGAGTGAAATCGATAAAGAACAACCACAAGTCATCGTCATAATTCATCTGTACGAAGACGTGAGTATCAGTATAAATTGTTTTTAATTTCTTGATCTGTACAAAGACATGACTATAAATCGTTTTTAATTTTTTGATTTTTCGATCTCTAAATTTCTCAAATCCTTTTAGATTCTTGAGTCTGTACCATATGGAATGCATGTATTCTGTATGTTGTCATTTTATAATTTACAGGATGTTGAAGCCTGCGAATCCATGAATGGTTGTTTAAACTGTCTTGCTCAGGAATATCCCACAGTCAAATTCTGTAAAATCAGGGCCTCGGATGCAACCCTTAGTTTGAATTTTGTAAGTAGAACAAATTTTTGAAAGCTATCAAATATTTTGCATTTGCTAAGGGTACAAGATATTTTTTTTTTAATAAACATACTTTTTTTTTTTTAGAATTTCAATAGAACCAGCTTTGTAAATTAAATTTCAGATTATAAGTAATTCATTGCATTTCAAATTTCAAATAAAAAAGGGAACTCTTTTGTGATTGCTTATAGTCATACAGTGTTCAAAGTCTTCATTTGTGTCAATTACCAACTACATTAGTTTTTTTTTTAATAATTTTTTTTCAGAAGGAAAGTTTTGTCTTGTAAGATTGTTTTTATACCAGAATACTTACATTTGCAAATGTTTTCCTTTATATAACACTACTGAAAGGAATGCGTATCTATAACTGTATAAATACAGGTACGGGGTCAAGAGGTCATAGGTTTGTGTATGAATAATCGTTTGACGTAATTTCTTGGTGATGTCATAAAGGGTCGACGCGCATTCAGTGGATTACATACTTGCCATTTAATTTGAATAATAATAATGCATTTCACATGCTAAAAGTCACAATCAGGCAAATATAAAGTATGAATAAGTCACAAATGTAAATATAATATAATAAGGTATATTTCTTGATGAACATTGTGGGTCTTTTCATACCTCAAAAGACTGAAAATTAAAACCAACACAAAAATTAATGCTTTCACAGTGTCAGATATTCATTACAAGATTTCTCTTTCAATAGATATAAAAAAAAAATTTTAACAGAAAGTTTTGACTTTATCTAGCAAAATTGTTTATTTATTTTTTTTACAAAATTATTCACCAGTTGCAAGCCATTAATATTACACTCTACTTATTTAATTTCCTTCTGGTTTTAGTCAAAGAGTGGTGTGCCTGCCTTATTGATTTACAAAGGGGGAGAACTCATAGGAAACTTTGTCCGACTGTCAGACGAACTTGGGGAGGATTTCTATGCCACTGATCTCGAGAGCTTCTTACATGAGTAATGATTCTGATTTACCATTACATTTGTTTTTCCATTTTACCTTTTCATTGATGGAAACACAGCTCCCCTCCAAAATAAGAATTTAATCTATATAAACATAGCTACAGATTTTAATATATTTTTCATATATAGCTAAAACAATTATTAAACAATGTTAGATTTTCTTTCAGTATATGTGTTAATGCTGGATTGAAGTTAAGAAAAGATGCATTTTGATACACTGTATATAAGTTAAATCTTACATTTCTGAAATAATTGAAAAAAATTTCATGTAATTAATGAAAAAAAATTTTTTATGTAATGAATAAAAAAAAAATTCTAGACAAAATTTTACTATTATATGTATAGGAGTAAACCAATTGGTTTTGCCATTATTCTCTCTCAAACTGCATTACTTAAATTTTGAATTGTTAATTCAGTTTACCTGTCCTATTTTGCAGACATAGTTTTTTACCAAATCCAGATATAAACAACAAGATTATTTACGACCGAATCACTGGAGAGAAAAGAGTCCCGACTGCTGAGGATGAAGACAGCGGCAGTGACTTTGACGTCGATTAACACAAATAAGCTTCATCAATACAATGTCATGAATCATTTGTGTTCCTTTTTTATGGTTTTATTTGTCTTCAGAGGAATCAAACTTTATATATTTTTTTTTTTTTTACCTTGGTAACTTCATAGGCATATAATGTTTCACCTTGATTGGGTTTGTATTTACATGTGAAATTCTACATTTGTACATGTTAGCTACCAGTAAGTGAACTGGTACATGTATGTGTAAATGATGAGCAAGATATTTTTAAAATTATTTTATAGACATTGCACTTGGAACATATTTTATTTAATCTAAGAATCTTTAGAAAATATATGTTACCTTTAAGTAAGAACATTAGAAAATTCTATTTTTATATGTTTTTTTTTTTAATAAAAGGGTATCTTTTTGGGTCTTTGCATAGTAACTTGCAATTTATTATTAATTAATTTATATAAAAATTATATATAAGGTCCTGAAAATTCCTTGTTTTTTTTTTTTTGGAGGTTTTTTTTTGTTTCTATAGTTTAGCCAAATGACTATATTCTCATAACAAATTTTGACCTAATAATAAGATGTATAATGATGAATTCACTAAAGACATCATACGAGGGGTGATCAAACTTAAAGTAAACTATATTTTAGGTATTTAATAAGCATATTATTACTGAAATATTCATATTTTTCAATGTGTAAATTGGAGGTCTTTGACAGCAAATTGCTTAATTAAAAACATCTCTTTTCAAACTTGCTTTCACTGGGGCAACAAAAGTATCATTTTTAACCATCTGCCTTTCTTCACTAAAATGACCAATCCAATCATTGATTGAATTTATAGGAAATCTTTTATCTTAAACTTTGTACAGATTATTATATGCTACTGCAAATGGATTTCGAAGATATTATTACAATAAATTGTACAGTTGTTTGTTGAACACGAGTGAGACAATCGCTTTTCATCACTAGTGACCTACATAGTAACATCATTTTAACATTAATGTGATGTCACAATCAAGGAACAACACTTTATTTAGGATATGGTATTTATAGAACCTGTGTATGGCTATGTTTGTGCCCAATTTTTTTTTAATCTGAATGTGGTTATGTAGATATAGAGATAGTTCGCAAACTTTTTGATCACCCTTCGTAATTACTCTTTTATTTATTTTATATGCATAAACAAAGTGTGTTTTGTGATTTTATTGTGAAAATGTTTTTGCCTGTTAGTTTAGTATCACGCTTAAAAGCTTGGATCCTGAATCACCTTGTTTTCAAATTTACATTTTGTTACATACACTGAATTTATTTTTTTTTATCATGTAAATTACATACATGTACATTCAATATTTTATGCCCATATTTTGCATATGACTTACTTGTCAAGGACAATTGATATGGTTTTCGGTTATGTCAGATGATAAAAACTTTACTTTTTAATTTACACCTTAAATATTTATTGAGGATAAACACTTTTATGTAAACACCTAAAATATTTACTGAGGATGAAATTTTGTGTTTGTAGAATTTCCTTTGTATTCCAATTTGATTTTGTTCATCTTAAAAAGCAATGTATGGGAAAGGAAATGTGCAATATTTTTTCTATGTATTAAAAATGTTCTTTTTAAAAAGTATATATTTCATTTTTGCATGAAAACTTACTCTGGGTTATTTTATCTGTTTGGCAAAAAACAGAGCAGAGTAGACTCATGGCTAAAAAGGTATATCCATTATATTAGAAGAGGATGGTATAAAATCCCTGAAGCATTTTTAAAGGGGTGACAAATTTATAAAACTAAAACGCAATGTTAGCTAGCAAAGATAGATCTGAGTCGAATGTATTTTTCTTTAATAAATGTTCTGACGTGAACACGTTCATAAAGTAAAAGCTACAAGCTGTGGCTCAGCTTGCACAAAACTGATAAGTTTCAGTTGATGCATTATTTTTTAAAGAATGGGAAGCATACAAGGTGAGAATTTCTGAATTTTTAAAGTTCATGGCAAGTTTTTATTTTTCAACAAATATTTTGTCATCAGTTCTTTTATTGTATGACATTTAAATTATTAGTTGTCATTTAAAAGGCATATTTAGTGTTATATCAGAGACATTAAAAATGATTTTTGAACATGAATGACAGAGTCAAGTCAGCATTTTAATTTAAATTGCAAGAAAATAATGAAATTTCTAGTATATTTCAATAAATATGGTGTGATTCTTTTTTAGATATGAAAATTTCTTTTAAAAAAAGTAGAGGTACTGTGAACACTGTACTTACTAAATGATACGAGTAAATGTACCCCTCCCTCCCATTTAAATTATAATGCAAAGTGCATGTTTTGCTCTTGGAAACCCAAAGTAAGAGTCAGATCAAAAAGGAGTTCACAATGGTTTTTTGTAACAAAGAATCTGTGAATTCAAAGTATTATTAAAGTTTATTCAGTGGTATACCATATGAGGAGTTGGGGAAAATAGATGGGTACCCTTCAGTGGTATTGAAAGAATGGCAGGTCTTGAAATATTTCGCTACGGGATACCCGAAATTTATGTCCCATTAGAAAATAAGTAGGAGGTGTACAATGGCTTTATGTAGCAAACATTCTATAAAAGTCATTAAATTTCACTTATGGTATAGGAGGAGTTCGGATAAGAGATGGATACATGTATCTCAAATCAGACGGACGGACGTACAGCTACACAGACGGACACTCTGATTACTATATACCTTCACACTTTTCAAGCGGGGGAAAACGAACTACTAGAATTTTTATTATTTAATTACATAAGATAAAGAAATAAGACTTTATAGCAGACAAGAAACTGAATGGTGAATGCGTATTCATTAGTTGTGTTCAGTTCTAATCACTGCCAATCAGTTCGCTATAGGGAAAGTTGTCGATAGAACCGTTACTTGCATTAATTTTTGTTGTTAGTTTACCATTGATGTCTTTTCTAGTAAAATATCCAAATATGAAACAGATTTACCTCACTTCATGATTATATTTTATGTCGAGTTTAATGATGATAACAGGTTTGTGATCAATAATTAAAAGCACTACGTGTACCTGAAAAATGTCGGAGATGAAAACTTTAAACTGCCGAAAAATGAAGTCTAAAAAAGGTTGTAAATGAAACGTGTAAAATGTCGAAAAATTTCGGAAATGAAATGCAGTCAATCATAAACAATCTGTTAGGTGTTACTTCTATAGGTAACTCCATGTACATGTATAATGTTTCTTTTCTGAATTAAAGAACAAGTTCAAAAAATAGACTTCTTCAGAAAAGACACTTTTTCTGCATGGAATTACTTGTGACATCTTTAATGTATAAATTTTGCACGATTTATCAATAGTGTTTAAATTGCATGTACAATATATGTAACTGGTATTTTTAAACTGCATTCTGTAAAATGAAAAAATCTATGAAATCTTAAATCATTGACGCATCCACAGAAATTTTATTAAGAACAAGGTTCAATAATGGCCTTATTTGGCCCAGTGAATTTCTGAAAAACCTGACACTACTTAGTTTTAGTTAACAATTGATGCATTAAATATCACTTAGATCTTTGGTGATTGCGTATCTATAAAAAGTGACGTGATTTTCTGACTAATCAATGCATTATGACGCCAAGAAATCCGTCAATTTCCTCATATTCTGAAAAAGTCTACAAAAACGGCCAATTTTTAAAGCAGTTTTTCGTTATTTGATATAGAGCGCAACCTCTGATCTAAAATATGCAACTAGTAAATGTTAGAACTGTTTCTGAGGATTTTAAAACATGTTTGATTTTTTGGATCAGAGAGTGCGCTCATATTATTTTTCTTCACTGAAAGTACCCAAACGTCGTTTTACCTTCAAATTCAAAAACATTGCAATTTCATAAAGCCAGTTCTTCAAGACCTGGACTTGAAAGATAAACTTTTAATAGAAAATGAGACAATAGGTCTCTATTTTATCTTAATGCTTCAAATGGAACATCAAGTGTTAATCAACTGGTATATTTACAAGGCCATTTTTATGCACAAAGGGAACCTAGCTCTTTAAGGGTGGCAAATATTGTTCATCAGCTCTTCTGAGCCAAAAGCAGGCCCAAAGAGTAACGGTATGGCCATTTGAGCGGCGTGCGTCAATTTTTTTTTAAAAAATATTGGCCATAACTTAAGATCCCTTGACCAATTTTCGCTCAAGAATTATTTGCTCAAGGGCTCTCATTTACGCCAAAATTAGGGATGTAGCCCTTAAACAAGGGGGTAGAATTAGGATTTTATGTTGTATGAACGTCCCTCTCGAGAATTTTTCACTCATATGGAGACGCCACCATTTGCCGGTGGAGACCTGCAATTTTGTCCTATAATCGGCACTCAGGGCCATTGAGCAGGGAGTGATTTTTTTCGTGCCAGCACTACTGCGACACGGGACCTCGGTTTACTACATACGGTCTTATCCGAAGGACAGGTTTCGACGTCCCCCAGTTGGGTTCGAACCCGCGACGTTAGGATCAACTCCTTACTTCACGACTCTAGAGCAGACGCTCTAATTATATAACCACTGCACCACACGGACGACGATATTATTAGGAAAATAAAAACAAAAGTACTGGTTGCTACAAGACCTCGCAAACCACCGGGTCAGACTATTAGCAAAGTTATATAGAAAGATATGGATATGTTGTAGTTTACGAATTTACAAGGCTTCCCCATGGGGCAAAGGGCGTGGTCTCAAGGCAAAGTTGGCCAACAATAATTATGTTATGTTAAAACATTGATATTTTGCCTTACTATAAGGACGAGGATTAATTATGAAATGTTTCATATGAAGGCATAATTTGGGCATTTAGGGCCTATGATCATCAAACTTTGTCAGTTGATGCATCTTGAGTCTACGAAATATGTATCCCAGGACCCGAATTGCATCAAATGATAAAGTTTGATGATTCTAAGCCAAACAGTATCCGCAATATTAATATGTACCACCCCCCCCCCCCCCCCAAAAAAAAAAAATCAAAAGGTCACAGGGACTGAATGCCAAGACGCATCAATTTAAAAGATTTTATGATCCGAACCTTTCTGACTTTAAATGTTTCGAAAAAGATAAGCCACAATATTCAAAAAATAGATGGCTTAAATTGAATATGTCAGGTACTTATTGGTTTCGAATTATCGAACATTGTCAGTTGATGCATGTTGTGTATTCAGAGTATGTCGACTGAAATGAAGGTACATGTAATTGTGCATGACCTAGCTTTGAAATTACGTGAATTTATTCAATATTTCAGGTTAACTTATTGCCTTCGAATCATAAAACCGTGTCTGTTTATGCATTTCACTTCTTCTGAGAAAGTCGAATTAAAAGTATGTCACCATGACATACTTCTGAAGTTTTAATGCTTTAATAAAATATTTTAAGTAATAATTGGTTAGAATAATAAGACTTTGTCCGTTGATGCATCTTGGGTCCTCAAGACAACTGATAGGTACATGTAGTTCACCTTCACCTACGCTCAGGTAATAAATTGGCTTAGAATCATCTTGGGGTTCTCAGAGTGTTTTATCATAAATGAAGGTGACGATGATCTATCTTAGGATTTTAAGGACTTTATCTAAATATACAGGGTTAAAATAGGAGTGATAAGTTGTAATTGTAAATTTCATCAGAATAGGCCCTAGGCCCCTTGTTATTATATCTGACTAGTGTTATTTTAACAACTTCAACAGCAAGCATGTTATTTAATAAAATAGAGGGTAAATACGGCTGAAAATATACTAGTAGAAAAATCCCACTATAATAGGGATATTCCACTATTATATAGAATTGTTGTTGCCCGCCAACCAGTGAGATTGATTAATTGTATATTTGTTTAACGTCCCATTCGATAATTTCGATAATTTTTCACTCATACAGAGACGTTGCAACAGTAAGAAACTTCTGTCTATGTTGACGTTATTCCAATTATTCTAATCTATTGGGATACAGAAGTAGAGAGTTTCCAGAAAAACCATAGGCCTCGTAATCCTTAGTGCCAGAAAACATCAGTCCAAAGCCTTTTCCGTTAATGGTAGACATTGTAACTTCACCTTCGGCTACTGTAATAGACCTAACGTTGTATGTGTCATTTCCTACTGATATATTCTAATTCAAATTTATCATAGGGTCTGGGAAAAGAAGTACCAATATTGCAGTTCTCTCTGAACTGGGTAGACAACCAATATTTTATTCTATTATTATAGCAATTATATCTTACTGGCACAGACTGGAAAACATGCCTGAAAACTCTTTGTTATACAGTGCATACAAAGAAAGCATTATCTTGGACAGTTGTAATGTAAATAGTTGGTTTTCAAATGTAACATATTTCTGTAACAGAATGGGCATAGATTTGTCAAGATGTAAATCAATGAAACTAATAACTTTAAAGAAACATCTGAAAAAAATTATTAGAGAAGATTTCCTTCAATATTGGTTTAAACAAAGAGATGATGGTTGTCTATCGGGTAAACTTACAACATATTTCTATATAAAAAGAAGTTTTGAAATTGAAAAGTATTTATTATTAAAAAATTTTGAACAAAGAAAAATTATATGCAAATTTAGAGTGAGTTCACATAACCTCAGAATAGAAAGTGGAAGGTACGAAAAAAAACTAAACTCTGCTGGAGAGCAAACCACCCTTGCAAGAAATGAAAGAATTTGTAGAATGTGCGACATGAACTGTGTGGAAGATGAGATACACTCACTGATTGAATGTCCATTATATAAGCATGATAGAGATGACTTTTTTAATATTATTGCTAAAAGTAATAAAAATTTCTATACTTTAACAAATAAAGAAAAATTTTTATGGATTATGTCTAATGAAGATGACATGTTGCTTATCAAGCTGGGTAATTTTTTAATCAATATCTTTAAAATAAGAAATAGCAAATTATGCAATGTTAAACAAAGAAACAAATAAATACAAAAGAGTAATATATAGAAATACTTTAAACAAACTTTTATTTACAGTATATTGATTATGTATGTTGTAATCCCCAACTGCTGTAACATCATTTATCTTTTGTTAGTTACTGCTATCAATTTTGAATTTCTGCTTGTATGTTTTTTTTTCCTTATTACTTGTATGCCCTGATGGGCCCCAAATTGGTATTAATAAATCTTATCTTATCTTATCTTATCTTATCTATTCTCTTCAAATATTATCGCACTTTCTTGTATTGGTAAATAGTTCATTTGAACAGATCCTCGAAATGAAGCATCAATCATAATAGATACAAAATTGCTAACATAACCCGGTGGGACGACGATTTTATAATAGTCAAGCACAGGTACTTGTGGACAGGACCCCCCCCCCCCCCCCCCCCCCGATGTTCAACCCCGGGGCTTATCGGAATTTTTTTTCAAAAGGTATCCTTATTACACTTATTCATCATGTGTACAATATGAAAAAATCGTCAAAACCCCAAAACAATCGCTCCACAAAAACATACCCCACTATACATTATAAGGGAGATAATGTATAGTGGGGTATGTTTCGGGGGGGGGGGGTCCTGTCCACAAGTACCTGTGTAGTCAAGGTACTGATTTATCCCAGGTACAATAGTCATGGAAGGATCCCCCATTTCAGAACTTTTAGAATTTAATCCAAAGCTAGTTACTGAGACTGGATTTTTTGAATGAATAAAACAGGTTTGGGTGTTTGTAATACGTGTGTCAAAAGATTGTGCGACATCTAATGACAACGTTTGGCTTACACCTTCAATGGTCTATGTGATATTTGTGTTCTGTGTGGCTGTTATGCGAATCTTTGCGTCTCTGTCATCTGAATAAGGAGGAACAATATAAGTGTTATCAACGCTTTCTGTCGGCGGTAACTGCTCAATAAGATGATCGCAGGCACCGATATTCTCCAGTTCATTGCAATCATTACCGGAGAAGGTTGCTATAGGAGCTGAAGATTCAATTATACTTCCAGTCAGATCCGTATCGTGAGCAATTTGATATGTTTCGAAACTGTCAAGTGTGAGATGAAACGTATTCCCGCTCGTAAAAATTTCGCCTCCAATGTTCAGAGGGATGTTTGTTTCCATATTAAAGGTAATCGTTATAGTAGTGTTGTCTGTAATAGCAGCCACCGCAAACTGACTTTTTCTGCTTGTTATCGGCCGTGAAGATATCACTATATACTTAGTTGACAGTTGATTTAAAGGAATGTGGGTAGTACTTCCTGTAGTGGCGCTTGCTCTATCGTGACTTATAACAAAGACGTCGTGAGATGTCTCAAATAAAATTGCTTTTGCTTCTTTCCTGAAACTTTCTAGTTCTATAGAGCTCGGCATTACAATATGTTGATTGGATAAAATATTGGTTTGCCTGTCTATCTGGGATTTCAGTGATGGATTGAGATTCGGTGACGTTGTTATATTCAAATCAGTACCATTATCGGATGTGACGTACACTGACTTCGTGGTAATCATAATGTTTGTCATGAACACCACTAGAAAAGCTTTTCCTCGGCTTCCTACAAAAATAATGTTTTAAATTGTTTCTTAATATCGTTTTGAAAAGATTAATTTATTTATTACATCAACGCTTTGAATGTAGAAACTAAACTACCTGTATATCCTTTCACTGTGATAAATGGGCGATACTGTAGAAAAATTATGTTTTGAAAATTTGTTTGCACACAGCGTTGCAGTTATGAGATTATATCTTTCAAAACTTAATGATTCATTGCGTAAGTATAACTGACCAATAGTTGTATTCTTGGCAAAAATTGGAACAGGTCTTGTAGTTGTTTCGGTCTTACTGCAACAGTTGAAGTTATGCCATTCTTCAAATCATGTCGTTCTTATTAAAAAAGCATCAATTTAAAGTTATTATTAAGGATTATGTAATGTACATTTTAAGGCATTAGTAGCGTTTAAATTGGAGGGAAATTATGTTTGAATCATGATTTGATTCAATGATTACATATACGAATGAATGTTATGTAGCGATAGAAACACATGCGTTTTCTACTCTTTCAGATTTCGCAGGCATACAAATATACATTTTTAGACTATATATGTTTTATTTACACACCAATTCATGCATTGTCTTTTAAATAGGCATTACTTTCCAGCAGAAAATCAATAAAGTGTAAAAAGTATAGCTAATATACCTTCATGTTTTAAGAGTAACACTACAGTAGTCGAAACTGAGGCAGAAACCAACAGAAACAACAAAGAAAGTAGAAGGTAAATCCATAGCTTCGATTTATCTTCAGGAATGTCAGGAACTATGAATTCCTCAGGCTTAATGATGTACTGGATGAAAAAAATACCTTTTTGGATACATTTTGTGAATATAAAGCAGTTTCAGATAAATATATTTTTCATCCATGATATACAAGTTAAATCACATTTAATTATCTTGTAAGTTTTACCTTTACGTTTTTCGAAGCTGTAAACCTTCGGATAGGAATATTGTTGAACTCTTCTTTCTGTTGAAAGTAGATTATTATGTGAATGCAAGAATTCTTTTGTTATTTAGCATTTCGGGTAGTTTTCCTTTCACTCCTGTACATGTATGTTCTAATCTTTTTGTAAAAAAACATGTTGCATATACAATGTACTAGCAATTTGATGTATTTTTTAAAATTTTAAATGAAATAATACTAACTTACAACTCTTTACCTTTTTAATACATAAGATATCCTTTATCCCCATCCTGAACAATTAAAGATGTGATGTGGTTTAAGTGTTGATTAGATACAGTAAATCAAAAACAAATTCTAAAGCCTATCTACATGGTACTTCTTAAAAATTTGTACCTAATGCTGACTAAATGGACTCATTCCGATTGTCGAATCTGTAACGTATGTCCTAGCTTTTATATATCTTTAAGCATGAAGTCTTTTTTTTTAGAAACCAATTCTTTGCCAAAAGCGGTTTTCATATCTCATACGAAAGAATGATCTATTTGAAGATTGTTTGCACTTTTGATATGTGTTTTATTCTTTGTCAAAATCTTGACAATGCAAAAAGCAAACACATTCATTAGACATGTTAGAATTCATTGATAAGTATATACTCTTGATCGTTTTTTAGGTATCTTACGCAGATTGCTTTATCCGTAAAGGTATACTTTTATCTTAAAGGTGTCAATAATATCACTCCGCGGTATAAGTACAGTATTGATTTAGAACTTGACCTTTATTTTGAAAATTTCCACCAATGAAAAAGTCCATAGCCTTGTCTTGAGCTTCCTCAAAAAATAATGATCAAAACATACGATAAATAATTTGCAGAAAATCTTTCTGATATTTGTGTTAGTCGTGGTTTTAAGAAAAAAATATTATCATGTTTAATTTGTAAAGTAGAGGGAGATGTCGGTTTTTTGTTAAAGTGTTTTATGTGCACAAGAAAAGAATTAAAATAATTAATGCAGTTCTCATTTAATAATTGATGGTATTTTTAATTTTCAAAATAAAAATTGCTATTAAATTAACAAAATGATGTAAAGTAGATAATTGAATTTAGAAAATAACTTTTCTTTATTTTGTAGGCATACTTCAGTTAAACGAACCACACGTCAAGCGATAACAGTCTTTCTTTAAAAAAATAAATAAATAAAGATTAGAACTACATAAATAAAAAGAAAAGTTTGGCCTATGTGACATTTTGATAAATCGATTCCTAAATTTCAATAGGATTGGGACCATTAAAAGAATATGAACATAACCATGATAATTACTAAAATTGGCGTTCTTTTATATTTCAAATTTACTAAAAAACGCAATCACTGAAAGAATTTCCTGTAGTTACAATGTATTAGTAATTTTAGTAGTATGCCTCGTAAAGTGTTCGTTCTTTTTCACTCCTACGTTGATTCAGAAATCGTATTCAGGCGAAACAATAGAGAAAAATATATTGTTTTACAATGTATATGTATCATTGTCTACCAGTTGATTCGATACGAAAACAATGTTCGGTATAAAAGACTGTTTTATACTGGGCAAGTTGATAAAAACTAATTATAAGCTGGGAAAACAAAAACATCAATATTTTTGTTGTTAAATGTCAGCATTTTGCAAATTCGTTTGTTGATGCGCTGAACTTTATAGCTGATACAATTAAATAAAGTCAAATGTTGATTCAAGTTTTTTAATACAAATCTCGTAAATATTATTATTTTTATTCTGATATGCCGTTTACCCGACTATGACAAGGAGCTCACGAAGGATGTGTCTTGTGAAAGGGGGTAAAGCTCTTCTCCATCATGGCACCTGATCCCATCTCTGAAATTTAAGGAGTCCGTCTTTGTTTTGTTCCCTTTTAGTATTGCATGTTTTAGTGGACCTTTAATATCTCAAATTTAAAATATGACATATAGAGATAACAAACAGATTTGAAGCTCAAAAGTCCATGCAAACAATACAATTTAGGAGCAGAGCAAACACGGATCTCTAAACATCAGAGGTTGGATCAGGTGCTGTGGAGGAATGAGCATCCCCCTACAGATGCACACATGTAATAGGGTGTAGACATCGTTTTTGAACAGTTTCGCATTGATGCCATAACTGACGAAAAATCATTGCATGGATCTAGTAATTAAACTCTTAATGATTAGTGAATAAAAAGGCAACAGCATGCTGTGCAGTTTATTTTTAACTGTTCCAAGAGAAACACTTTTCATGTACCGGTATTTGGATCCAAAGAAATACTAATGATTAATTTTCACATGAGTAAATAACTTCAAGCCGAAATTATTTACAAAGCTACCTTGAAAATCAATTATGGAAATAATCTCAGCTTATTTTACAAACTTTTGATTATATCTTTGCTTTCAAAAGAAGAAATTTAAATGCTAGTAAAATTTCTTAACCAATATTATACTTAGTATACCTGTACATCAACTGGCATTTTCAAAATTTAGTGCAATAACTTGATATTGAATTTTAAGCAATGCACCAGCGGACAATATATTGTATTAATTAAATGATTTTTTAGCAGGGTTTATGAATTTTTGCATCATTGTCTACATCATAACCTCTAAAATTTGATGCCTGTTTTTAAGTGTACTTACACAATTTAAAAAACTTTCATGGTCCTCTTTAAAAAAAATGCTTTGCATCTTTCCTTTAGATCTTCACTCACGACAGGATAATCATACTTATAGCATATGATTATTGATTTATCATTATCATTATGGTGAAACTTTTGTTAAATGCATGTTTTATCAGCTGTTTTTATTATAAGAAGTGTTTTCCTCTCTATAATTTAGTTAGATGATGAAAAAGAAAAAGAAAATGACTAGAAATTTTTGGAAGAGTTGGAAAGTATGGAGGATGAATTTTTAAAAGAATACCACCAGAAGAGGATAGAAGAAATAAATATGTAAGTTTGAATAAAAGATAAATACAAATTGAAAATGTTTGGGAGTACTTAAAATTTTTACAATTTGTAAGACAACATTTGCACTCGTATCCCCTACTCATTTCAGAATATCAGTAGATATACACATAGTACAACATATTTCTGAAAGCTACTTATGATTTTTACAATGACTCTATTTGAAAAAGGACTTGTTCTGCTTCACAGGCCTTCATATTGCTTTGATCTGACCCACATGTACTATAAAAAAAGAGAAAAATACACACGTTGGTCAGATCAAAGCGATCTGAAGGCCTGTGTGCTGCTGTGATTGGTTATTCATGAAACTGAATTCATTTTAGCAGAAAATAACTTTATTCAAAGATAACAGTTTATTTATTTTTTTTAGTACATTTGCTTTCTTCTTTATTTTATAATTCCTTTCACTCTGCCGAAGCTGTCACTTGTGTTCATTTTTCAGACCCAAATTTGGCAAATTGATAGAAATATCATCTGCTAATTTTGTGAGTGAAATTAATAAGGAACAGCCACAAGTCATAGTCATTATTCATCTGTATGAAGACGTGAGTATAAATCATTTTTAATTTCTTGCTTGTTATTTCTTGGAATTTCTTAAACTTTATTTGACTTTTAAACTTGAACCATTGATAGAATTCCTTTTTATGTTGTTGTTTTATACTTTGCAGGATGTTGAAGCCTGCGAATCCATGAATGGTTGTTTAAACTGTCTTGCTCAGGAATACCCCACAGTTAAATTCTGTAAAATCAGGGCATCAAATGCCACCCTTAGTTTGAATTTTGTAAGTGATAGAATTAAAGAGGAACCAACTTTTGAAAGTTATTGTAAAAACGAATAATTTTTCAGGAAAACATTTTTTTTTTTACATAAGGTTTTGTTGTATGTATATGATCAATTAATACTTCAGCTTAACCCCCCATGAAAATTTATGATTTCACATTCACAGTATCATATTTTCTGTGATATTCACTCAGACATAGGATATATATGATACATTTTTAAAAGAAAGTTTTGACTTAATCTTGTAAGAAGTAAGATTGTTTTTTTTTATCCCAAATTATTCCCCAGATGATCAAGGTATTTATATTACTCATTTAATTTCCTTCTGGTTTTAGTCCAAGAGTGGTGTGCCTGCCTTACTGATTTACAAAGGGGGGAGAACTCATAGGAAACTTTGTCCGAGTGTCAGACGAACTCGGGGAGGATTTCTACGCCACTGATCTTGAGAGCCTAAAAAAAGAAATTAATCTATATATAATTATAGCTACAAGTAATGAGTTTTTCCTTACTTTTGAAATACTGTGTCCTTAAAAAAATCTCTGCAATTAAGAATGCCAAACATTTCAATCCATTCAGTCTGGCACATGTATTTACTGGATTGAAAGTTGGGAAAATGAAATTTTGATACATGTTTATTAGAATATGGTTCCAAGGTTACAATATTATGCTGCAGAAATAATCATCTATACATACTGAGATTAAGAAGAGTCAGTGACGGTTTTGAAATGACCACATTGCAGCTTGTACCAAGCCTCTTAAAGAAGAAATTTCATATTTAAGTCTATGTATAGCAATAGCTAAAGGGAGTTAACATTATATTATCAATGCAGTAACAATGAACATTTTATTCAGTTTTGAAGTATTTATTCAGTTAACTTCTTGTATTTTGCAGACACAGTTTTTTACCTAATCCCGATATAAACAACAAGATTATTTACGACCGAATCACTGGAGAGAAAAGAGTCCCAACTGCTGAGGATGAAGATAGTGGTAGTGACTTTGATGTGGATTAGGCATTTTTAATGCATGAATGATCTGTGTTCTTATTTTTTCATGATTTTTTTTATTTGCCTTTAAGAAAACAAATGAAAGTTTATATTAAGTATATATGAGTATTGCATTTTTTACATTGATGACTACATGTACAGTTGTCTTGTATAAATCTTTGATTGAGTTTGCATTTACTTATAATATTCTACAAATAAGTGAATTGGTGCAATGCCATATATATGTAATGATGAAAAAACCCATCCTCCTTAAAAAAATATTGCACTTGCATTTTATTTTAAATTTTTCAAAAGATCTTTAAAATAGCTTATATTTATAAAATTGCATATTTTTTGGCTTGACCTTTACCCAATAACTTGCAGTTTCTAATTTAATTTGTACAGGGTGAATTTTTATATCTTTTAAAGGAACTAAAAAAGGGAAATATACTTGTGTATAAGGTATTTTTCCCTGTCTGATGATGTATATATGTAGCACCTGTTTTGCATGTTAATTTTTTTTCCTGTATTGTATTTCTTCAGTATCATAAATAATATCACAATAGGCATAAATTTTGAAGATTGATTGGAAATTGTTTGAACAGTTTAGTCAAAAACTATAATGAGATTTGATAGAATTATAAATTCAGTGAAGTCAACATAATTTATTTACTATTACATTTATTTCTTTTTTAAAATTCTTTGTAATGACATAGTAGATTTTATGCTTTTGTTGTGTACTGTCACTTGACATGATATTAATTTAGGGCCAAGCTTAACTGTTTGCAGGTACCTTTTGAAACTGAATCACAAATTTTTTGGACCAAAACTGAGAAACTGTAAATGAACTCTCTTTTTTTCTTAATTTTTTACATATTTCTATTATATCAACCATAAACATTTAGTAATACATATATTTTTCATATTACTAATATTGGTTGGATTAAAAAAACTGTTTTGTTTAAAAAGTATTTTACACTTAAAGTATATACTGAAGATAAAATGTTTATTAAAAAAAATTGTGTGCAATATTTTCTTAAGATATAAAAAATAATTTTTTTGGAAGTATGTGTATAAGCTTCATTTGTTAAATTATGAAATCCCAAGGCATTTTCAAAAGGAAACACAATTTATATTGGTCTTGTGCAACAAGATCTGAAATTTGTGTTTTTAGCTCACCTGAGCCGAAGGCTGAAGTGAGCTTTTCTTCTCAAGAACCACTGGTCCAGAAAAGCTGAAACTTACGTCGAAGCATCCTGGGATAGTGTAGATTCTAAATTGTTCAAATCATGACCCCCGGGGGTAGGGCGGGCCACAATGGGGAATCAAAGTTTTACATAGAAATATATAGGAAAAATCTTTGAAAATCTTCTTAAGAACCACGGGGCCAGAAAAGCTGAAACTTATGTGGAAGCATCCTGGGGTAGTTAAGATTCTAAATTGTTCAAATCATGACCCCGGAGGTAGGGCGGGGCCACAATAGGGAATCAAAGTTTTCCATAGAAATATATAGGCAAAATCTTTAAAAATCTTCTTCTCAAGAACCATTGGGCCAGAAAAGCTGAAACTTATGTGGAAGCTTCCTGGGATAGTGTAGATTTTAAATTTTACAAATCATGACCCCCGGGGGTAGGACGGGGCCACAATGGGGAATCAAAGTTTTACATAGAAATATATAGGAAAAATCTTTGAAAATCTTCTTCTCTACAACCACTGAGCCAGAAAAGCTGAAACTTATGTGAAAGCATCCTAGGGTAGTGTAGATTTCAAATTGTTCAAATCATGACCCCCGGTGGTTGGGCGGGACCACAATGGGGAATCAAAGTTTTACATAGAAATATGTAGGAAAAATCTTTGAAAATCTTCTTCTCAAGAACCACTGGGCCAGAAAAGCTAAAACTTATGTGCACATGGAAGCATCCTGGGGTAGTGTAGATTTCAAAATGTCTAAATTATGATCAGTGGGGTAGAGTGAGGTCGCAATATGTATTAAAAGGAGGAAATCTGGTAAAGAACAGAATGGTCAAAGCTTCTCAGGTGAGCGATGTGGCCCATGGGCCTCTTGTTTCTTCAATAAATGTTCTGATTTGAATTATATGATCTTAAATTAACTAACAATCCGTAGCTGCAGGACTGTAGGATAATGGTTTTATGAATTAGTCTTTGTTCCTAACCAAAGGCCTTTAGATCGCTTAAAAAAATTTGTGTGTAAACATTTTTTTTTTGCAACACCTCAATTTTTTTTCTAAGCGATCTGAAGGCCTGTGTTCCTAACGCTACAGATCCTGTAATAATTGTTTTTTGCAATTCATGGCGCAAGATTTTCTGCGCAGGGTTGGGGAGAATTTTTCTCTTTGAAGGTTTGATCAATCAATTACCTTTCATTCTCCATTTCTAGATATTTATTTTAACTAACTCACCCTTTATAGTTGTCTCTATGAAGGAATTTACATAGTTAATGCTTATCCAGAACAGCAAAAACTATAAATTTACATGTATATAAGATTGCGTGCATGGATTTAAGCTGTATACATGTATTAGTTAATCAAAGCACAGTCCAAGAAATAGTTTGTATCTTTCATATTTCTGATAACAATTCATAAAATGATCAAACGTTATGAGCATACATTCATTAAGTAAAAATGTGATCAAAATACCCAACTCTTTATAATAGAAATTTAAGTCCACTCCTCAACAATTCTGATTCTAAGTTAACCTGACAGGCTAAACCATGCAATGTTTATTCACTTTTACCTTTCATGAAAGGCTATGCTATTGCATATACTAGTAATATTGTACAGTGTAATTTGTTTTGTTATTTTGAACATATTTTATTGATATCAATCAAAAGGATTGGAAACAAGTTCTAAATAACTTAAAGAATTCCTCTCCTTATATCATACAATATGTCATGCAAAAAGAAAAAAAATAATACAATTGATGCATGAATAAATAGATACATTATAATGTAATACATCATTTAGAAAATCTATATGTTTCGTCAATAAATTTATGAACAGCAGCAAAAATAGTGTTATTTATCTGCAAAGGCAAATTAATGTCACCACATTATAATATAATAATATCAATAGAAACCAAATCAAGCATGAACAAATGATTAAAAAGAGTACTTCTAGCATTAGAATAATTTGTGCATGCAAAAAAGAAATGATACACATCTTCATTTTTTCCACAGAAACATAATGGACTACTTACAATATTTCGTTTATATAGATCATGGTTAAGTATACAGTAATGTCTTAACTTCTTCTTCTTCTTTTCCTATAAAGTGAAGGGCCGCTGCTGCGGCATTTTCTCACTTGGTTAAAAACGTGTACGTGAGGGGGAGTCTTGGTATGTATGATATTTGTGTATCGTTTGCCAAAAGAAAAGTATGGTGGTGGAATATCAATTTTTGTTGTCAAGTTTTTTCGAAATGTTTGACAGTGTAATAATATACAGTAGATTGGTAATCCTTGCTAAAAAGTTGATTATATATATATTTTTCTAAATATGTTCCGATCCCTATATTTTCACCTGAAAGAAAAAGAAGACATTGTTTAAAATATTAATTATCTTCTAATTTTTATGAATAACATAGGAATATATATATAAGGGACAGCAGAATAAAAAGAGACTGAAATATTAGTCTCTTTTACGGGTTTTCGGTTGGGTTTGTCTTATTCTTAAGTCAAATTACCTACAAATAGTATTTCACACTAGGCCTGTATATGATAAAAAAAATCAAAAATGTTTGCTATCAATACAACTTGGTATTTTGACTTTTATTTTTGTGAATAGTCAGAGTAACATTCCTCAATTACATCGCTAATCATCTTCAATGAAAATTGAATTATTAATACAAGTATAATGTAATGAATCTTAAGAATCATGATTGCTCCGATTTCCCCTACTATCATAGGCATCTCGAGACAGTGAAGAAAGTCAGTATCAACAAAGGTGCACAAGAAATGGTGTATGCTTAGATTCGTAAAAAATACAGGAGTAACATTCTTCTACATCTTTAGATCGTTCAAGCCAAGATTAAATTTCGACATTAAGTAATACTTAAAGATCTCGAAGTCATACAACTGGACAGAGTAACATTCCTCCAAACTTACAATTTCTCACAAAGAAAACTTAAATATATATCCAGAATGAATTTCAAAATTGAAGTACATTGATACTTTAAGATCTTAAAGTCACACAAATTGGACAGATTAACATTTCTCCAACCTTAAACTTGTTTATATTCAGACTTAATTTCAACATTGAAGTACATTAATTGTGTAAGACTTTACAAAAAAATTGAAATTACACAGAGTAACATTCCTCCAAACAAATACTATATAATACTTATTGACGTTACAGTTCTACCAAAGACAGATTAACATCTCTCTAAATTTTAGTCTCGTTTTTGTCAAGACTAAATTTCAACATTGAAGTACATTAATGCTTGAAGTCTCTACGGTTATACAAATTACACAGAGTAATATTCCTCCAAACAAATTCAATATAATACTTAATGACTTACAGTTCTACCAAATACAGAGTAACATTCCTCTAGATCTTAAAATCGTTTTTTCAAGGCTAAATCTCAACACTGTTGTACATTAATGTTTTAATATCTAACAGTCACACAAACTGGACAGAGTAACATTCCTCCAACCTTACAAATGTTTATATTTGGACTATTTAACATTGAAGCACATTAGTGCTTTAAGGTCTTAAAGTTATACAACTGGACAGAGTAACATTCCTCCAACCTTACAATTGTTTATATCCAGAGACGTAAATTCAATATTGCACTACATTAATGCTTGAAGATCTTACAGTCACACAAACTGGACAGAGTAATATTCCTCCATCTTTAAAATCAGACTTTATATCAACATTGAAGTACATTAAGGCTTTAAGATCTTAAAGTCACACAAATTGGTCAGAGCAACATTCTTTCAACCTTACAATTGTTTATAGCCAGAGATGTAAATTCAACATTGAATTACATTGATACTTAAAGATCTTTAAGGTCAAATAAATTGGACAGAGTAACATTTCTCCATCTTTAAAATCGTTCATAACCAGACCTAATATCAACATTGAAGTGCATTAAT
The DNA here is from genome assembly GCF_032062105.1 of Saccostrea cuccullata. NCBI lineage: Eukaryota > Metazoa > Mollusca > Bivalvia > Ostreida > Ostreidae > Saccostrea > Saccostrea cuccullata. The sequence goes on along the minus strand of NW_026926068.1, from coordinate 191,632 downwards.
GCTTTAAGATCTTAAAGTCACACAAATTGGACAGAGTAACATTCCTCCATCTTTAAAATAATTTATAACCAAACCTTATATCAACATTGAAGTACATTAATGCTTTAAGATCTTACAGTCATACACACTGGACAGAGTAACATTCCTCCATCTTTGAAATAGGTTAGAACCAGACTTAATTTCAACATTGAAGTATCTTAAGGGTTTGAGGTCTTACAGTTATACATATTGGACAGAGTTCATCTAACATTCCTCAAACTTTAAAATCATTTATGACAAGACTAAATATGAGAATCAGTTATTTTTATGTTTCAAGAAGTGGTGTTCAACCAATCACAAAGTAACATTCCTCCAAGACATATTTGCAAATCTAAGGTATTTGAAAAAAAAATGTTACTGTATCGTTACTTCTATACAAAATAAATATACAAACATACAATGTAACTACAGTGGACATGGACAATGAGCCCTACATTAATTGTGAAAGAGTCATTACAATGAAAAATTAAAGTCTAATACAATCACATTACAGTATGCATAGGCAAATGGTTGATTCATACGGATATTAACATACTAAACAAATACGTGCTACAAATGAATGTCTAAAATTTAAAAAAAGAATAGGTAAAACAAGATTGAAATTTAATTCATGTACAATAATTTTGCAAGAAATATACAATTGACCTCAAATACATAATAAAGAAATTCTTCTTGAGCAGCGCTTCAAGACGATTGATATGTTCGAAACATGTGATAATTTTATTAATTATTTGTTAGATTTCTTTTCCATTCCATATTCTGTAACAGATGTTATCATGGACTGTATTTCTTTCTTTGTAAGGACAAGTTTATCATCTTCCAAAACAGACTTTGAAGAACATATAATAAATTTTTTGTCCATTTGCATAACATCTTTGGTATTTAAGGTTAGACAAATATCTTTTATATCCATTGTTGTTAATGTTTGAGAAATTTTTCCGATGGGTTTTTTCGCGAATGTGATGTTGTTGGTTTTATCAATCATTCCTAGGTACACTTTCTCATTGAAATCAACAGCTACAACTGTAACCTGTAAAATCCAGCAAAAATGAATTTTAAGATGGGAAACATTAAATATCCAATATGTTCCTTTTAAAACAATGCAGATACAAATAAAGAATTTTAAAAAGAAATAATTCCTTTCCTTTTGAATAGTACAACGTATTTGAATATGAGCTTCTTTCCAGATATTAAAAAATTATGACTATTTTAAATCCATGTATTTTTTATTCTTTTGACAATACGATTTTATTATACGATGATTATCATACAATCAAATAGCTTGCAATTGTTCATGTAATGAGTTATCAGTATGCACTAGAGTTGGATTTATTTTTTACCTTGTTTTTCAATTCATCTTTTGGAAGAGAATGATCGTTTTTTGTGAGCTTTGTTCTTTTTTGATTTTCTGAAACCTGAATGTGAAAGAGCAGGAAAATTAATACTAGGAATAATTCATAACTGTGTTGAAAGGATTTTTTCATTGTAAACCTAGGACCAAACTTTTGTCTTCATCTTAATATTGAGCACAAGTAGAAAAATGATATACTGGTAAATAGAGCCGAAGGCTCAAATGAACTATTCCAATCACATTTTGTCCGTCGTCCGTCTATCTGTCTATAAACTTTTCATATTTTTGATTTCTACTCAAGAACCTTTGGACCAAATTTAACCAAATTAAGTACAAAGCATCCTTGAGTATAGGGGAGTTTAAATTGTTAAGATGAAAAAAAAATCCATTATCAAAGGGAGATAATAAAGAGAATACAAATTATGGTGGGTACAATTCAAAAAAAAACTTCTCAAAAACCACTAGACTGGGCAAGAAAAGCTTAAACTTACGTAGAAGCATCCTAGGATAGTGTAGATTATCAATTGTTCAAATCATGACAGAAAAAAAAATGATCAGCAAGGCTTTTTGATCATTACTGTGGACTTACTTTAAGGTTTAAATCCTCATCAGCAGGCCTCTTTTCACTCTTCTTCTTGTTGTCCTATATGTGCAAAAATGATAAAGGTGAAAAAGGTGAAGATATTGATATAGAATATATAAAAAAAATATTTTTTGTATTCAAGTTAAGTTCAATTTATTGGACAGGGGCATTTAATCCTTCGTAAACTGTGAAGCAATTGAAATGAATTCAAATCCAGTTTACAAAAATATATTTGGTAGGAGTTGCATATTGGTTCATTTTGTAGAATTTGAATCCTTTGATTTTCTGTCAATATATGAGTAAAGCGAATATAACTATATTAAAAACCGCTTAAACTTTCAAGTTGAACCAAATAAAAAAAAATAAAGCAAAAATTAGTACTCGGTTTTATAAGAGTCATATTGTGATGTATGGATAAGGGAATTATAAACGTTGATACTAGCATTTATAGATTATGCATTTAGAAACTTGTATATGTACTTGATATATATATTAACACATTTATCTGAGAACTTGGATCTTGCTCTTGCAGCGGCATCTTCTGCCAACATACACTTCTCACGCTCACTGGTAACTTGGTTCTGAAGGTTTTCTTCTGATTTCTGAAAAGAATATATTTTCATAAATGAAATGAACCTCTGCCCCCTTACGCAAAGATCTTTGTATCTAAAGATACATTTGCAGTGTTTATGAATGATATACAGCTTTACTTATTCAGCAATATGCAGTACAAACTGAGAATTAGTATTACAACAGTGATGACTATTTTACAAAGTTTTTACCATGTAACCTTTTAATTAAATTTTATCTTACTATATAACTATATATAAATTTCTTAAAACTTCGAAATTTGAGTACATCCTGGTAATTAAAAATATCATTTGTTTACACAATAAATAGATTAATAAATAATATAATGGCTTCTTCAAAAATGATATATTTAGGTATCATACCCTTAAATTCAAAATCTCTATTTCCTGTTCATGTATTTTCTCCTTTAACTGGTCCAATTCTTCCTTTTGCTATAAATGTGAAATCATTCATCAGAGCTACTTATACAAAGAAAATGGTTTTTGTTGCAGAAAAACTGTGTAAATTTTACCTTTAGTACTAATTCTGAATATGTTGATATTTTTTTCTCAGCCTCTTTAATCTTTTCTTCCGATTCTTTCATTTGTTGACGCAGCTCAAGAACTTGCCTTTTGATCTTTTCATCTTCTTTGCTGAAATGTTGAAGAAAATAAAAAAAACTATTTATTTATGTGTTATGTGTTATGTGTGTGTTATACAACACTATAATTATACTCAACACTTTTAATTTATATTGGATACGTTTATATTAAGCTAAATTTAAAGGATTAAGTTTATCTGACCCATTCGTTTATTTACCTTTCTTCATCAATATGTTCTGAATCAGATAAATCCTTCTTGTCCTCGTTTGATGCACTTACTGTGTTACTAAAAAGAAAAAAAAACTGTCGCTACATCTGTCAAGTTTTTCTCTGGTTCTTACAAATCAAAATGCTATCAAACAACTTTAAATTTACAAGGGATTATAATCGGATACATAATTGCTAATCTATAAACCGCATGATTTTCCAATCGATTTACCTGTTAACATATATAATTCCGCATTTTCTTGTTGTACAAAATAAGTTCTTTTTTCTAAGAACCGCCATTCATTTATATAAAACTGATGTTTTATCACTTTATTTGTGTGAATTCCTGCTTTTAAAACCCCATATGCTGATTTAATTATTTCATGTCAGTTTAAATATAGACTGGGGAAAGTTATAGACCACGAATCATGGCTGCGAAATTATTATCTTTACAAAACAGTTTTCTCAAATGTTCAGATGAGTTGTCAACATATTTAAAAATAACATAGCCTGAAAACATCACTGAGTTTACAAAATATGCTTTTCATATATTCAATAGATAACAACAAATAAAGTGCCACACCACAGCATGATACACCCGTCTAAAAATTACAAGTGTAAAACACTTAAAAGTACGAGAAAAAATAATGTCAGTCTTGATGCTAAAATTTTCATGATTTTTCCATTCCTTACATTATTTGTTTATCCATTCACTGTGGTGAAGGCGTTAATTATAACAAATATCTATCATTTATAAAAGATATCTACAATGTATACTGGTTATAATAGACCTTGTCAAATGTCCATTATATCGAACAATATCGAATGAGTCTTTACATCTTAATCTCTACAAAGTTTAGAAGATAAAAGGCTGCCCATCATATGCAAATTTCAATAAACTAACCAACAGTTTATCTAATTTTCAAAGGATATGGATAAGACTGCTTAGACGTAGACACCTTCTACCTAAGATGCATTAACTTGCCAAGTTTTATAATTCTAAGTCACATAGATTTAAGTTACGGGCCAGACAGAATTTTTCCGTATTTTGCAATAATAAATACGGGTGTTTAAAAACAACATTTTATTCGCAGTTCTTAATGGTAATTTAATTAACATTAAAGAAATACAGGACAATCTGGATAACTGCATGGTAATAAAAGTAAATAAAATGCCACGCCACAGCATGATACGCCCGTCAAAATATTACACAATTATCTTTAACAGTTTAGACTGCAAGAAAATCACTTCAACCTTGATTCTAAGATTTCCATGATTTTTCCATTTTTAAAAAAAAATATTTCTTTATCCATCCCCTGTGCTGTAGGCATAATTATAACAAATATTACATAACTGACAAATTTCTATACTGTTTGTGTTAGACTTTGTCAAATGCCAGCCATCATAATAAACAATATCAAATTAGTCTTAATAACTTAATCTATGCCAAATTAATTTTGAAAAGAAAGGCTGGCCATCAAATGACATATGCTTTGACCAGCAGTTCTTCTGTATAATCCCCAAAGGATACAGATAAGGCAGCGCTTGATCAGATAGCCTTCGTACATTGAACTCATTAATTAATCTTTGACTGGATGCTTGTCTACTCATTACTCCCTAAATATTAATGGATCTGCACTTTTTATCCTAAAACACTTTTAAAACATATAAAATACTCCATGATTTCTTTTAGATTTAATGCCAGACAGGTTTTATATTTAATTCATATGGTCAAGTAGGCATGCTGATTCAACCCCACCTCATAAAATTAGTTTTTAATTAATCAATATTATATAATATCAGATTATTAGTTTATTATGCAATATCAAATAAGTTTTAATTACTTTTTATCTAATTCATTTTAAAACTTAGCTAGCCAACAAGAGCTATTTTTAATCTAACAGCTAGGCTGGCTGTCCATTTGCCCAATACCCAAGGGATAACACCAAACCTCCTCACACTAAACTCATTAATTTCTCTCTAATTTGACATGCAACTTTCTGCTATCAAAATTCTTCCTGACCAGTGCTTGATAATTATGCCCATGGGACAAACTGAATTCCTCTCATTAACACTGAAATTTATTTAAGATTGCTGTAAAGTATATGATGAAAAAATAAGTTTTTACTTGATTTAATACTTTTTAATAAGGATACAACTCTATTTTTAACATTTTTAGGATTATGAAATTTAAAATTTAAAAAACTTAGTTTTTTAAAAAATTTCACTAAAATTAAAGGTCAAAGTGACCTTGAAATAGGTCGCGACACACCGTCTACCTAAGATGTATACTTTTGCCAAGTTTGATAGCTCTAGGTCTAATAGTTTTCTAGTTATGAGCCGGACAGGATTTTTCCATATTTGGCCATAGCATCTTTATTAAAGGTCAGAGCGACCTACTTTTGGTGCGCGACACACCGTCTACCCAAGAAGTATCAGTTGACAAAGTTTGATAATCCTAGGCCTAATAGTATTGAAGTTATGAGCCGGACACGAATGGACAGACGGACAGACGGACGGACGGACATGAAGCCTATAACATAATACGTCCCGTCTTAAGACGGGCGTATAAAAATACTTCAAACACAAACGACCAATTACCCCCACGATCTCAATCCAGAGAATCAAAACAACATTCAACTATATAAATTATGCTCGGCTATTTAAAGAAACGGTGAATTATAAACGTTTATCCAAAGATTTCTTTTTTAAAAATTGATTTTAACAAAATAAGGTTTAAATTTTTCTATATTTGAAATAAAAATCCGACTAACCGATAATAGATTTGCTAGCCAATGCCACCATTCCGACTTATCTATCAAAATAAATTTTAAAACTCCAACTTACTCAACTTTGTTTTCAGTTGTTGGTTCTGCACTTTTCTTCCCCGTCTTTTGCCTATACAATTAAAGTTATCATAAAACAGCTGTTTCTCATTATTACCTTAAAAGAACAGTTTGTTTAAATGCAAGATAATGTACAGTGTATTGGTAAAACTTAGAAAAAATTAATTCATGTGTGTAAAAAGAGAGTATTATCGCAAATTATTTAACAATGTAGGTAAATTTTACAAGTAACCATAGCCCTAATGACTAAATGTAGTTCAAGTTTATTTATACAGTTTTGTTAGTACTAATATAACATTCTTTATCGGCGTTTGTTAAGCAACAGTTTTAATGCATATTAAATAAGAAGCATATAGCTTATATTTGATTTAATCTGATTAATTCTTATGCCAATGATATCACAATTTGAGAAAAGCGTCTATTTGTCATGAATTTCCTTGTCAGTGCTAGTGCATTTTCTTTATCATACATGTCATTTACCTCGGTCTTAAAGTCCTTTCCCGAAATTCCTCCAAAGTAATGTTTCCCTCTGCTAACTCAGACAGCAATGTTTTCTTCTCCTCCACTGTCTTCACTTTGGAGAAGTGAAAGAAGTGATATTGGGACAAATCGTCTGTTGATTTTACTCCTTTCAGCCTTCTTTCCTGACTTGCATTAAAAACCTTTACAAGTTCTTTCCAAAGATCTTCCGGAAGCGATGCAAGATTCAAGTGCACACGGAAACAGTTTTTAATTTCGTTTTTCTACAATTGAATTTTCATAATTTTATATTCTTACTTTTCTCAAAAAATAGTGATCTTGTATTTTGCTTACATAATTTTTTTTTTACCAATAAACTTCATGTACAACTCAATTTACTAACCGTTTTATTTGTAATTGTTGCTACTCTTCCCCGCCAAATAGCAGCATTCTGCTTTGCAGTTTTGTTTGATGTCTCGTTTGTTTCTCTTAGTTTTCGGAAGAGTATCACCTTTTCTGGAAAGGACATCTTCTTGGAAGACTCATGCATTTCATTATGCAAGTATCCAAGATGAAATACTTGGCCTTGTGATAAATTTTGATAGATGTCCATCAGGACGCAAAACTGCTGATCTATATCTCCGTCTCTATGAAGCTGTTGTAGCGCTTCTCTTGTATGATTACCTCCAATGACCTCTATTTTTTCCACATTCGGGTTTTTTAAATCATCGATGTTACTTATATTATTTCTGCCCTCCTTTAGAACACCGATCAAGGTAGTGTAATGACCATGAGCGAGTTTTAATTGCTGACATATTTTATCTACATGATCATTATCCAGTGCCCTAACCATGTTCCCTTCGGCAGGCGGTACAAGATTGGAGATGTGCACTTGAACTCTAGAACCTAAACGAAAAAATATTGGATAATATTTATCAAAAGCTACAAAACAAAAGTATAAAATAAATCAAAGGCCAGATGCCTGAAGGACACGTACCTCTGTATGTACAATTATAGAATACTAGTAATTGATCTCATTTCATTTTATTATTTTCTACGATTTGTAAAATCTACTCTCGTTAATTGGCAAGAGATATTTCTTATTCCCATTCCTCACCCACATTGAAAAACGGCATGAAGCACAGAAATTAAATTCTTAGATTTATCGCTAGATAGGACTTTCACATTTGAATAGTATATCATTTATTTTTGTTTTCATTCGGCTCTATTTTCATGTAAGCATTTTGTTTTGAAATAACAAACTGAAGCTACATGTAATTCGCAATAGACCGCGTTCTTTTACAATAAATGTTCGTAGACAGAGATTCTTACAATTTTTAATTGGTTTTTTTTCTAACAGATTATGCATCAATTGATTTGAAGTGAATGGAAAGTGGTTAATGCGTACAATATTCTTGTTCATATTCTCACTGTTGGTGCTTATTCTTATCAGCTAATGAGAATGATGGAGATAACTCCGCCTATTTAACAGCTTATCCAATAAGAAGATCTGCGTATGCTCAGCAATATTGAATAAATCTATTGCTTCAGTTTTTTTTCATCGTGTATAAGAGATTAAGATAATTAATTATACTGAAATATTACTTTTCGAGGGTTGTCCGGTAAAATCGTGGACAAAGCGTTTTTCTCGTAAAATAATGGGCGCATCATATTTTTCTATTATATTTAAGTGCGTCATATTTTTTTTTGGATAAAATAGAGACAAAAATAAAGATTTTGTTAAGTTTAGATGTGCGCAGGGTACAGTGCTACGGCGCTCGGACAAAAAGCCAAGGTTTTATTCAAGAATACACGGGTATTAATTCAAGAATAAAATTGAAATAGATAAGATTGGGGTAAAAATTATATGAAAGAATTTTTATGGTGGTCGCAAAACAATTGCATTATTCTTATCAATAAGATTTTTTTAATGACAGGGACATTTTTTTATATATATATTTCAGAATTCACTTTCTTTTATTTTCACGTTTGTCGCCAAATACATTATGCTTACCAATCAGATGCTTCTTAATTACTTCTTTGTCAATGCTTTTTTGCTCAACGACGGTTTCATTTTCTTCATGCCCCTGCTCTTCTTTGTCAGTATTTTGGACTTCTTCCTCAATTTTTGGGTCTCCCTTTTCCAGACATTCGACGCTTTCCTTTGATATATGAAATAGGGAGTAAATGAGGGCGTTGTGCAGAATATAAATACTAATTTCATGAATAAACATTTGTCAGTAATAATTGAGCAAACGATATTGATTAACTGATAAAGTGCTTCAGAAGAATGCAATTCTTGATGGTGAAGAACACCGCTTATTTTATGGGTTTATGTAAAAGATATAACAATATTATATATCAACTGTATGCATTGCTTATCTTTCATGAATACAGCAGTACAATTTTTAAGTGCAGTATTACAAATATTCCAACCTGTGTCTCCTTCCACCATTCAAGAAACTTCGAACGTGATGAGCGTGTTTCCTCTTTGATATCCCCCTTTGCTGAGTAAACATCTTTCAGATTCAATGAAATTGTTTCATTACTCTCCAGAACAATCTATGAAATAGTATGATATATATGTGTGTCATTAATTCATAATGGCTGTTTTCTCCAAGTTCAAGTTCATTTTTTTCAATCAAACCTTTCTTAAACAAATGGTACATAAGGACAATAATAAATATTTACAGCGTATACAAAATCACAAAATGAAATGGCAGAAAAAGAAAAAAAATAATGACACATGTAATAATGAAATACATGTGGGGGGGGGGGGGGGGGGTCATGGAGGAAAGACTAAATCGTATATATATTTAATATAAACATACATATTTTTTTAATTGTCTTAACATCTTATTTTGTCATCAGCTATGATTAAATAAGAATATTTGATCTAGCGAATCAGTATACGTTTATATACTTTTCCCCAATGTTTGACAATGCAGTAAATTCCAGTAGGAAATGGAATTCGTCGGCAACATGTTTAGCATTACAAAATGTACATAATCTTTCATTGAATAATATACATGCCAATCGTCCGAACGCCATTAGTGCAATTTGTACTACAATATTGTCTAGCATTTTTCTAAATTTTATTGGCAAAAATTTGATTTAAAAAGTTTATGCGCAATACCTTTTGATGAACTATTAATATCATAATGTCAGTTTTGTACAAATTGATCCTGTAATATTTGCATAACAGCAGACGTAACTCAATCTTGAGACTGTATAAACATAAACTTCATTTATATCATAATGTCAGTTTTGTACAAATTGATCCTGTAATATTTGCATAACAGCAGTAGTAACTCAATCTTGAGACTGTATAAACATAAACTTCTCTACGAAATTTTGCTATAAATATCTTGGCATTTTAGACATGTAGCATGTTAATTGAAACACAAATCCTCCCTTAATATATAAATCATTTCTAGTGAACAGTTGAGATTGTTAAATTTCTTCTTCGTTTGTTCTCGTTAGAACTGTAGGATCATTAATGTAACAAATAATTTAAATGTTACATTTTTCATAATTAATGTCTGAAATGCTACACTTTCAATAATGTAAGTCTTATGTGATAATTCAAGTAAATATTGTTAATACTTACATCGATACGGTTTAAAATTGCACCAGCTCTTACATTCTTGATTTTTGTCTTCTTTTCGCCATTTTCCGTTTGTTGAATTAAAAAATTTTCGCTTATGGTCCATTTTCCTTCCATGACTATTGTCACCGAGCTCTAACACGATCAAGGGTGTAATATGCTAAGACATAAACGCTGCAACGACATCGAATAGCAAACACAAAATACTCGGCACGTGGTACAAACTTGCAACGGAAAGATAACTATGTCTTTATACCAATCTTTCATCTTTGAACTATCACAAAATGATGATTTTATCTTAATGCATTACCCTAACGTTTATATACATGTAGCATTCATAAAATAAACAATAATTACATTGATTGTTTGGGAAGGCGTTCAAAGAGAGAAAGGGAGAGAGAAATGGAGAAATAGAGAGAGATAGAGGTTATGTGGAAAACTGATACAATATGCAATTTTCAAAATTAGCCCAATCACTATTCTATAGCTTAATTTGTTATAGTGTATACGTTCTGTTACACGTTTTGTTATATGCAATAAATATAGTGACTCAGTATCAGTCGGTATATGATAAATTGTTTAACGTCATTTTAGAAACAATTTAATTTAAGCCAATTAGAATTTCTTGGATTGAAGGGAATATAAATTCACAAACATCTTATCTCTGACAAATCCGCCCACGTGCATAATGACCCGCAAATGATCACAAGAAAGTTGCAAGAGCAAGGGAAATCCGCCTGACATTCATTTACAAGACTGAAATTAAGTAGAGCTAAGCAAAACAAATTCAAGGAACACAATCATAATAACTAACCATAAAGTTGATAACAATTTTGCGTAAATGATATTGATATCGTGAGACAGGAAAAAGATGTCAGGGATCAAGAAATTGGTACCATGTGCAAAAATGCCCTTTCTAAACATCAAATAAAAAACAATTAACCCCAAACTACAGGTGTCAAACAAGATCGAAAATTAATAGAATGGGAGACATATGATTTATCATTTAAAAAGTCTCAATATACATAAAATAAAAATACTAAATGAAGCCTTGGAGAGCTAGATAGTTGGATGTCAAATGAATTTATATTTTAAACAGAGTGTGTAAAGAGATTCTAGTATTTTCTTATACATTACACAGCTGGCTTTTCTTTGAATAACGACCACATTTTTCAAAAGTTCTCTCACCGTAGGGATCATGTCTTTGGCAAACATTTATTAATTTGGTAGTTCCATATACATTGTATATACAATGTGATTCGAAACAGATCAAACTAATAATTTTAAGCCACTTTTCAATAATTTTGCATTCAATATCCGGTGACACTGGTTGTTAAAACACTGAACAAAAATAACTAGTGAAAGTCACTGGGAAGACTAGTAAACTTACTGTCCATACAATCACTACCTCAAAAGTAGTTTTACTAGGTATTGGGTAGATTTACTAGATAATATTAGTAAATCTAAGAATTTATAAGTAACTTTCACTAGGTATCTAAGTATCATTACGACCATCAATCAAATTTTCACTACTTAAGCTAGTACACAGAGTGATTGCTAATCAAGAAGAACGCTTTACTAGACACACTAGTTAATTCAACTGGGTAAATTTCTCAGTGAATATTGATGATGGCATGTTCACAATATGTGTTCTGTTAATTAACAGAAAAAAATCTTGAAACAAAGGACCCCGGGAAATAGTTGGAAATAGCTGGGCTACAAAGAAAGCTATCTTCAACCTTATCCTAAACACTTATCAAAATCGAATGGTACAAATGTTAAAAATCCATATGCAGGGAATAGAAATATAAGAAAATTCCTGGTGTTAATATTATGCAGTCAATTAATGACTAAATGATAATGACAGTAATCATTCAGTTCCATGAAAAAAAGGTTATCAATTTTTTTTTTACATGTTACATATTTTTGGAGGAATATTTGTTGTTACGGCTGTTCTTGATTTAAACCATGCTCTCTCTCTCTCTCTCTCATTACACGAATACATTCATTCATTGAACCATTACAAGTTCCTCTAAAAAGATCCTTATCGGCGATAAGAGCCCGTCAAAAGCATAAAATGCATACTCGCTTTCACATAGAAATACTACCTCCGCTGGGGTTGTTAACATTGTTAAAATGGATTCGCGTAATATTTAGATTGAAATATTTTTAAACGTTGCAATCATATAATAATGCATTATAAAACTTTATCGGTTGTATTTTTGCCAATATATACGCTATACATCCTTCTTAAAATATATAAATAAGTTAGGTCCTTTACATTGTGTTTATAGGTTTGGAAAATGTTCATATTCATTTTATCGAATGCACTTCATGCATTTGAAAAATACACATTTTATTAACGTACCAATAAATACATCATTTTACCTTAGGTGTTTTACACACGATGAACAACAATACAATATATATGTACATGTTTAAAGTAGGAAAAAAATAACAGACATGTTGATCTTAATCCAAGTACAAATATTTAATAAGATTCAATGCAGTACATATATATCAAGCAATGTTAAACATTGGAACTCTCGGATACTTATGTAAATTTTAGTAGAGGACGAGTTAACGGTTCATGTGTCGTCTTTTTATCTCTTTTTATATAAAAGTAACGCGTGTAGACTTTATATTAGTATCTACATGTTACCTAACACTCCTTTTATTACAATACTGTATCTTTTATATGATTTGCTTTATTTATATGAAAAAAGATGAACAGACATCAACAAAATGTAATAACTCTGTATTGGTACCTGATCGAGCAGAAAACAGATTTGAATTTTTTAATTTTTAAATGTCTCTGGATTAAAATCCGTCTCAATTTTACCGATTTCATAGAACTTATTATCCAATACGATAAGCTAGTTTTCAATGAATTCTGATGATGTTACATGTAATATCCCAGGCTACACAACATTTAAGAAAAAAAGAGTTTCAAACATAAGGTGAGTGAATTTATATTTAAAGTACGCGACGAAATCATTAAGCATTTAAAGAACTAAAGATTGTAAAAACTGATTGTTATTACTGATTGTAAATATGTTTTTTGGTTAAAGTTAAATACTAGTAAGTCACTTTTTTCAAAAGTGTGATGATTGGATATGCGGAGTTGTGTATATACCTTCGAATTTAGTAAATATTCATCTACATATTGTTATATAAAAAAGGACCAAGAACTCATCCATTTTTCAATAGACCAAAGATATGTTTGTTAAATTGGGGATTTTAGTGCTAGAATTGGAAATTTAAAAGATTATTTTACTGCAGAAGCAGAAATAAGATTCAAAAAGTATAAAATGAAATTCGTCGGCAACATGTTTTATTAGCATTACAAAGTGTACATAGTCCTTCATTGAATGGCATACATGCCCATCTTCCCAGCTCATCTGGTAGACGAGGACAACAAAACAGACAATTGGTTACATGTATGTGCATCAAAGATAGAGTACAGACCTTTTGTATTTCAAAATGTTGTAACAGTTCAAAAATATGTACATTGGTAATAACATCATCGTTATATATATAGTTATTTTTCCAGAAATTTAATCACTTTTTTAATATCTATTGTGTTTAGAAAGTTTAATGTTGTAATTAAGTCTGGGTATAAACAAGTTTGATTATCTGATATCTGTTTGAATTTCAGACAATCTGGATAACTACAATATCTGATTTTAAAAAAAAGTTTTTTTTTAGATTTGCTTACATGCTGTCGATCGTTTTAACTTGGTTTTCAAAACATAGGAAGACCTTTGAGTACTAATTCAGCCTTTTTACATCAAATATTTCTTTAAAGCAGTCTGTACTATTCAAAATATTATGTCTATCAAATTTGCTATGTACTTAAAGTTTATCATAAATCATCAGTGATAATTTGTTCAATTATGGCAAACAGTACAATGGTTGTAATCATTCCGTGTCACCAAGGACGGTACCCATATTTGATGCCCAATATATAGTTTTTGTTTAATGATAAATACACGTGATCATGTGTATATAAAACATACATTGGTTGCTGTAATTTTTACATATATCAGTGAGTTTCTCTGATGCATTTTGAAAAGGTTTACACCAGCTTTAATGAAGCGTTTAATTTCACTCTAGTTTACTGTATTTATTACCATTCCTTATTAATGCAGTGTTCTAGAATACCCCTTGTTTTCCAGATTCTCACAATGAAACTATGTGATGAGAAGGGGTCACATAAACGGTTATAAATTTATTAAAGAATCAATAATGAGATGAAGTCAAAGCTTAACGTCATATGATATTTATGTTGTATGTCATAGAGTTCAGGACATCATATATTGAACAGTCCTTGTATTATTGGTCATGATTAAAAGAAAAAATCTATTCCAGCAAATTAATATCCAGGTTATAATTCAGAATGCCTTATGTAAATGCGTGTACATGCCATTGTAACTTATATATTTAGGAGTGGTTTAAAGGATAAATACATTTATTTAAATTACATCTTACTGTTTTCATCAAATAATTAGTGCTTTGGATATTTCACCGTACACTTCAGACATATAAGAAATTAACGTGGCAAAATTTCAAGTGCATTATGAGCTGATCAATAAAAAATGTCCTCGGTGCTCGGAGAGAAACAAAATACGCTTTTTGTGCATTTAATCTTAATGATTTCAGATAAATATTTAGAAATTTTCTTTAAATTTAAAGACATGAACATTATATTTTATCAAATTCCTGACACATTTTTATACCACATTTGTGAGTATGACCCTCCATATACTGAAAAAGGCAGATTCTATGATTTCCAGGACTTGCTTTCTCTTTCTGAAATATGTCTTCTTAAGCTTGGAAAATTAAACAAGTCAAAGGGTGAAAGATATGGCGAATATTCGTGGTGTGACAAACCATTAACTTACTATTTATCTCTTAATTCCTTTACTCTTAAGCGCGTGTGGGTTTTCGACGCTGTCGTGAAGTATAGTGAATTCCTGAATCTGTTCCCTTCCTCTCAACAACGTTTCGATTATTTTGCAAAATTTTGCTTTCTAGACTCCTCTAGAAATTGAACTGCATCCCCGAATAAGATTTTTATGAACAAAACCAAATTTTTAACAAAAAATGACATAAAAACCTGGCTTCGTGCTCTTGCAGTTCTTTGCTCTTTTCAGAGCTTTGCTGTTTTTGTCGAGTGCATCTTATTTTATATTTAAAGCAATGGATTCACGTTTCATTGTCTGTCTTAATTTCAGTCAAACATGGAAAATTCCAATTTCTGACTTTTTTAAAATAATTGTTTGTATTTTCTGATACGCTGTCGTTATTACTCATTTTTCAGAACATTGGGTACAAATTGAGGTCTAAGCTTCTTAACTGGCAATGCTTTCTTTAAAACAGTGCAAACAACCCCTCAGAAGATGTCTATTAAATTTCCTATGTATCTGAAAGTCAATCAATCATCATTGGTGATAATTTATCGAATTTTGACCAACAGTACATTGGTTTTTGAAATTTCTAGTTGCAAAGGAGTGTAACCACTTTAACTGCCCTTTATTTCATTCCTGTTAATAAAAATCCACTTGCTCGTGTGTCTATAAAACAGATATTGGTTGCTGTAAATTTCCCGTATGTCTGTGAATATTTCTATGGAAATCGAAACAAGTTTTACATAATCTTTATTGAAGGGTTTAATTTCACTCTTGTTGACTGATTCTTAACCATTCATTTTAATGCAGTCTCTCGAATCATCCTTCTTTTCTAACTCCACACAATGACACTACATGTATGTGATAAAAAGTTGTCACGTTAACTGTTATCAATTATGAAATCATAAGAGAAAGCCAAGCTTAATGACGTACGGTTGCTTTAGTGTATGTCATAGAGTTCAGGACATTACTTATTAAACAGCCCTTGTATATTCAAATGATGGACAATTTTTTTTTAAAATATATTATGCGATATATTTTTACAATATTTTATATTTCTAATCTTATAGAATCCCATGAAGGTTAAAATATTTTTCAATGTTCGTTTACTGTTAATAACGTGTCAATATCGGTAATTTTGTTCAATTCTCATAAATCTGCTGTTTGAATATTAACAAAGATGAATACTATTTCGTAAGAAATAATCGTATGTACATGAAAATCACGTTAAATAAAGACCTCTCTCTTTTGCTCTGTTTTCTATTGTAAGGCACATACTACCCAAATAATTTTATGTCTCCGCGTACCACAGGTCGGGGATCATACATATTATTCAACAGGATGTTTCTCTTGTAAGATGAAACACATTCAATTTGATGAACATTTGAGATTGTAAATTCCAATCTCCATGGCGAAAAGCAGTTTACATGCCTGTTGGGCATTTGCAGTGTGAGGATATACAGGAAAAAATAGATGCTGTGAAGTTCTTATATCCAAGACGTGCTTTATCGTTTTGTAATATTAGAATATGACGATGAATTTTTATATTAAAAAAAATGTTTGTTACGGGGTCTTCCCTGTCACGGAATTTTAATTACGTTTGGTTTTATTACCTAGTTTATTTACAACAAATGCAATAGATTTATTATAATACACAAAGTTCAAAATGTAAAGATACTTCCACTCTTATGCCCACTTTCATCTCTTAGAACTCTATCAGGTACAATAAACAAACGACAGTTTTTTTCTTTCCAACTAGCTAAAATGGCCTTCTTGGGAAACATGGCTACAACACCTGCGTCTTACTTCTGCAACCTTATCAGAGTTTCTTTTTCATTTATTGAAAATAACAGTGTAATTTATTTGGCGCGATTGCTCTGTGAAATACCACCCCTTTTAAACTAGTATAACTAATAGACTTATGAACATTTGATATCGGTTACATAATTATCTGTCTATACCATAATTGCACACACTGAAAGAATTACCTAGTTGATTTATCTAGTGTGCCTAGTAAAGCGTTTTTCCTGATTAGTAATCATTCCGTTTACTAGCTAAGACAGTGAAAAGTGGAGTTGTGGTCATAAAGATACTTAAATACACAGTGAAAGTTACTTATAAATTCTTAGGTTTACTAATGTTATTTAGTATATCTACCCAATGCTTAATAAAACTATTTTAAATTTACTAGTCTCCCAATTGACTTTCACTATTTTTTAAGTGCATTCATAGATGAAGATTGATTGATTGATTGTATACTGTTTAACGTCCCTCTCCAGAATATTTCACTGATATGGAGACGTCACCATTGCCAGTGAAGGGCTGCAAATTTAGGCCTATGCTTGGTACTTAGGGCCATTGAGCAGGGAGGGATCTTTATCGTGCCACACCTGCTGTGACACGGGGCCTCGGTTTATACGGTCTCATCCGAAGGACCGCCCCATTTAGTCGCCTTTTACGACAAGCAAGGGGATACTGGGGACCTATTCTAACCCGGATCCCCACGGGACCATAGATGAAGATACCTTACTACAAACAGGTACTCGGGAACAACAAAATAGTTTAACATGCCTACACATTTATTTCATGTTTTACATATTCTTTTTTTATTTCCAAGTTATCTTTCCATTTCTTAAATAAATGTTCATTTAAGAATTAGATATTCAATATGCATTTTATATATCTTTTTGCCAAAAGAAGTTTTGATATAATTAATTAATATTTTGCTAACAACATTATTGACAAATTCAGACTACCCCGTCCTCAGAAAACACACAGACACACGAAGATTGTACTCTTTCGTATTTCATACATTAATATTTTATGAAATATTTTACATGTATTTATCTTATTTCTGTCTAAGAATTTACGAACTATATTTTGCGCGGATATTGAAACAACCACACCATCCCAAACCCACTTCTTCCTCATCGATGAAAATGTCTGGATCCTTTGAGCGTATTGTCAAAATGAATACTCTTTCTTTTTTACTAATTAGGATGTATATGGAGTTAGAAATGCTTGATTTTGTTTAATCGGTTTTTTTTTTGTACTGCCTTTAAATTTAAAATGTGACGGGGGTCCTCCCTGTCACTGGCACTGGTTAATTAAGACGATTGTTTTTATGTACATCGTTTATTTACATGCATGTATTTACAACACAATGTATATTAAATAAGAAAGCACAATGTTCTCAATAAAATGACACGTCCACACTCATTGACTTTCAGACTTGTTCTTCTCTCTCTCACACGTGTTCCCAGGGCATGACCATACCATATCTCTTTTTCCCTTCTTTCTCACACAAATCAACTTAATGCTCACTTTCATCTCTCAGAACTCTATCACGCAAATAAACAACGTTAACAGAAATGACAAATAAACAAATTATAAATTCTTCCTATCTCACTCTCTTTCTCTCTAACAAGTTCAAATGGGACTCTAGGGAAACAGGGCTACAACGCCTGCGCCGCGCACCTGCAACCAATCACTCTCTTCTTTACAATTAATTAACAAAATCGGGCTATTGCTCTGTGACATACCTCCCCTATTAAGTGTGGCGTCCCGACACACTAACAAAATTATATGTAGTA
Source organism: Saccostrea cuccullata (assembly GCF_032062105.1). Lineage (NCBI taxonomy): Eukaryota > Metazoa > Mollusca > Bivalvia > Ostreida > Ostreidae > Saccostrea > Saccostrea cuccullata. Next base: position 172,865 of record NW_026926068.1, on the reverse strand, counting down.
GACTGATAATGACAATTTGATATCGTTTACATAATTAGCTGTCTATACAAGTGTCACACATTCATAGTTAAAGAGGCATTACAGTTTATTACACATAGAAATAACAGAATAGTTTATCATGCATACATATTTCATGTTTTACCTTTTTTTCTTAGATTTTTGCGTTTTATCTTTACATTTTTTTTTCAAAACGAATGTTCATTTTAGATATACATTATATACACAACCTACGTATATATATACACTTCAATTGTTTATTTTATGTTTCATTAATATTTTGCTAACAATATTATTGACAAATTCAGACTACACCGTCCTCAGAAAACACACAGACACACGAAGATTGTACTCTTTCGTTTTTCATACATTAATATTTTATGAAATATTTAACATGTATTTATCCTATTTCTGTCGAAGTGTTACGAACTAGATTTTGCGCGGATATTGAACAACCACACCATCCCAAACCCACTTCTACCTCATCGATGAAAATGTCTGGATCCTTTGAGCGTATTGTCAAAATGAATACTCTTTCATTTTTACTAATTAGGATGTATATGAAGTTAGAAATGCTTGGCTTTGTTTAATCGGTTTTTTTTGTACTGCCTTTAAATTTAAAATGTGAAAATGTGATATCTTTATTTAAGAACCTTAATTTGAATATTATCTTTAACTAGTACAGCTTACACTGTACTTCTTTCTATTTAGATTGTTAATAAACTTTACTGCAAACTGATTGATAAATGTTTACAATCATAGACTGTATTCTCCCTGCTGGACGACGCATACATTTGTATTACTAACGCGGTTCTTATTATTAGCTTATGCGTTCTTAAATACTGAAACTGATGAACAGTTCGGTTCATGTGAACCTGAAGTACATTTGCAGCTCTGTTCTGCAGCATGTTAAGTAATACAAAGGGTGTGAATGTATAGTGCATTTATTACAAATGCCAAATGAGATTACAGATTTTACAATTTCAGAATGCAGCAGAAGGTGGGGCCCAAAAGATATCCCACAAGAGGGACAATGAACTTACAGAGAAGGGTCCCTCACTATATAAATAACTTAATAATCAATGCAAAAATTAGTTTTTAAACCAACAACATGTAAAACTTGTAAAAATAAACTGGTTTGTACAGCTGTGAATTTTACCGATTTTCAAATACCATCGACATAAATTCCAATACAACTTATATAACAGTAAGAAATTTTACTGTATGTACTTGACAAATTGTATAGTTCAGTTTCGTGAATGCATTAATGAAAAACCTCTAAGCAAATTATCCAATCACAGATGTAATTAGATTTGATAAATGGGAAGTCCTTAACAACTGATCGTCAATTCGTAATTCATATAGGACAAATGCCGTTTGTTTCCATCTTTCTCAAACTTTTCGGATGTGTATATATAGTCCCAGTGTAAGCTGTCATATTTCAATCGGCGCCACTACGCTTCGTACAAATGTGAGAAGCCACCCGTGGAGCACCGACTGGTCAGTTTGAAGATGATGCGATTTTCTATACATTATAGAGATGTAAACAATTAGCATGTTGAGCGATCTGTCCGTTTATTGATAAAGAAACAAGATAGAGAATCGCCTAGGTGGTGCGGATTCTTCTAAATATACACTGTTGTTCGTATGTATAGTCTTCTTGGCTATTACGTAAATGATGGTCAGAACTTGAACTACGCTCTAGGTCAGCGCGTGTGTAAACAAAAAGCAGTCGAGGCGTAGATCAAAGAATTCACATAAAATCCAACATGAGAGTTAAAACATGTACATAACCGATATGAATTGAAGGTGAAAACTTTAATTGTTTTGGTACTTTAGTCATTCTATAATTTGCTGTCATTCTTTTTTAAAAATACAAGTCTTTTTCATCGAATGTATCATGATAAAAAAAATATTAAAAGCGGATAAATTGATGTCCATAAGAAACTTGGAAAAATGATATTAAAAAAAAAAGAATTATTATGTGTAATTTTTTGCTTGTCTAATATATTCCTTTTAAAGTTTTATCATGTTTATAATTCAAAATACTTGCAATCATTTTCTTTATGCAGTTTTAAATTGCTTTAATGACAAAAAAGTTATTAAATCACTTTTCCTATACTATTGAAATGAGGCCAAAATTATAATAGTATTACACATTACTTGATATCTCGATTACTTAACCTAGCGGAACTCTTTCGCGAAGGAGGTAGATGGGGACAAATATGCTATCGATCGATCATTGTAGAATTTATAAGAAGAGATAAGTAAAAAAAACCATAGTGGAATACTTTGCAAAACATCGCTTAACCAGCCTAATTAAATTTTGAAAGGAGCTAATCTTCAAATGTTACATTTTTACGATATTTTGAACTAAGGTGGCTCTTCTCATTAAAATTTTATTATTTTCATTGCAAATGTCTCATTTTAAGCTGATAAAATAATCTTAACTTTCCTTATTTAACAATCTACTATTTAGAGTTCAATTCTTGTCGATACATTGTACTTTCGGCATAAAATTGTTCAAGTCATTAGTTTATCACTACTGTAAACAATGCCATGTTACATAGTACTACGTATTCCGCAACTACGCAACCTGTCTTTCAATGAACATTCTCAATCGAAAAAGTGGGGGTGGGGCTAGGCCCCTTGACACCCCCCCCCCCCCCCCCCGTTGCTACTTGCCTGTTAGCTGGCAAACATCAGAAATTTGCAATTTTATGGTACGTTATTGTAATTATTTCTTAAAATCTTACATGTATAATCTACGGGATACATCTTATTTATGTCTTAAAAAGGATACTAGTAATTTACAAAATACACGTTAATAAGCGTTGTGGTGAAACAGGGAAGATGCATTTCGCTGGATGTCAGTTGAATGTGTTACACACTAGAATGTTTCGACTTGTAGAATGTTTCAAATCAACTTTCATGCGAATTTGATTGCACACTGAGGTGACGCACGAGGGTATCGTGCGTACAGGTACAGAGAACGAATGTGTAAATGGGTTTGACAGTTGAATATGAACCAAAGTTGTGGAAATTAAAGATTATTGGAATTATTAATTGTGAATTCAATATAATTACGGTACAGATATTTTTTCACAGATATACATGTATGTCAGTTACTCGGGGTTTCATGAGTCTCTCTCCCTCTCTCTCTCTCTCTGATATTGTTTTTTACACTCTTTGGAAAAAAAAAAAAAGTTAATAAAAATAAAAACATGTATTATTGCTATTTTGATTAGTCTTTCTTCCTTACATGAGCACATGAGATTGAATTATTCATTTAGAATTTCATTCAAAGTTATAATACTCTACAGTGAATGAATTATATTACAAATAAAAAATTCTGGAAACACGGTTTATTCAAATGAAATAGGCCTTTAATTGTCACCAAATGTGCTCTTGTAATATGCATGAATTGATTATACTAATATCAACAACTGTAGTAAAATCATGTTAATTGTTCGTTAATTATCATATAGTTTCATCAAAGAGAAAAAAATAATCATTCTGTGTGTGTAGTATATTATATGACGGAATTTTCAATCCCTGAGCAGATTCCTGCACATGTGTAGACAAACTACACATCGGGAGAGTACCTGTAAAATGTGTAATAAAACCCGAACTGGCCGGGGATTTCTAAACTGACTGTCGTTTAATTTTTATGAATCATAAATATAATATATAATATAATCATATATAGTAATAAAATGATATTCCTGTGAATGATGCATGTGTTATATGCCGTGCCGATAACACGGACCACGAACATGCAACATCAGAACATGTTTCAAACTGTCGAAGTCGAAGCGACAATTGTCGGCGGCTAAGTTAAAGTTACTAGTGATAATTCGGAAGAAAAGTAATGACTACGATTTGACTGAGACAATTTATGATTTTTACTAATTAAACATTACAAAATTAAATTATTGTATAAGACGCATACTCCCCCCCCCCCCTGCTTACCCACGAATCACAATGCAAAAACTATCTTTTGAATATAAGTTTATGAGAAAAGTTGATTCACTTGCAGCTTACTTTAAATACTTTCTCTAACAAAATTATCCAGTTTGTGAGAATCGGTCAAGCACTTTCATTTTTTTTTGTCTCCAATTTACAGACAACTGTGTTTCAATTTTTTTAAAGTGTAAAAAATAAAAATAAGATAAATTTTAGGAACAATAGGTATTGGGTGTGTATAATAATTGTTTTAAATATGTACAACTTTGTTAATACAAATATACACTCAAACATTAACAGTATTACAGGAAAATGAGGCAATATATTACATCTGGAAGAAAGGAAATTAGGGGGGGAAGCTTTTGTTTAGAGCTCATACCACGAAAAGTAATGCGTCAACATATAATTTTTTTAAACTTATTCTTTTTCTTAAATATTATTTAGTAACGATAATGCAAATTTACGAAGTTTGAGAACATATATTTTTTTAAATGACCGAGATTGACCCGTGGAGCATATTTTCTCATATTAAATTTTGATACGTTAGCCTAACAAAGTGCATCTATTTATAATAACTCATGCAAAACAATGATTATATATTGTTTACTAACATTTTTCTACTCTATTTTGGGTATTTAAGTCGAATATTTAGACTTTAATTCATTTATATACAACAAAATCTATAGGATAGGTAAATTTTCAACATTTTACATTTTGGGGTATACACTCCGATAGGCAATAGCGGAAAAGTAAACATGTTGACATATATTTTTTCTTGTGTCTATCCATTGCTGGGATGTATGTCTATCTTATAAAAGCAGATTTTTTAAGATTGAGCCCATTTAGAGCAGAGTGTAGAACTTCCTTAAAGGACATTTAACTTGCTACCAAATTGATTTTTGGCAAACAGTGTTGCCATTGCTTTATCATTTACACATACATCATTTCTGGACTTGTTAACTCTGAACTAAATTAAGTGTCTTTGAAATATTTTGTATAGTAGCACGTAGGAAAAAAAAAACCCAATCTACTCCTCTCAGCTCCATTAGAACACCGACTGACTCCGCTACGCGCCATGCGCTGGGCAATCGACAATCCCAGGCCCAGCCCGCTCCGCTCCATTCAAATATCGGTTGGATCCGATATACGCTCCATTCATAGGCAATCGGTAATCTTCGGCTTACTCCGCTATGCTCCATTGGATGTACGAAGAATATTTAAAAAAAAATAATAAAAAGCCTGATAACGCTCCGGATACTGAATTATTTGAGATTTTATTTCTGGCTAAACCCAGATCTAATGGCTAAGTTTACCCCCCCCCCCCCCAAAAAAAAGGTCGCCATGCTACTTTAATTTTAAGTTGAGGGTTGGAAATATTTATCCGAATTTTTTTCAGAAAAAAATGAGGTTCCTGTTATCTGTTACATAGTACTACGTATTCCTTACGTCGCAGGTCCAGATCCCACGTTAGGACGTGAAGACCGTCTTTCTGGTGAGAACGTATTTGCTTGTGCCAGTAAGGTCACTCCTGTTAACGTTCATAGGACAAAATTCGAAGCTCTCCACCAGCAAATGGTTGCGTTTCCATATCATTGAAAAGGTGTAAATTAAGGGAAAAAAATTATAGGTGATTGAAAATTTGACTTAAGTCTAAGTTTGTTTAATGATCCTGAGGCCAGGGCATATGGATAAAAATAGTATTATTATTGTGATATAATGGGATAACTTCTTCAAAAATCTCATATTATGAAATACCTAGGGGGAATAAAATGTGTAAAAATGAAGTAGAGGGTGAATATAATTTTGTTTTAATCTGTCATATTTTGAAGAACTTCGTAAAAAATGACTGGCAGAAGTGTTTAAATTTATACGATTGTTAGATTTCACAATGCACATGAACTCTTTAATTAGGGGAAATATATTATGCTATATACATAGGCGTAGTCACAGGGGGGGGGGGGGCAGCGGGGGCACTAGCCCCCCCCCTTTAAGTGGGGGGGGGGGGGGGGGGGGGGGGGGGGTATGTCTGTGCCCCCCCCCCACTTTTTAATGAAGAAGAAAATCAGTTATTTTTCCCCAACATTACCTTTACCAAAGGAAAGTATAGTTATATTGAAGAATTGTGGGAGCAAATTGGAATTGAAAGTAAGTTGTGTTTGAAAAAGGTGCCCACTACCCCCCCCCCCCCTTTCATTTTCTCTTTCTTTTTTTTTCTTTGCTTTTAAAATAATTTCTGGAGTTGAGCCCCCTCACTTTTAAGAGGGGGAACTTTCAATTTCTCTCTCTCTTTTTTTTTTTTTTTTTTTTTTTTTTTTTTTTTTTGCTTGTCAAAGAATTCCTGGAGTTGAGCCCCCCCCCCCCCACTTTTAAGTTTGGGGAAATTTCAATTTCTCTCTCTTTTTTCTGGAGTTGAGCCCCCCCCCCCCCCACACTTTTAAGTTTGTGACTACGCCTCTGATATATTATGTAATCTATAAAAACCGCAATACAATGCCAATGTGTAAATATTTTGTACCACATACTAGTATTTTTGAAATATTGAAATGCAGTAAGATGTTTATGTATCAGAAACAAAACCGGAATATACTTTATAAATGTACATGTATATACATGTAGTTTATCCAATAGGCACATATATAAAAAGCCTGACTACATTGGATATCAGTAAGCGAGTGTCTTTGTACCAAAATCATTTAATTTAATGTCCTCAGAGCCTGGCAAACAGGAAATATAGGTGACTCAATTACAGATTAATGTCAAAAGGTTACTGAACTCTGTGAGAGTCAGAGAGCTAATTTTGCCAACGTGTCAAAGCAATTATAAACAGATTCTGCCTCTTTGAGTTTATACTTTACAGTTGGACATAAAATAGTCTTAAATTGAGGTTAATTTTTTTCTCAAGAGTCAAGTGCTTTAGCAACAAATGTTTGAATAATGAAACTGTCATTGTCGCGTGGCACGAAAGGGTCGCACATGGTTCATATTTCGATAAGTAGCTCTAGCATTAATGTTAATCTTCACAGCACTGCCATTCCATTTTGTGTCTAACTTGGATTTTGGCACATTGTCCTTTATTAGCGCCATCTCCCCCGTTAATAGAACTTTATTTCTAAAATTCTGTCTCGATGGTTAAGAATTCTATTCCTTAAATTCCTTGATCATAATTTAAGAAATTTGATATAAAAGAAGTTGGAACCAATATCACCTCATTCAAGAATCCCCCTCCTTTCTAAAATCATGCTACTCACTGATTTCAAATCTTAGAAGTTAGTTCTTTAGCTTTTGAGCAGATTTTAAAGTTTTGACCTCTTTTTTTTAAATCTAAATAATGTAGAACTTCTGAAATTATTGCTATAAGAACGATGTTCTTGATTAATTGAACTTTTATCCCCTTGTTGTAAATACATGAAAGTGTACATGATTTTCTTGTGCTTGTTATGGTTCTGATTAATTTTTTTTTCCCTTTACGGCACCTCCTTTGAATTTGATGATAAGGATTTTGTGAGATTTGATTTTGCCGTGAAATATGTTTATCATAAAAAGTAGGCCCAGTTATTTTGTCCGAGAAGGTAATTTGCTCTCGTTATCTAGCTACAGGAGCTCGTCTCGTAGTGCCGTAGAGATAATAAAAGAAGTCGACTATGCGAGGGAGCAAATAGGATCAACTATTCATAGGGTGTCTTCTACCTATTATCACTTTTCAAAAATCTCAATTCCACCTATTCCCACTTGCAAATAACAATAAATGTTTTTCTTATAATAATTTAATTACAGTAATAACATCCCATCCCTTCCAGGATATGAGTAAATTTATGAATATGCGAAGAACCAAGAAAATTTCAATCAAAGGGCTTGAATTTAAATTAAGTCTTGAACATTAATTTGTTCTATATATACAGTACAACTTACTTGGCCGACGGAACCGGCTTACACAATGTATATTCCTTAATATACTACAGTAAATCTCGGTTATAGCGAAGTCCTGGGGACCTGTGAATTTAATTCGCTATATCCGTAATTCGTTATATCCGTATAACTAATTCGTATAACCATTATAGCGAATTCGCACTATGCATATTTTTCTTCAAGTATTACTACCAACTATGTTTGTGAAGCAAATATCACAAGACATATCTTCGATAACAAAGGTTTTCTTATGAATTGAATTTTATATACAAATGCATAAAGGAAATAAAGTAAGTTCAATTTATCATTTTTTTTTGATAATCTTTGAAGGTTCGTTATAAAAGATGTAACTTAACGGGACTCAAAATCAGTTCGCTATATCCGTAAATTCGTTGTATCAGAGTTCGTTATAACCGTAAAATTTTACAAAGATTTGTTAAAAATTTTGCCGGTGTCGCATAATATTTGGTCCGCCTCGTTTAAAGGTCCGGCCGGACCTAATACGATATCATATTTGGTCCGCCTTTTATAAGAAAAGGTCCGGCCCGTATAAGAAAAGGTCCCCCTGCGTTTTAAGGTCCGGGTGGTGCAAAATGTTTTAATCTTGACTTTAACATATGAAATTAAGGCTACCGGGTAGTTTGTTTATACTATATGATGAAAGAAGGATTAACCCTGTTGTGTTTTATTTTGTATCTCCAAGAATCTATTCGTATAGTGTGCTTTAAGCAGTGCCGTTTAGCATGTTTAGGGCCATGATTTCTTTAAAAATCATGCCACAATTATTTTGCAAGTGTTTGTTTTTCCTTAGAATTTGCTATTTGTAAATTAGTACGATTAAAGGTGTGAAATCTGTCGGTGTGTATAGCTAATAAAACAATGGGTGTGTGACGTATTTGTTTACCTGACAGGTACCCACCGTACCCACAGGTAGAGCCCGCGGCAGATGGCGCTGTCATTGAATGGTCGGTGAACCTAATGGTCACGTGTACCTAATGGTACATATTAATAGATCTTATTTTTTAATTAAAAATATTATGCCAAGAAACCAAATATTCAGGCATACACTTCAAAACTGCGACATTTTTGAGAATTGTAACCATACATGTATAATCTTTATTTGAATATTTAAAGCTAAATATGGCGTATCTGAGCTAAAAATTAAAAATAAAAGATTAAGCATAGATTTACATGAGATTTGGTTTTTAGGTTCAAATTAAGAATTTCACCGATATTGAACTTAAATATCCCCACGTTTCTATTAGTTAAATTCAAACCAACTGAATTAAAACTGTGTCTGATATTTAAATTCCGAGTCGATAAGAATCGGCCATCGTCTTAAATCTCGGATATCTATGAAACGCGATTGATTTAAATTGTTTGATTTTCATAAAATGTTTCAGTCTGCATTCCATATCGGATTTTTTTTTTTTTTTTTTGGTGTTGAAATTTTAAACTTTTTATTTCCGACATTTTAAGCTTTCATTTTCGACATTCTAAAGTGTTAAATCTCCGACATTTTTCAGGAATTTAGTGCTTCCCGGTAATGAAAAATTTTTAAGAATAAATTATAGACTGTTTAGTAAATCAATGTTCAGCGCAGTCTTTGACATTTAATTTAGTGAACATTAAATGCGATGAAAAAATTGCATGCTCATTAAACTCTGTTAACTAAACTTAATGCTTCATGTACAGATACATGTATACAGAACTTTTATTTTAAAATGTTGTGTATAATAAATTCTTTCAAAATTCCATTTCTACATACATGTACCTGGTAATCATTAAATTGCCGGAGATGTACCTTGCAAAAATTCCAGAAATGAAAAGAAATAAATGTCAGAAAAGAAAAGACAAATTGTCGGAAATGAAATAAAGAAATGGCGGAAATGCCATGCCGATTTCCGGAAATGAAATGCAGCGGTCCTATCTTTACAGTGGTATATAAAGTACCAAAACAAATAAAAAGATCTTTTTTTATATATTTTTAGTCTGAACTTGTAAAAAAAAAAACGCCTTTTATGACTTTAAAGTTTTTAAACGCAGTATTATATAAGGTCCGCCCTCTGCATTTCATATATCTTCATAGCTGCAGATCTGTAGCTCTCCGAAAAAAATATATTGATACACCGGAGAGCTACAGTGCCACCCATTGGAAAAGCTATATTTATTGCGCACAAAAAAGTGCGCTCGGTTCTTAATTATTTCTTCCAAATTCTTACCTCAACTGCAAAAAAGGAAAGATTTAAAAAATGTTCTCTCTCCTCTATCAAGTACTCTCGTAGTTGACATCTGAACGAAGCATATTGGACCGAATTATCTTTGAAACTAAAATGGCAGTATAAATAGCGAAATGTTCGATGATTACAATAACAGGGACAGGAGGACTATTAACAGCAATTATGAGGAATGTTTGGTTGTGGAAACGGCGAAAGAATATGTTAGGAACACACGATTAGTAATGTTTTTAAAAAATGGAGAAATAAATCGAGAACCGAGCGCAATTTTTTGTGCGCAATAGATATACAGTTTTTTCAATGGGTGGCACTGTAGCTCTCCGGTCTATCAATATTTTCTTTTTCGGAGAGCTACAGATCTCCGGTCTATCAATATTTTTTTTTTTTCGGAGAGCTACAGATCTGCAGCTAATATCTTCATGTCATAAAGTGAAATTTTTGGAATGGGTTTATTTTCGTAGCTTGAAAACTAAAAAAAAACAAAAAAAAAACAGACAGGGCGGACCTTAAAACGCAGTTATAAGAAAAGGTCCGCCCTCTGTATTTCAGATATATTCATGTCATAAAGAGAAACTTTTTGGACAGAGTTTCTTTTTGTAGCTTGAAAACTAGAAAAATAGACAGGGCGGACCTTAAAACGCAGTGGAAATGGTCCGCCCTCTGTATTTCAGATATTTTTATGTTATGAAGGGAAATTTTTGGACAGGGTTTATTCTCGTAGCTTCAAAAACTAGAAAAATAGACAAATAAACTTAAAAAACTACGGAAAGAGACAGGGCGGACCTTAAAACGCAGTTATAAGAAAAGGTCCGCCCTCTGTATTTCAGATATATTCATGTCATAAAGAGAAATTTTTGGACAGGGTTTATTTTCGTAGCTTGAAAACTAGAAAAATAGACAGGGCGGACCTTAAAACGCAGTTATAAGAAAAGGTCCGCCCTTTGTATTTCAGATATTTTTATTTTTAGACCCAAATTAATATCCCCCACTTTTCAAGCGGGGGACAAAAATTGTAAAATTCTGCAAACATTCAGCTTTATACTGTACATGGTATTGTCCTTCTACTTCTTCCTTTCAAGTGAAGGGCCGCTGCTGCGGCATTTATTTTATTACCATTATGTTACAATGGTACTATAATAGCTGCAGAACTGTAGCTCTCCGGAAAAAAATATAATTATAGACAAATCGGAGAGCTATAGTGCCACCCATTGAAAAACGTTTTTTACTGTGTGCGGTTTATCGATTTATTCCTTCATGTTTTTAAGACGGTCATCTAAAAATATTACTAACCGTGTGTTTCTAACATATTCTTTCACTGTTTCCACAACAAAACATTCCTTATAATGGTTGTTAATAGCCCTCCTAGCCCTGAAATCGAGATCATTGAAAATTACTGCCATTTTGGTTTGCAAGATAATTCGGTCTAACGCGCTTCGTACAGATGTCAACTACGAGAGTAACGTGACAGAGGAATAGAGAATTATTTTGAAATTTAGCTTTTTTCCAATTGAGGTAAGAAATTGGAAGAATTAGTCTAGAAACGGGCATACTTTTTTATGTGCTATAAATACTTTTTCAGTGGGTGGCACTGTAGCTCTCCGGTCTGTCAATATATTTTTCGGAGAGCTACTGTTCTGCAGCTAGTACTATAAATGAAAATTATTCGCTAAAAAATTAGAATTACATTTTCCAATAATCACAACCATCAACCAACTATACCTTACACTTTTGTTCAATCTAGCGATACCTTTGCGTTTAGCTATACAACCATCTGGACTTTTCCGTAATTATTCATCTGTTGGAATTCGGTAAGTGCAAGACTTTATCCGAGCGTAAGTATATATATAGAATACGTGACCGCATGACATAATTAATGTGTTTAATAAAAGTAAGATGTCTAATGGAACCTATTTACCATGGTGAAGAAAACTCTGCCAAATAAGACAGCTTGGTATTTCAAAGAACGCTTCCAATATTACAACACAGTATCTGGGTTGATGTAAACAAATACACACAAAAAGTGTTTAAACTCTCAGTAATGTTCTTGTATAAGATTCAAATGATAATAGCTTAAAAACATTCATACCTTTTAAAATTTAATTTTCAAACATTATAAAGAAATGTTGTATGGAAAGAATGTTACTAGATTTAACAATTAAGCAAGCTAGATCAATGTCTGATTAACACGTATTTTGAGTTATTGGGTCACCAAATTGATTGCAATCTAATTCTGTTCTCAAGAATTTCTTCGAACGACTTTTACTCATAATAATTCATGAGCTTTAATACACATAATAATTGCCAAATGATATTTAACAAGAGGCCCACGGGCCTTATAGGTCACCTGAGTATTGTGTAACAACTTTCAAACAATTAACTTTGGTTCGTGTTTTAAATCAGAGGCCATGAAATTCACAATTCAATTTTGAAAGAGGCACCATTGCTTAACATAATTATAAACTTACCATGCTTACTTTTTACTTAATACATTTACTTAATACCCAGAGGTAACAAAGAGAAAATACACTTCCACTTTATAACCAGTTTTGCACCTCTGTCCAAAGGAACCACTGACCCTGGGGCCACGTTTCAAAATTTTACAAATTTTATCATATAAAATGGTTGATTAATACCAAAGAGCAGATTTGAAAGCATTAATTTATTTTCAGACTATGTAACCCCCCCCCCCACACACTCGACCCTGGGGGCATATAAAAATAACCATTTTGCTGCATGCACCTTTTTTCATCATAAATATACTTGGATCATTGGCATAAAACCCAGGATCAAAGGAAAAAATTTTCAAAGAATTAATGTATTTTCACTATATAATCAATAAAGCCCCACCCTAACACCAGAACCCTTGACCCTGGGGCCATAAAATTCACAATTTTGGAAGAGGCGCTCTTGCTCATCATAACTATATACTTAGTTTGTTAATTTAATACCTAGAAGCAGAGAAGAAGCTTTTCAAAGAATAAATGCATTTTCACTATATAATCAATAGAGCCCCACCCTTACACCAGAACCCCTGACCCTGGGGTCATAAAATTCACAATACTGGGAGAGGCACTCTTGCTTATCATAACTATTATTTAGTTAGTGTATTTATTACCCAGGAGCAGAGAAAACTATTTTCAATGAATAAATGCATTTTAACTATGTAATCAATAGAACCCCTGACCCTGGGGCCATAAAATTCACAATTTAGAAAGAAGCACTTTCTTGCTCATCGTAACTATATGCTTAGTTAGTTAATTTAATACCCAGAAGCAGAGAAGAAGATTTTCAAAGAATAAATGCATTTTCACTATATAATCAACACAGCACCATCCTAACACCAGAACCCCTGATCCTAGGGTCATAAAATACACAATACTGGAAGAGGTACTCTTGCTCATTATAAGTACATGTACGAGGGTTGTCCCAAAATTCCGTAGACAAGCGTTGTTTTGTAGGAACCCTACGTCATACATGAATGAAACTTCGTATCTAGATTAAACAAACACTATCTAATAAATTTATGGACAAATATCGAGTAACTACACAAATTATTCCAATTTAAAAGACACATTACATTGTCTGGTGAAGGAAGGCGGCGCAATACCCAAAAGTTGCAATTAAAATTTGGTATATTATATTTAAAATCCTACGGAAAAGTAATTACTACCGAATATTATATTTAATGGAAATGAAAATTCTTAATATTGTTTTATTAACTATATTTCCTCAAATTTTGGTGTGTATGCTTTGATAAATAGGAATTTTATAACGTTATATATACAATGTACATGGGGTTAAAATCCGAATTTTTGAAAAATGGCGGCTGCGTTGGCCCAGGCGGCGCACTGGACTATGATCAAGTGTTTTGATCCTGAATTCACTCTTACAGAAATGTACCGGTCATAAATGTTTGGTAGACTAGGAAACTTTTTCTCCTCCTTAGTATTTAAAATGACTAAAACGGTTTCTCTATGTATATGTCAATAACACTAATTAAAATAAAAGACAGGGCTAAGAAATGGGCAAGAGTTCCATTATGCAAATCCATTAGAGAAAATAGACGAAAAGCCCGTAGAAATATAGTGTTTTCAAATTATTATTATTTCATACCTGTACATGCATGTACTTTGTTTACATATTTTAATGTTTGATCATATCATAGTAATTAAGATATTTTTCATTTATAACTATAACCGTTTCGTTTAATTTCAGAATTTGATTCTGTTAATTGAAATATTTTCTCCAAAAATTTGAACTGTTGACATTTGTATTTTTTGACGTCGCAGATTGCCCCGGGTGTTAGAGAACTATATCACTTTAAATGTTACTACCCGAAAAGTTTTCAAGTAAACATGATGAAACTTCGTAATTTATCTGCCAAGAACAGACTTTATCCACCTTGAAATTTTTATAAAGATACATTAATTTCTTTAAAAGATATGAGCTCAGTCTACGAAATTTTGGGACAACCCTCGTATGTGCTTAGTTTATTTAATACCCAGGTGCAGAAAAGAAGATTTTCAAAGAATAAATGCATTTTCACTATATTATCAATAGAGCCCCGCCCTTACACCGGAACCCCTGGCCCTGGGGCCATGAAATTCACAATTTTGGAAGAGGCATTCTTGCTCATCATAACTATGTACTTAGTTTATTTAATACCCAGGAGCAGAAAAGAAGATTTTCAAAGAAATAATGCATTTTCACTATATATTCTATATAGCCCCTCCCTAGCACTAAAACCCCTGACCCTGGGGCAATAAAATTCACAATACTGGAAGAGGCACTCTTGCTCGTCATAACTATATAATTTTTTAGTTTATTTTGTACTCAGAAGCAGAGAAGAAGATTTTCAAAGAATAAATGCATTTTCACTATATAATCAATAGAGCCCTGCCCTTACACCAGAACCCCTGGCCCTGGGGCCATAAAATTCACAATTTTAGAAGAGGCACTCTTGCTCATTATAATTATGTACTTAGTTAGTTTATTTAATACACAGGAGCAGAGAAGAAGATTTTTAAAGAAATAATGCATTTTCACTATATAATCTATACAGCCCCGCCTTAGCACTTGAACCCCTGACCCAGTGGCCATGAATTTCACAATTTTGGTAGAAGACTCAATCCTCAATACATTCATGCCAACAGTTTGCCTGCTTGATGTTCCGGAGAAAAGAAGACAATTTTTAAAGATTGCACTAATTTTAGTGGTTTTGGCACCACCCCCAGGCCCCCGGGGGGGGGGGGGCAGGGACCATGAAATTCTTGATTTATGTTTCCCTTTACCCATAGATGCTGTATACGAAATTTGGTTGAAATTGGTTCAGTGGTTTAAGAGAAGATGTTGAAAATGTTCAAATGTTAACGCACGACGGACGATGGACGAAAACGGATAGAATAGGTCACCTGAGTTACTCAGGTGACCTAAAAATCACTGAAATTAGCCCGCATTAAACATTTCATATTGTATACACTCATAAAAATAAAAGAAATGGCTGAAATTGGTAATTGCAATAATTATTGCGTTTAATCGCAATAATTATTGCGTTTAAGCAATAATTATTGCGTTTAAACCCAAAACACTGGTTAATCTCAATAATCATTGCGTTTAAACGCAAAGTACTTTGCGTTTAATCGCAATCTTTTGCGTTTAAACGCAATACTTTTGCGATTAAACGCAATACTTTGCGTTTAAACGCAGTAATATTTTTGCGTTTAAATGCAATAAAATTTTTGCGTTTAATGGCAATAATTTTTGCGTTTAAACGCAATAATATTGCGGTAAAACGCAATAATTTTTGCGTTTAAACGCAATACTTTTGCGATTTAACGCAATAAGTTTTGCGTTTAATCGCAATAATATTGCGTTTAATCGCAATGATTTTTTTGCGTTTAATTGCAATATTTTTTTGCTTTAAACGCAATCAAGTTTTGCGTTTAATCGCAATACACATGTAATTTTTGTATTTAAATGCAAAGATTATAATATATACTACAGTCCGATTCTTTAAAGAAGAGCCGATTCGTTTTGTGTTTTTTTGAAAATGTTGCAGTTTGTGAGATTTAAAGTTTAGCAATGGCATCTTAACAACCAACTTTCTTAGAGCTATTAGAGCCCAACACTGTTAACGCAGCCATTAATCAATTCCTGAGGTATTACAGCTAATTAAGAATGTTTCAGTGGTATTAATAGACATATCAATTTGGTAGAAAACATCGGCCAATCTGTTTTCATTTGATTTATTTTTGATTTCATATGATTCCATCTCATAAATTCTAATGTGCTCGTGTTTACTGTATGTGATCAAAGGAAAGGTTGTGAATATACATATACATAATATGTACATAAGTCGAAATATTTTATCAGTTGTTTCCTTAAGCCCTTTATACAGGTACAGCCTTTTAAACCAATACAAATGATTTAACCATTCAGAAAATCCTTGTTCAGAAGAATCTGATTCTATAAAGCTTAACTAAACACAATTCTCCTCATAGGTTACTACATATCAGCGTGGGTCCATTGCACTCTTCAAAGATCAATAGAAATGATTGCTTTTAAATATAAAGATTATTGCGTTTAAATGCGAAAAAATATTGCGTTTAATCGCAATATTATTACGATTAAACGCAATAATTATTGCTATTAAACGTAAAAATATTATTGCGTTGAATCGCAATAATTATTCGTTTAAACGCAAAACATTGCGTTTAAACGCAAAGTGCTTTACGTTTAAACGCAATGATTATTGCGATTAATTGCAATGTTTTACGTTTTAAACGCAATAATTAGTGCGATTAAACACGTGTTGCGTGTAAACGCAATAATTATTGCGATTTAACGCAATAAGAAATATTTTTCTCTGAACTGGCCTCAACGGGCTTCCGTAAAAATCTTCTTTATAACTGTATTTTTCTAAATTTTCAAGGGAACTTTCGTATTTTTATATGCTCTGTTTATATTTTTTATATTTAATTTATGTTCATATATTTATAAGAAGATATAAATTTAATTAAACAAAACGTACCGTTTCTATCGTTAACTAAAAGAATTGGGTGGTTTTGATCAAATCCGTACTTAGATTGGAAGCATGCAAAAGCTAACAAGATCATAGTTTGTTTGGAGAAAAATATCTGTTGTTTTTTTTTCTTCAAATCTTTAGTGAAAATATTTTTAGTTACATAAAAATGTTTTTTTTTCTTTTTCATTTCTCATTATTTTGAGCGAAACTTGTTTTGAGATAGCTGAATGTATTTTAAATATTTCATATAGTCAGAAAACAGATAAAAATTCCTCCTTAATTACAATTACAATTTATTACAATAAAAATATAAATAGCTGATTGTTTCTATTATCGCGTTAGGTGAACCGATCTACAGAAAAATATACAGGTACATGTACAATGTACGAATACATATAAATGTACATTTATAGAGAAAAAAAAAGTATTCTTGAAGTAAAGGTGTAAAATTTCCTAAATTTAGGGGACACATCGCTCACCTGGGCAACTGGCTAGGTAAAAGCAAAAATCAGTTCAGTATTGAAAAGTTTAAATATAAAAGTGGGATAGGGGGAGTGTATTTGAACACACTTAAATCTACACTTCCTTAGGATGCTTTTGAATTATTGTCACACATAATGATTTTGCTGCTTAAAAGATGCATTTATTTTTAAATTTATAAAGCCTTTATATTAATTTTCATCTTTACTGGCCCAATGATTCTTGTGAAGAAGAATTTTAAAGATTTTTTCTTTATATTCCTATGATACCCCATTTTGGCCCCACCCGACCACTGGGGATCATGATTTGAACAAATTTGAATCTACACTACCAGAAGAGGCTTCCATATGAGTTTCCTCTGTGCTGGCCCTGTGGTTCTTGATAAGCTTTTTAAAAGATATCATAAATTTACTAGTATCACTAATTCATAATTATTTCCCTTTAGAAGAAGGCGTGACCCTTCATTGAACAAACTTGCATTCCTGTCACCCAAGGATACTTTGTGGCAAGTTTGGTTGAAATTGGTCCAGTGGTTCTTGAGAAGAAAGATGAAAATGTGAAATGTTTACGACAACGACGACGACAGACAACGGACAAATTTTGATCAGAAAAGACACCTTTAAAACATTTTTTTTTTTAATTTCAGTAATAACCTAAACAGAAAAAAGCTTGTATAACTTTATTGTCATAAAATTAACAATTGAAAAAAAGAAACATTTACATAAATGTTGATGCAACACAGATTGTAGACAATGCATTAACATTTTAAAAGGTAGTAAACAAAAAAAAAAAAGCTGGCTTGAAAGATTACTGTATAATTGTTCATTTACGAATCTGGAATGTTGATAAATTGTAGATCGTAATATGTGTAGGCCAGGAAAAACTATACCTCTGCATAAATTAAATTATTTGGAAGAATTTAAATCGCTAAATAAATGAAAAGCTTTTAAGTTATTACTGGCACATCTCTTAGGTCTTTGAAATCCAGTTTTGTTCTTTTGGGGACCGAACTAGAAGTCTTCGCAATTCCAATACGATTCACATTTACTTAAGTGAACTCTTCCATGTTATCCTACATTACTATAAGGCCTCCGTGTCAAAAACATGAAAACATTCTAAGCTTGTAAAGAGTGCTATAAAGATGTGTATATTAAATTGCAATGTTCGAAGACAACGACTGTAAGCAGAGGCAATAATATACGTAAATAATTGTCTGAATGGCTCCACTCTGCAAGCTTCAATCCGAGGTTCTTTTGAAGACTCGAACGCATTTGACGTCTCCAACATACATGGTCTGAAAAGGAGATAATAAAAACGAACATTTATTACATTGTTGGACGATAAATGGTGTCCATCAACATTATCTAAGATGGCAAAAAATCACGTATATTGGCTAACATTCTTTTAACTGTCATGTTTTCTTAAAGTAATAGTTTTGAAGAATTATTTCATTTTGTAAGCTAAATCTTCAGCTAGCTACTATTTTTACGCGAGGTACGAAATGAAAGGGACTTCACGTTGCTAAATTGTCACGCTCTTCCAATAATTATCTTACACCATAGTAATAATGTTCATGATACCTTCCTCACCTGCACGAGTTCATCATTACTGATTTCTCTGATAAATTTCTGTGGTTTTCCTTTTCCTTCAGCGATAGGGTTTGCTTCTGTTATAATCTTGCCATTTTCCCAGCGAGACATGCACTGTAAAAAGCACTAGACGTGTATATGGTTTAAGAAAAAAACAGATACCGACGTAATCTTTCTGCTGTAAAGGGCTGTTTAATTACGCTCTCTGAATAATAAACAAATTTTGGGATAGAAGTAATTCAAACTTTCAAGAATTGTGAAGTGCAACTTCTTTGCATTTCTCTTAACAACCTAGACCTCCAAAACAGTGTAATTCTTTTGAAGTAAATTCACTATGGCTTATTTTATTATTTCAGATAGCTTTTTGAACTTGGAAAATCACTTTGAAGTATTCTGGATAAAGAACATCTGATTAAGTCTCAAAATTCTATAACAAGTACCCTTTTTCCTGTATAATTGATTTTTTTCTTAAAAGAATTCATGAAAGACAACAGCATATAACGTACATTCATCTCAAGACCCTCATAGTTTTGTTGGTAAGGTTCATCAAGCTTGAAGGAAATGACTTGATTGAAGAAGCTGACTTTAGACACGATATTGACTGTTTCATTCTCAATCTTTATTTCGATCACCGGGTTGGCAGCACCGGCCATTTTACGAAAAACCACATTGAGTCCTGTCGAATAAAACAGCATGATTTTTATCATTTACAGTCTCTAAGGCAATATAACACTGTTATTGGATAATGTCAAATATGTATCTTTATGGTTTTTCTCATTCATAATTGAGGGAAAAAGTGCCAGAATTTACACCCACTCATACACTTCTTTTAATTGACACGTCAGTATAAAAGTTTGAATTGGCTTACCAATTTCAGACTGTGGTTGAAGTAGATAAGCTTAACATATTGATCAAACTTAATGACAATAGAAAAGTACCCCTGTAGCACTATTGACTCTACCTTTGAAAGTTACATAACATTTGGGGTTGGCAGTTATTAACGGAAAAAATTTATCTAGTGTCTCAAAATATTTAAGTTACTGCAAAATGTCAATTCGTTTAGATAAATATGCCTTGAAGATTTCCTGTGGGTTTGTTTGTAATGATTAGATTTATTTTACATATTGATCATAAGGAGTAATGACGAAAGGCAATTATGGCAGGAAAAAATGAATGATGATGCAGACACTTTTTCAAGAGAACCGCAGCAGTGGGTATTGGATAGTATAAGGATTTAGTCAACAACCTATATAATGCCATAATTAGTTCGATGATCTGCACATTAGACAGATGGCTCTAATAAGTGAAGTCTACTGAAATTAACATGAACAATTATATTCAATCTTTTCTCTCACAGTGGTTAAACGGCCATTAACAAATGGAATCCCTTGGCGCGTAAGACCCTTTAGCACAATGTTCTGTAAACACGCCAATATATTGCTATAATAATATTTTGTAGAAAGCCAATGTAGTTTAAGCGGTGGATTATCTTGTGGAAATTAGTGAATGTCAAACTGATAAATAAATTGGTTTATTAAAAACAACTACACAGACATGGTAAACATTTCTAGACCGAAATTTCATTTATAAAATCCCGAGAACAAGAAGTATGATAGAACTTGATTACATGCAAAACGTTTCCTTTGGTAACCCAAACAAATTTCATTTCGTATGCAAGTTGGTAAAGTGACGTACACTGTACATGTGTAGACAGAGAGGGAGACAACGGGAATGGTCCTAAAACAATGTTACCATGTGGGTTAATTTGGCTCAATGTGATGATTTCCATTTGGCCCTCTTCATAAAACGTATTGTTTATATGTTTCACTACGACTTAAGATGCATGGAATGATTCCACACGTATAATCTATCACATAGATCTCAAGTATTCTTCGTCTTAATTACATTATAGACAAGTAACATGCTAGTCATGTTACATTATCGAGATGCAATCACTTTAATGTTTGGTATCCTAATTGAATCAATGGTTCTGCATTGCCGAGAAACACGTTATAAAATGTTTTAATTTATCTTCTTCATTTAAGTAATACATTTTATGATTATGTTACCTAATTCTTTACGGTGTACGCTTCAGAGAACAAAGCCAAACATTACACATGTGCTCTTATATCGGTACTACCTAAAATTCAATTTCGCACAATAAATCAACAAGTTTAAAATTTGGTGAAAAGGCTTTTTTTAAAGCATAAAGGTCAAGGTCACAATGTCATTCACCTTGATATCATTTGAATGAACTAAATTAGTGAAGTATGCATACTAAATATGAAGTCACTTTCTCCTATGGTTCAAAAGTTATTGCGAAAGTTCGAAAAAGCTATTTTAGCTTATAGGTTACAGTCAAGGACACTCGGTCGACCTTGGAGTCATTTGAAAGAACTTAATTAGTGGAGTATGCTTACCAAATATGAAGTCTTTATCTCTCACGGTTCAAAGGTGATGGCGTAGGTCAAAGTTGCCAGCAGACAGATAGACAGGACAAAAACAGTATACGCCCCGGATCTATCGATTCGGGCGCATAAAAAATTTTTTTGCCAATTTTAATGTACACCTTTTCCCTTATACAAATAATGATCTTTCAAAGCAGGTAATTTCAAAAGTACTGTAGTGAAATACATATGAATATATTATCATTAAAAAGGCGAATGTTATTTGCTTAAACATTTTATTGCATAATTACAGGGAAAACAGAAAAAAAAACTTTCGCACATTTTACTTAAATTCCGAAAACATTTTTAAAAAATAATGCATCGATTAAAGCGCGCCAGACATAGTACATCATAGTTTGGGAGAAAGGCAATGAGAAACAATTGAACATGACATAAACATGTTTTCTGCATCACATAATCATTAACGACTTTAAAGATACGTATCCCTGTGCAGCTTTTAAGAGGTTACCCTGTTTCTGACACATATTTTGCTCTCATTTTCGCTTTAGAACTGCTTGCTGGGTTTTGTACATCTTACTTTTATTGTAATTTCAATAATTTGAGAATTTTAAGCTTCTTAATTATCATCTGATGATAAAATTTAAGAACATGATAACGGTATCTATTTTATAATTGTTATGTTCACTTAACAAATATACCGATTATATTAATGATCTTGTCCATAAAAAAAGAGAATGGGCTTAGTGCAGAGAATATCATCATTGAATAACAAACATACATACACATACTGAGACGGCATGAACATTGATGTTAGATACGAGAGATAACGGACTGAAATATAAAAGTATGCCGATAATTACATTAATTTCTGAAAAGAAGTAACACATGGCTAGGGTGTAGCGCCCATAGAGAGTTTGGTAAAGATCGTTGTAATAAATGAGGCTTGAAGGGGTGGGTTTTAAATTTTCGTTATATTTCTAAGCAATCATTTTCTCATTTAGAGATAGTAAAATGTGTATTTCATTGAAGTGCGTTTTTGAAATTTCAAAGAACTGCATTACATATTCCCCTATACTCACACAGATATATAAATTTCAATTAGCTTCAGCGAACTTGTAAAATTACACTGGAGAACATAAATATATTTCAATGCCATCCATCCATCAAAATTAACACATCATAATTATTGATCGTGCTTTTGACCATTAATTAACATCCAATATGATTTTCGTCTGCATTGGACATATTGATATAATTGATTTAAAATGTGTAAAAAAAAAAAAAAAAACTGACATATTCTGTAACTCAGTATTTTCTTTTCAATAAAATGTTTACTAATCACTTTGATAATTTAAAGAATTTTAAGATAATTTTCTAAATCTCCAATACTACAATTTACACGGTACTTACCCAGTTCTTTTAAAAACTCATCAAAGTTTTCACTTCGATCGAGTTTCCATTTACCACCAAGCTGTGATTGAATTTCAACAAGAGCCATCTCTCATTCTATGTAAAACGCGCCTGACTGAACCAATATCCGTTCAATAAATTTTCAAATTCTGTCTTTTACAGGAATTTGCGATAAAATATTGCACCTGGAAAAACCTTGCACGTATTAATGACCAAGTCCATCCATAGAAATTTTGTTTTGAGAATACCAGTAGCAAAATAAATTGCAAAAAGGATGAACATTAATAGAGAATTTGTATAGTAAACGTACTTTATAGTTCCAATGTCGTGTCAATATTTAGTGTATGGATATCATGCAGCCAATCAATGTAACCGTAAGATTAGCGCTTTACATCGATTGGTCCGGAGCAGAGCATGCGACTGTGCATAAAACTCATTGATAAAAAATAAAATATAGCGGGTAGCTATTTTCATGGCTTGCTAAGACAGAAATTATGTTCTTAAAGGAGAGGATGTCGCGACCACATACCGTAGCAATTTGACAGCAAATCGTTTAAATGGAGACAGAATTTAATCACGGAAGATTTTTTTTTCTTCATGTGTCAGCAGTAAATAGTATTTTGTTTCTACACGAAGGCATGTTTTGAAATAACGCCTTCTTAGAGTTATTATGTTAGTTAAACACCATGATCTTCTTGACCGATACACTACACTCTTATTAAGATACTCAAGCACTGACTAAGCAAACAGAAAAGGGAAAAAAAACCAATGTCATCTCAACAAATAAAAGAAACAGGTAAAAAGTGATGATTTGTATCATATTTAGTTTTACGTCAATATTTTTATTGTAAAGCTACGCAACACATCCTTCTGGAATATTGATTTTGTACAAGGAGCTTTCCTTTTTTAGACGAAAAACAAAACTAAGTACATGTATAATATTTAAATCGATAGTTATGTTTTTGCTTTACAAAAAATGATTATTGAGAGGACGCGGATTAATTACTTCTATATTTTTTTTTAAATCGCTACCCTTACATTCAATGTGTGTGTATTTTTAAGAAATTATTTTTTTCAAATTAAGAAATGAATTTACTAACAAAGAGTTTTTAAAAAGAGGTCTTGACATAGAACTTATTATCTTGTTTAAATTAATGAGCGTTTAATTTTTTCAACTAAAATTTAATGACCAAAATATGACTTTTTAAAGTAATAATGCCTTGGAAAATATATCTAAAGACCATAGTATATGCTTCCTCCTATAAGGGTACAGTAAGAGGCTTAATTAAAACACAACAGTTCACGCATTGATCTCCTAATTTGAGTTTTAAAATTTGGAAAGTTCGCATCTCCGCAGAAGGACATGTGACTTTAAGTAATACAAAATGTTCCTGTCGCCCACGTGGTGCAGTGGTTAAAACGTTTGCTGTTTAGACAAAATCACCGGGAATTTTCGGGTGATCTCATCCTTTACCACCAGCGGTAATCGTCATTTACATGTAATATGTCAAAAAAAGTTTAAAAAACCCTCGATTTTTCATAATTATAACAATTAGAAAGTTTGAAATCTATTAATTTTGAAAATATGTTAATTATAGTTTGCTTTATATACCTTGAAGCGCGTTATACATGTAATGAGCAATTTTTTTTTCAATTGACAAATGCACTGCTTGGTGGATTTGTTTGCATTCGGTGAGTGTTTAACTATATACGTCGTCATTACCGACGTAATGACATACCACGTAATATAAAGCGTGATTCGTAGAACTGCAATCGCTATTCTGTGCGGCTGATTCCGTTAATATTATGAATGACAATTGTTTTTATGTTCTATTACGTCCCATTCGAGAATTTTTCAGTCATACAGAGACGTTATCATACACCGGTGAAGGGCATCAAATTAGGACATTTCATCGACATTAGCCGCTGACTTATTTGAAGATTCTCGACGTTAAACAACAAACAAAAATTAAAATTTCGTAATTCTCTTCTAAGCACAAATTGATTTGATTCTGATCAAGCATTATATGAAAATCGTTTCCAACTACATATAATAAAAAGTTATAATAATTGTTCTTTTATATGTATCACGTCATCATGTTTCATGTTCATAAAAGTGTTCGTCTCTTATTCAAGGGCCATTTAAACGTCCCACTATGCTCTTTTATCAAGGCAATATGAAATTGAAGTGTAGGTTACATTAATGTGTGAGAATTATGAGATCGTGCAATGTCTCCAGGAATATAAATAGCATTTTATGAAACCAAAATTTTCCACGATTTCCTGTCTTGATACCAATCTTTCACAGAATCAAATTGTAGCTTTCGAAATCTGAGAACTGATTTCTGTAGCTTCATATAGTCAGTATGTAATAATGGCAATGCCTCCTTCGTACAACAAAACACTCTTGGAATGTAAACGAGTAGTTTGGATCAAACTGATAAACACATTATTGATTGCCAAGAAAAAATTATACACCAAGACTTGTATTTCATAACAACGTACCCAAAACGCCTTTAGTGTCGTCTAAGTATGACAGAAAACTGTAAAGGTTCCATATATTAAATTATAAAAAAATGTTTTTTGATTATTTTAATATTGTTTAACGTCCCTCTCGAGAATTTTTCATTACATTTACCAGTGGACTGCAAATTTTGTCCTCAACCCGGTACTCACGTTTATTGAGCAAAGAGAGATCTTTTTTCGTGCCAGAACCTACTTTGACACGGGACCTCGGTTTATACGGTCATCCCAAGGACCGGTGTCGCATAATATTTGGTCCGCCTCGTTTCAAGGTCCGGCCGGACCAAATACGATAACATATTAGGTCCGCCTTTTATAAGAAAAGGTCCGGCCCGTATAAGAAAAGGTCCCCCTACGTTTTAAGGTCCGGGTGGTGCAAAATGTTTTTAATCTTGACTTCAACATATGAAATTAAAGAGAATCACTTTATACTATACGATAAGAAGGATTTACCCTGTTGTGTTTTATTTTTTGTACAACATACACGTATCTCTACACTAGTGTAGACAAGAATCTACTCGTTTAGTGTGCTTTGAGCATTGCTGTTTAGGACCATAATTTCTTTAAAAATAATGCCATAATTATTGTGCAAGTGTTTGTTTTTCCTTGGAATTTACTTTGTGTAAATTAGTACGATTAAAGGTGTGAAATCTGTCGGTGTGTATAGCTAATAAAACAATGGGGTGTGACGTATTTGTTTACCTGCGCGACAGGTACCCACAGGTAGAGCCCGCGGCAGATGGCGCTGTCATTGAATGGTCGGTGAACCTAATGGTCATGTGTTAGCTTTATATATCAATAGATTTGAAGTTTTCAAATTAATAAATTATGCTAGGGAACAAAATATTCATGCGTACACTTCAAAACTGCGACATTTATAATAATTATAATTGTATAGTCTTTATTTGAATATTTAAAGCTAAATATGGCGTATCATAATCTGAGCTAAAATTTAAAATTTACTAGATTAAGCGTATAATATTTTACATGAGATTTGATATTTGTGTTCAAATTAAAATTTTCACCGATATTGAACTTAAATATACCCACGTTTCTATTAGTTAAATTCAAACTAATTGAATTAAAAACTGTGTCTGATATTTAAATTCCGAGTCGATAAGAATCGGTCATTGTTTTAAATCTCTGCTATCTATACATGAAATGCAATTGATTTAAATTTCGGTAATGGAAAATTTTAAAGAATAAATTATAGACTGTTTAGTAAATCAAATGTCTTAGACATAAGTTCGGCGTAGTTTTTGACATTTGATTTAGTAAACATTAAATGCGATGAAAAAAATTCTGTTAACTAGACTTAGTGCTTCATGTACAGATGTGTACATACTCGTATAAACAAAATTTTCATATTAAAAATGTTGTGTACAATATTTTTTTTTTTTTCAAAATTCCTTTTCTACGTACATGTACCTGGTAAACATTAAATTACCGGAGAGGTACCTAGCAAAAATTCCGGAAATGAAAAGAAATAAATGTCGGGGAAAAAAGAGTAATTGTCGGAAATAAAATAACGAAATGTCGGAAATGAAATGCAGCGGTTCTTTCTATATATATAAGAAAGATCTTTTAAATATTGATAGTCTTAACTTATAAAAAAAAAACGCCTTATATGATTTAAAGAAATTCCTTATCCCTTGAGTGTGGAGTTTAATACTACATGAAAGATCGATAAAGAGTACATGTAATTCTCTGGTTTCCTGTAGTCTTCACATATACCTTTTGTTTTCTGTTTATAATCATATTTTGCGAAAAATTGTTTATAATTATTTATCTTACGCCTGTATGAAAAGGATAGGCCTGAGGGGGAAGTTTTTATAAGTTCTCGTCTCAAAAATAGAAGAAAAAAATAAAGCATACATGTATTTACAGTTGGATCCAGCATTGCATCACTTGACCCTCTTCATATGTTGTGTATCAAGTATTTTTTAATTTTGAATTTCTGCAGACCCCCCCCCCCCAACTTCACCCCAGCCCGCAACAGTACCCAGAAATAGCCAAAGCGCATTTGATAGGCATTTTCGCCTACACTATAAGTGGTTTTTTTAATTACATTGCTTAACCTAAATTTTGTCATACAATCTTAGTTTACACATGCATAAAACCAAATCACACAATAATGATATGCCAATGTTAATACTTCCCTCATATGAAAAATATAACAAGAGGCCCAGGGGCCACATCGCTCACCCGAGCAAATCGTCTAGGAAAAAACACAAATTAAATCAGATCAGAACTGAAAAGTTTACTTAAGAGAGGGGTGTGTGTGCGTGTGAATTTAATACTACTTTAGAATGCCTTCATGTTAATATGTAGCATATGACTTTGCTGTTCTTGATAAAAAGATTTTTAAAAAACAATTTCTTCCTATACTATCACGAATCATTGCTTTGAAGTACTTCAGAAGATGATTTTTATAAAGATTTTTCCTATATATTCCTAAGTAAAACTTTGATCAGCCATTGTGCCCCCACTCTACCCCCGGGGGTCATGATTTGAGCAAACCTGAATCTACACTATATGAGGATGCTTCCAGATGAGTTTCATTTTTCCTGGCCCAGTGGTTCTTGAGAAGAAGATTTTTAAAGATTTTCCCTATATACTCCTATGTAAAACTTTGATCGGCCATTGTGGCCCCACCCTACCCCCGGGGATCATGATTTGAACAAACTTGAATCTACACTATATGAGGATGCTTCCAGATGAGTTTAATCTTTTCTGGCCCAGTGGTTCTTGAGCTCAGGTGAGCTAAAAATTATCCAGTTTGTATGGAATATACTCAGCAATACATATTGAGGTATCCACCTAACGATGACAATTTGTTGCCAAAGAGGCCCCCCCCCCCCCCTTAACAAGAAAAAAACAACTTTTGAAAAATTTTATTTGGATATGTCTGCTCTTCATTCCATTTAGATAATTTTGATTAAAGGTGGTCTTTGCTCATTAATTGCGAAGGAAATTTTATACGGGGTTTATTTTCGTATACCATAAGAATCAGAGAAAGTGACATGACTGACTTAAAGTGCAGCATAATATAAAAGGTCCGCCCTCTGTGTTTCAGATATCTGTATGTTATGAAGGGAAATTTTTGGGCAGGGTTTATCTTCGTACCTTAAAAACTAGAGAAAGAGACAGGGCGGACCTTAAAACGCAGTTATCAGAAAAGGTCCACCCTCTGTATTTCAGATATTTTCATGTCATGAAGGAAAATTGTTGGACAGAGTTTTTTTTCATAGCTTAAAAACACGAGAAAGAGACAGGGCGGACCTAAAAACACAGTTATCAGAAAAGGTCCGCTCTCTGTATTTCAGATATCTTCATGTCATAAAGAGAAAGATTTAGACAGGATTATTTTTGTACATCAAAAAACTAGAGAAAGAGACAGGCCGGACCCTAAAACTCAGTTATCAGAAAAGGTCCGCCCTCTGTATTTCAGATATCTTTATGTTTTAAAGGAAAATTTTTGGACAGGGTTTATTTTTGTAGCTTAAAAACACGAGAAAGGGACAGGGCGGACCTTAAAACGCAGTTATCAGAAAAGGTCCGCCCTCTGTATTTCAAATATCTTTATGTCATAAAAGGAAATTTTTGGACAGGGTTTATTTTCGAAGCTTAAAAAACTAAAGAAAGGGACAGGGCGGACCTTAAAACGCAGTTATCAGAAAAGGTCCGCCCTCTGTATTTCAGATACCTGTATGTAATAAAGGGGAATTATTGGACAGGGTTTATTTTCGTAGCTTAAAAAACATGAGAAAGAGACAGGGCGGACCTTAAAACGCAGTTATCAGAAAAGGTCCGCCCTCTGTATTTCAGATATTTTCATATCATAAAGGAAATTTTTGGACAGGGTTTATTTTCGTAGCTTAAAAAACACGAGAAAGAGACAGGGCGGACCTTAAAACGCAGTTATCAGAAAAGGTCCGCCCTCTGTATTTCAGATATCTGTATGTTATGAAGGGAAATTTTTGGACAGGGTTTATTTTCGTAACTTAAAACACGAGAAAGAGACAGGGCGGACCTTAAAACGCAGTTATCAGAAAAGGTCCGCCCTCTGTATTTCAGATATCTTCATGTTTTAAAGGGAAATTTTTGGACAGGGTTTATTTTCGTAGCTTAAAAAACTAGAGAAAGAGACAGGGCGGACCTTAAAACGCAGTTATCAGAAAAGGTCCGCCCTCTGTATTTCAGATATCTGTATGTTATGAAGGAAATTTTTGGACAGGGTTTATTTTTGTAGCTTAAAAACTAGAGAAAGGGACAGAGCGGACCTTAAAACGCAGTTATCAGAAAAGGTCTGCCCTCTGTATTTCAGATATCTGTATGTTATGAAGGGGAATTATTGGACAGGGTTTATTTTCGTAGCTTAAAACACGAGAAAGAGACAGGGCAGACCTTAAAACGCAGTTATCAGAAAAGGTCCGCCCTCTGTATTTCAGATATTTTCAAATCATAAAGGAAATTTTTGGACAGGGTTTATTTTCGTAGCTGAAAAAACTAGAGAAAGAGACAGGGCGGACCTTAAAACGCAGTTATCAGAAAAGGTCCGCCCTCTGTATTTCAGATATCTTCATGTTTTAAAGGGAAATTTTTGGACAGGGTTTATTTTCGTTATTTATTATTTATTTCGTTATTATTTGGCCGATGATAAAAAGAAATCAAAATAGCCTCTTACAGTCATAGAAAAATCTAACGTTAACCAAGTAGTTACAACGAAGTCATGATATTAAAAGACTATTTCTATTAAATTTATTTTTAAAAAAAATTGTATGCGATTTAAGTTTCTCTTTAATATGTATTGGTTGAAAAAATTCTCCCTATAGCTAGTAAAACAGTGGAAAGGGAGAAAAAAAATCTGAAGCAGTATTTCTCTGGTGGAAAATCAAGTCGAGATTGTTTGTTAGATGCTAACGGGAAATTCAAGTATGCCAGGCTTCTGAAATTGGGGGTGTCTTTAAACTCATGCTCTTTTTTTTCTGGGGCGTGTGTGTGTGTGGGATATATATGTACAATACCGATATTCTTCAATATTTTTAATTTTTTGACACGTATCCGCGTAATTTTACTACGCCCCCTCCCCCGGGCCCGCGCCAAAAAAAAAAAACATTTAGGAGGGGCGTATAAAATGTGCGGATTTTTATTGAAACCGAGAGACATAAGTATAAATATATTATTAATGCACAGAGATTTTATATGATCGACATGTATATTAAATATGAATAATAAAGGCATTTATAAACCCAGCAATCTATCGACTGTTGTTTGATTTCGCCAATTAATGCACATTTACCTGGAGTAATACATGTTTTAGTGGGCCGCATTTCATTTCCGGAATTTTCAACAAAAAAAAAGAAAAATATTACTTTTCATTTCCAACAGTTTTTACATTTTAAACGTTTTCATCTCCGACATTTGTCAAATTCATGTCAGTAATTTTTCGGCAATGAAAAAAAAAATCATACTTCCGTCATAAATAATATCATATAATACATATATACAATAACTTGTTAAAAATCTATTTCCATCTTTGTTATATATGTTAACCTTAAAGTGCCATACAGGTATCTTTAAAAAATCCAAAAATGTGAAAAAAAAAAATAATGTCGGAAATGAAAATAAAAATGTCGGATTCCGAAATAATAACAAAAATTGTCGGAAAATGCAATGCAAAATTCAGGAAATGAAATGCAGAGATCTAGTAGATTTAATTATTAGCCTTTGAATAGGTAAGAAACAGTGTTAACTTATAAAAACACAGGGCATATGGTACTTTAGGTTTTCTCAAACGAGACAATTATAGACTAACCCCCAACTGCCCAATCCGCAGGCATGTTGTTTTTACAATAATGGGTGTAGGGTAGTACACCGTGACATAAGCCCCTGTCACAGTGACCCCCTACTTATTGACAACAATATTAAACGTAAAGAATGACAGATTTTTTTTAATACTATAAAGAAATATATTTTGAATGATGTGAATTTTTTGCGAGTGGAAGTCGGAAGTTTATCATGTACTTATTGGAAAGAGAGTGTAACTAAATGATTCGTGTTGGACTTACGAACATTCATCTGTTCATTACATACTGATTAATTTGCCAGTAAACAGGCGGTGAAGGTAAATGTATGTACATTTGTATTCTTAATATTTTTTAAACGATAATGTTGATACCTAGATACCAGTGTATTTAAACGATAAAATAAGCATGTCCCATCTTCCCGATAGGAAACTCGATGAATAAATCTATACATTTCTTAAATAAATATATTATTTATGTATTAATTTCTTACTTATTGTTTACTACATTCTCTTGGAGGAAACACTAGCTATTAATACGACTTTAAGTATATCCTCAATTAATTTTAAAACAATAGTTTTTCAATTAATATCGAATAAACACAGGCATACAATTTGTATAATAGGCCGAGGGCGGACCTTTTCTTATAGAGCCAGGCGGACCTAATATGTTATCGTATTAGGTCCGGCCGGACCTTTAAACGAGGCGGACCAAATATTATGCGACACCGGGCACCCAGAAAAACTTCGCTATATCCGTGAATTCGCTATCAAACCTGTTCGGATTGGCTAACATCTTTGATATAAATAAAAAAAAGATGACTCGGATATTTTACAAGTTTGAATAAATAGTCTATAAGATATGAATTCTTTTGTCTTAAACAATGAAATATGTTCAAATCAGATGGGAATGCACTATATCTTTATTTAGACCTTCCAACCCGAGAGGTGAAGAGACTTAGAATGCATTGAAAATAAACATCCATTTAGATAAAGATTTTTCGACATGTGTTGACCTGACCAGCTTCATTCTTGCTGTTTTGCTGGACTGAAACATTAATGATGTATTCGAAATTGGTGAATTGTTATGTAACATGTAATGCATAATGTGATAGACATCGAGACCTTTGCTCTTGCATGTTTGGGTGTTTATAATATGTTTCTATTAATACCATCCAATTGTGAGTTGCAAACCGTGAGAATTTTCCAAGGTCGAGTTATCAGAATTTTACTGAACTAATCACATTAATTGACCAAAAAGTCTTAACTAAATCTAGTACAGTTGTTAAACGCCATGACGTTAGGCAGCAACAGATCGTTTTTTGTGAGATGCAAACTATGATCCATCATTTAAAATACTATTGGCTCATTATCAATACCTTACAACTTGCTTATATATCTGCTTTTAAGGATTAATATGCACATTCATATGTGTATATATTCATGAAAGTAAATTTCACGCGTAATTCCACGATGATATGGAAGAAGAACGTTTTTTTCCACCCTCTGAAAAATGGCAGAAAAAATTATGTACTCAGTTTTCAATTGAGCACAAATTAACACCGGATTTATATCAAAGTAAGGAAGAGCCATTAGGTACACCAACCAGTTTTCGTCAAGTCCAAGGAGATGGAAATTGTTTATTTCGTGCCCTTGCTTATGCCATCTCGGGCGATGAGGAGAATCAAAGAAATTTCAGATCGCTAATCGTGTCTCATTTGCCTGAGAGTGAATCGTGGGTTTTACAAAATGAAACGGCAGACAAATATCTTGAACGAACTAAAATGTCGGAAGATAAAAAATGGGGTACTGAGGTGGAACTTTATACAGCTGCATCTCTGTTTAGAACTCGGATATTTGTATATTCAAAATATGGACCATATTACAAATGGCTAGTATTTAAACCCTTGAATGACAAAACTATCTATACGCATGATTCCATCTATCTGTACCACAGAAGCGAGTGTCATTATGACGTCGTAACAACTGTTAGTGGAAGGATTTCAAGACATGAATCTCATAGTGGAGTGTTAGTTATCCCAGAAGATGTTTCGATTCAGGTATTTTGAATTTTGATGGCTTATTAAAGTATATCACTGTGCTATTAAACTAATTGATGGTAATTCGATCCCTGTATAATAGTAAGAGTCAGTGATTTAGCATGTAATAAAAGGGAAAAGTTTAGGGAAAATTAGGAGAATGTTTTCAGTACTTGTTATTCAATACACAACATAAAATACCTTTATAATTCGGAAAAAGACATAAAGCTTGAATGTATTTTCTTTAATAAATTATTTTTAGAAAAATAAAGAAAAAAGTGAAACAGACAGTACGGAATTGACATTCTTCCGAACTTGCAATTTCTTTTCCTTAAGATTATTCTCTTGAGAATTTTTAAATTGTAGGGTTTTTCCAACTAAATTCATTTATAAAAATAAATTTAAATTTATTTTCTGTTAACTAGTCTAAAATATGTTTAGTGACATAAATAAAAATATACTCCAATGCATAGAGAAAAAAATGATTTAAATCAGATTTCCTTTCCCATAAATATATAATGAAATGGAAAATGCGGTATGATGCATATCCAACATGTTCAAATTGTTGTCCCCCGCTTGAAAAGTGGGGGATATTAATTTGGGTTTGTCCGTCCGTCCGTCCGTCTTTCTGTCTGTCTGTAACGCTTTCGTTTCCACACGATATCTCGAGAACCCTTTGAGCTATCGCAATGAAATTTTACATAATAACTCCCTGTGGCCTAATGAAGACCCCTATTGATTTTAAGGTCAAAAGGTCAAAGTTCAAGGTCGTAAATTTATACATTCTGTCTGTGTGTAACACTATCATTTCCGGGCGATATTTCAAGAAGATTTTGAGCTTATGCAATATAATTTTATACCAAAACTCCCTAGGACCTCTTTCACCCCTCTCAAAGTGCCCCGCCCCATTTGTTTTATTAGTATTTATAGTATTACATGTTGCTATTTTTAGCACAGGGGCATGAGGAGAGTTATTGCGTATAAAACAGGTTCTCGGCGGACTTTATGTTCTTTTTACATCTATTAGAACTGTTTAATAAAGGCTAAATAAATCAAACACCATGGATTGTGTAAAATTTTGAGAATACCGAACATGAATATATACATGTGTGTGACTCCAGTTCCGCATGTACTTCATTTCATGTAAAGCGATTCCGTGGTCTAGTGGTATGTCTCTCGCTTCACATGTGAGAGGTCGCGGGATAGCATCTCGGTCGATCCTTTTTTTTTTTTTTTTTTTACTTTTCTTTTTTTTTTTTTTACTAAATGATAGTATTCAGCATGTGAAATGAAAAATTTATGAGGTTATAAAATCATCATTACAGTGTGATAAATATTCCATATAAAAAGAATCTTCTATACACATAATAAAGAATAAGCAATCAAATCTTTATATGCATATTGACATACATGTAGTTTAGTTGCTTCAGTATACATGTATACTTATTATTCTACAAATTCAG
Source organism: Saccostrea cuccullata (assembly GCF_032062105.1). Taxonomy (NCBI): domain Eukaryota; kingdom Metazoa; phylum Mollusca; class Bivalvia; order Ostreida; family Ostreidae; genus Saccostrea; species Saccostrea cuccullata. Next base: position 138,017 of record NW_026926068.1, on the reverse strand, counting down.
TCCGGGGGATCCGACTTTTTCCCTAAGCGGGGGACACAAATTCTCTGAATTAGCTTGTTCCTTATCTAATGGGACTTCATTTCAATCAGTCTTGAATTAATCACTTGCCTATTGGCCAACCTTTTCAAAGCTGATTGGTTGATAGGCTGAGTGAAAACAAAGAAGCCGTGCTACAAAAATACAGTAGGCGGGGCTTTTAACTGCATTTCCGTACATTGATATCGTGTTTATTGAGGTTGTGAGGGTGTGTGTGTTTTGTTTTACGCATCTTTCAAAATAAAGAACATTAAGAACTAATTTCAGCACAGAGCTATAAACTACTAGCATACATGTATATTTCCTTGGCATGGTATTTTTTAATAACTTCATTTTTTGTGCTATTTTACTGTTTGTCAAATTTCCTACCTAACACTTAGTTACATGTATATGTACATGCTTTCTTCAGCACCAAATAAGACGGCCAGTAAACGAAAAGCATATAATTATGTAAAAGGACGAAGCTCACTTGAATTAAAGGATTAACCTTCATCTGTAAAGGTTTTTTTCTTAAGGACAGATGATACAAATCAAAAAATGGATGCCTGGATTGGTATATATTTTTTGGTCTAATTTCATTGCAAATGATGCAAATAATAAATATCTAAAATAAGAGAAATTGTGAACCTTCTGTGATGTTCAAAAGCCTGTCCTTCTGAAACCACCCTTAATAAGCTATATAAAAATTTTTCACTTTAAATTCCATTTTTGTGCAAATTTGAATAAAAAATATGTGGTGAAACCTGATCATTTTGCTCATTTAAACATTACCTTGGTTGTTATTTTTAAATTATTTGACAAAGGGTTGTTTGTATCATCTGTTCTTAAATAGACACATAATTTCATATTAATTAAATATCATTTAAAACTTATAATAAGAATTTTTTATAGCATGTTGATATTAAATTAGGTGTATGGCGAGGTTATTTAAGAGAGTACTGTACAGGGGACTACTTTCACGGGTTGTAATTTTCACGTTTTTCTCTTCTTTGGCACAATCACGGTTTCTTGAATTCGCGGAAAAGTTTCCTCCCTTATCTATACCTATTGAAAACTTATTCACTGTTTCTTGAATTCACATTCATTAACACCGTGAATATAGCGGATATTAACACCGCGAGTTATTTTTCCCCTATACAGTATATCATCATTTGGTTTTTTTTTCAGAATCATTGGATGGAATAAGTTTGTATCGAAGCTTGATTAACTGAGGAATGCTGTACTCAAAGGGACTGTTTGATTGTTCCGACAGGAATAAAGTAGTCACGTCTGAGTCCCTATGATTTTAGCTTAATTAAGAACCCCGTCTGCTATAGGAATCATGTACACCTCTTTAAGTTAAGAAAGTCATATTTCCTAGCAAAATAGATTTAGAAAATTGTTGCCACCTATCCATAAAATTGTTTCAAGGTTTAAAGGGGGTTCATTATCTTTTTGCTTTGTCAAAAATTACAAAAATTAGACTAAAACATATCTGAGTTGAAAAGGCCCCCCTCACCCCCACCACACCCCCCCCTCTCCCTTACCCTCCCTTACTCACACACCCTCATATAGCATGTATAGTAAGATATTAATTCTGCGGTTGCATAAAACTAGTAGTTGCTTTAAAATTCCTTATGAAATGCATATGCCTAAATTTTTGTCAACATTCACACTAAAAACAACCTGTTTTTTAACAATAAAAAGTTAAAGCTTTAATTCAATGCTTGCATCTAAATAGACGTCTTCTTATTCATGTTTATAGGAACTAGATGATTCCGAAAACAGCATATGTGGAAAATCGATCGTGGAAGAACTTGGAGTTTCTCTCCAAGATCCACTCGGTACCTCTATCGAAAAAATAGATCAGACTAGGCATGTAAGTCCATCAGTCAACGTGAATGACCAGTCAGGGGACCTTTTAGGGACGTCTCTCATTGAGCAACCGGACGAAACTGCAACAAACATACACTGTCTACCGCCAGATCTACCTACGGTAATACGTTAAACGATCAAATACATGCAACTGAATTTCATTTATGGCAATTCAACTCTAAACTATGAAAAAAAAAATAGTGAAAGTCACTGGGAAGACTAGTAAATTTACTGTCCATACAATCACTACCTTAAAAGTAGTTTTACTAGGTATTGGGTCTATTTACTTCTATTATTAGTGAATCTAAGAATTCATAAGTAACTTTCACAAGGTATTTAAGCATCTTAACGACCACTACTCCACTTTTCACTATCTTAGCTAGTACACAGAGTGATTACTAATCACGAAGAACGCTTTACTAGGCACAATAGTTAAATCAACTAGATAATTCTCTTAGTGAACTAGGGACCATGCAGGCATGTCTTTTTCATGATATATTAAACATAAATTCAATTTTACTAAATTTCAGTCCACCATCCATTCTGGTAGTGATCTTTACAGCTTTAATAGTGACGTACGTATTAACGAATATGATTTTATTACTCTTGTTTATTTAGCGACATTATTTCATATGAATTCTCCATGTGAAGCATTTATACCTAAGGTTGGACAACTTCAACAAATTCAAAATCAAGATTATTATGCCCCCCTTCGAAGAAGGGAGGGCATATTGCTTTGCTGCTGTCTGTCGGTCGGTCTGTCGGTCTGTCGGTCCGTCGGTCTGTCGGTCCATTCAGTTTCCGTTCATTTTCTTCATAACCGTTGCCCATACTGAAATGAAATTTGGTATACAGATATATCACATGAATATCTAGGCCAAGTTCTGTTTTGGGTACGATCGCACCATTTTTGACAGAGTTATGCCCCTTGGACTTGGAAAAATTTCAATTATTTGCAGTTTCCGTTCATTTTCTTTGCAACCGTTGCACATACTGAATTCAAATTTGGTATACAGATATATCACATGAATATCTAGGCCAAGTTCTGTTTTAGGTACGATTGCACCATTTTTGACAGAGTTATGCCCCTTGGACTTGTAAAAATTTCAATTATTTGCAGTTTCCGCTCATTTTCTTTGCAACCGTTGCACATACTGAAATCAAATTTGGTATACAGATATATCACATGAATATCTAGTTTAAGTTCTGTTTTGGGTATGATCGCACCATTTTTGACAGAGTGATGCCCCTTGGAGTTTGAAAAAATTTCAATTATTTGCAGTTTCCGTTCATTTTCTTTGCAACCGTTGCACATGCTGAGATGAAATTTAAAATACAGATTAATCAGATGAATATCTAGGTCAAGTTCTGCTTTGGGTACAATCGTGCCATTTTTGATAGAGTTGTGCCCCCTTGGACTTGCAAAAAAATTCCAATTGGGGGGAGGGGGGCATAAGTGTTTTACAAACATCTCTTGTTGTCCTTTGAGACATTTCAAAAACACCATATGTTGTTATCCATCTTTTAAAATGCAGATGTAGTCCATGTTTAAACAATTAGGAACCATTTTAATATTTTGAAAAATTTAAATTGATTAAATTTCACAATATTTTACCTTTGAAAGATTTCAAATTACATGGTCTAATGTTTTCAATCCTTAAAAATACATTAATAGTTCTTGTTTTGATATTGTTTAGATGATTGAAATTTTTAAAGACAAAATTCTATTTCATATAGAAGATGAATAATTCGGTTATGTTTATTATCTTTGAAAAAGAATATTAATTACTGAGTAAATTAAATGTCATTTCAAAAGGTTATCAATTATTCAAAAGCCATTTGGCATCCTCTTTATGAAAAAAAAATATTTTCTAAAATGCCATTCAAGTTGAATTTGTAGTGGAGCTTAAGTTTCCATTTTTCCGCTTGTCACTTTTAATTCAAATTTACTGAAGTTAATTTTAGTGTATTCCTAGCAAAAGTTTTGATCAAAGGTACTCCAAAAAATGCCGAATTCTTCTATTATTTATATATTATAATGGTAGCAAAATTTATACTATTACCCCCAAAAGGATCGTATTTGACTGCACGATTTTTGCAATGAATAAGTGTGTCCGATCAGTGGTGAAGTCATCGTATCATTTTAGAACTTTATTGTTTTATGAAACTACCTTTGAATTTTTAGTGTGGGATTTTATAAATTAGCGTTTATATAGTCATTGTCATTGCATAAATTATTTTTAGCAAGAAAAAATTAACTGGATGTTTCAATGCATGACAAATTTACAAACTCACGCCATGTACATGCTCATTTCTTTTGAAGGAAGAAAATGATTTATCTTACACCGCCTTCAAAAAGAAATTGAGTAAATCCATGTCATCAACTCCAAGGAAAAAGTCGAAAATAATAGAAGTAAGTACTCAGGGGACGACCGTTTGATTATCTTATCTTATTTCTTATCCCATGGGTAAGATACATAAAGGCGGAAAGTTGGCATAACGTTTTGATTATTAATTCATAAACAAAAGAAAATAATTTTAATAATAAAGATAAAAAGAAGAAGTGCAAATTCGTGTGAGTCGTATTAGTACTCAAGAATTCCGATTGGTCAATGATTGTTAAGTAGTTACCCCTTCAGGAAATGGTTCCGCAGCAATAAACATGTTTTTTTTGTTTTAATTCATCATGGGAATAAAATGGATAAAGTCTATCGAAAATATGGAATCACTAACCTGCGCGTATTTCAACTGACATTTTTGTATGACAGGTGCTATTACATTTCAACCATTGGTCTTACATGCTATCAGTTAATGACGGTTCTCAAGGAAAAGTCAAATTCAACGATCAGTCGAATGGAAAAGCAAAATAATGTAATATAAGAGTGATATCGAGATGGAAATTTTATGACAAAACCGTAACACCTCAAAGATCATCAATAGAATGAATTTCCCTAATAAAAAAGGATTGATATTTTCAATGTAATTTTGGAAAGTAACTGTAAGAATGCATCACTCCCCACTATTTTTGTAAAAAAAATTACCTACCAATATATAGTTAGTTTTGTTTGTTAATTTAAAATTGGAATCTTATCATGTACCAATTCGTTACTTAAGACTGCACAAATGCAATGAACAGACCATGGCCTGTGGTCAACAATGTTTTAAAACTTCGAGAATTATTCAAATAATTTGCATTGCCTACTTTAAACTGCTTCAGGACATTTTGAACGCGTACACATCGATAATTAAACAAGGATTTCTAAATGTTTAACAATACCACAGGCACCTGACGTGTGGAAAGTAAACTAAAGAACGAACTGATAGTGTGAAATTATGTACAATACTCAAAAAGTTTTAAAAATGTCTACTGGCATTTTAGGTGAAATATATCTCTGATAAAAGAGATAATATTCCGAAGAAATTATACCAAGAAATACATTAAATTATTACCGATTGATAATAGGAGAAATCACATAGATATGATGATAAACATTTTGTATCGCATATTTTACTGATATTGTGACATAAAAAAGGTTTTGGTCTATTTATTTATCATATCAATTTTTTTTTTCTTCAAATCATGATTGATATAATATTCATTTCTGAAATCGTAAGCAACGGCTCATGCTTAAAACAATGTTCCATTTGAATCTTACAATTTAATGTTCGGATTTAAAATAAAATGATGAAACTGATAATATTAATTAAATTGTATAATTTTTAATGTCAACATGTCTGTATACCTGGATCATAAAGACTACGTTGCTCTATAAATGAATACGTATTAGTCTAACTGTTTTCCAATGTACACAAAGGAATGGAGTCAGAAAAGTATTTTAAATACAGCTATGTTTTTATTGTAATTCTTATGTGAAACAAAATGTAAAGCAAACATGATATTAGCAAAAAGTTAGCATACATCAGAAATCTACCTTCTTCATATTGAAAGTGTATCGTAAAAATAAAGCATGTCATTTTTTTTTCATAAATGTGATAATTCATTTTTAATTGAATGAATATTTTTATAATTTAAATTTTGCTTTTTAAAGAAAGAAGCGGATTCATCTCATAATCGACTTGAAACCAGCATTCTGAATTCAAGTTTCAAAGAGTCTTTGTCCAAAAAGTCTCCACGTAAACCAAAGAAAAGACAACAACACTCAAGGATGCTCCAAAAAGCCCTCGACACTGTAGAATCATGTATAAGGAAAGGACAGAACTGCAAGTTTCTTTGCCTGGAGGAATTTGACAAATCCGACATCACAGGGCTGAGGGAAAGTTTTTGGACAAAGACATTTGAAAACAGAGTGGAATGGTTTTACGATAAGATGTCAGAGGCATCAAAGAAACAGCATCAGCTATTTTTTACCACTTTAGGTGGTAAAAAAGTATGCGCCCAATGCTTCCGACTACTTCTCCACATGAGTAGAACATTTTTCTTTAAGTATCAAAGAAAGTTCACTCAAGGTCGCGTGTCCGCGGGAATAAGGAGAGCAAGAAAAATTGGGAAAAGCAGAGAAAATGCTATTCTATGGATGGACAACTATATTTATTTCCATACTGAGCAGATGCCAGATTCTCCAATTCGCCTGCTGCAGTATAAATATAGAAAAAGAATGGTATATGATGCCTACATAGAAGAAATGATGAATAGAGATGAAGTATCTGTGTCATTTTCCACCTTTCGAGAAATATGGAAAGAAGAATTTCCATACCTAAAAATAAAACAAGTAAGTTACACTTAATTTTGTACATGAATCTGAACATACATTCCAAAATGACTAGTAAATAGCCTTATTTTCTAGAGATTGAATCATTACAAAAATTTACAGTTTTTATATCAAGTATCATTGCGCAATTGCAGACAAACACATTCTCAATGTGTAGCACATGCTACACCATTGAAAAGGAAATGGAGGGTACACGGAATAGACAAAAGAGAGAGTATTTGAAGAAGATGATGAGAGTTCATAATGAGAGACAAATGTAAGTCATTCTCTAATAATTTATATTAAAATTCTGTGCATTATGAAAATGAATAATAAAAATTTGCTTTTGTGAATTCTCATCAGCATAATTATTTCTTTAGGAGGGAAAGACGATATTATTACAGCAAAAGAGAGAAAGCAAAGAATGCGCCAAAGAAACATATGAGTCTTATCATCGATGCAATGGATCAATGTAAGAAGAAATATTTATAATTTCTTATTTCATTTTTGTAATATTTTTTTTTTATTTAAATAATTATTTTGAGCCTAAAGAGATACATGTACATGTATGCATTAAATTCAAGACCCTAAAACAAAAGAATTGTTAGGAAAATTATCATACAATTTAAAAATCATCTATAGTTTTTTTTAAAAGAAAATATACAAATTTTATCTATATTTTGTTTCAGCAAAAACAAACATTCCACATTTTACTGGAAGAATGCAAAAGGTACTTTGTATTTCTGTTTGAAAAATATATTTAAATGATGCTTACAAATAATTATATAATTACAATTATACATAAAGGTAATTCCTAGTTAACAAATTCTTTCATAACTTCAAAAATAGGGCATAGATCCAACGGCACTTTTGAAGACCCATATTCAAGGAGTCATCAATCACGGCAAAGGGACATATACATACTATGTTGACATCAATGAGTACTCCCACGATGCGAATCTAGTAATGAATATCATACTGAAATCAGTATATGCATCAACGGACAAGGTAAGAATATAATAATATGTTTTAAAATCTAAAGAAAAAACATATTTTTGTAAACCTTAAATTGTAAAAGAAAAAAACCCATATCAATGTTTGGTTTACATTTTAGCATGGTCGATTACCAGAGATATTATACATTCAGGCAGACAACTGTGCTCGCGAAAACAAAAATAAATTTGTTCTTGCATTCTGTGAGCTGTTGGTGAAATTAAGAGTTTTTCATGAGGTATGTTCACGATACTGATAGTTTACATACTCCACATTATAATATCAATTAACAAGTGGTCTAAAGAACTGAATAATACTACCATTAAGATTTTACTATCGCTATTTAAGGTTACATTTTCTCTATTTTGGGATGCTTAGATAAATTACGTATAAGCATGAAACATATATGCTCATATTTTGCAAATGAAACAAGACTTGTAAAACCATACAGTTACAGATCAATGCTCGTTCATGTCAGTTTTGTTATTAAAGACTATAAATGTTTGTCAGGTACACTTGTCGTTCCTGTATGTAGGACATACCCATGAAGACATCGACGCAAGTTTCTCTGTTATTGCAGAGAAACTGCGTAAAGAGGATGCTGAAACTCTTCCTCAGCTACAGAAAATTTTAAATGGAGGTAGGAGGGTGCAAGGATTCTACGATATCAAGAACTGGATCGCCCCTTGCATCAACCAAATTCAACATCATTCAAAACCCCTCCATTTCAAATTTCAAAGTACTGAAAATTATGGCGCCAGCGTATATTACCGGGAAAACTGCCAGAGAGCTTGGAAAAACCTAACGACCAATGTTCTGTCTTCTTTACCGAAAGGACAACCCAGTATTCTTTTACCTCCAAATTTTAATAATATTAATATCGATGGATTAAGAAGCAACGTCGAAAAATATAAATTTCAGTTTTCAGACAAAGGTGCATACAACTGGTGGCTGAAATTTATTAATGAAATAAAGGAGACAATGGAATCCCAAGCCAAGTTAAGAATGTATGCAAAGAAGCAGGCAGTGTGGTTACTTCCACTCGTGAAAAATAAATCAAGAAGATATGAAGAGGAGATGGAGGAAGTGAATCCCGTTCTGATGGAGGCGCTTGACAGAGAATTAGATGAACATTTGGTAAATATACTGTACACATATTGTATTGTAATAACTTTGATCATTATCAATAAACCCTAAATTACTTCGTCTGTGAAACTAAAAGATACACTCTTATCTGATTTAGGCAAACAGAAATAAATTACTTATATTTTACTACTTTATTTAATATAATGCCTGTTCTTGCATTTTAAGGTTGTCGTGAAGGAAACGAAAAGTAAGAAGCAACAGAGAGTTCCGAGGAAATCTTGATGGCATTTAAGCGTGGTAAAGATAGTTATATTGTCCATAGCATCGTGAAAGAACAAATGCATGTTTTACATTATCTCTATATCAAATGCTGGAAAGGTTTTGAGAGAAATATTGTTTTTCAAATGAGTTGCAACAATGGCCCTTTTTATCGGATACAAATACTGCTAAAATTTCATGAACATATTTTTCACAAGATTTTTTTTCATGAGGCTAATGTTACGAAACGTAAGAGAGGTGCATACTTATATAATTCATTATCAGTTATGCATTATTCAAATAGATGGTACATTTGAAGATTTCTTTATAATGTATGACTGTATAAATTTAATGTCATAAGAATGCTATTTTCCTACTTTAAATCAATTTCTTAAGCGACGTTACTCTCAGTTCGGTCTTTACATTGTAAATACGTATTTTGTTATTGATTTTTATTGATTTTTCTTATTGTTTAAAAAACCTTGTATTTTAGCTCCTATTAAAGCGAAAATCTTTATGCTCAAGTTTGAGTAACATTACGCCATAAATGTATTTCTTTGGTATCTCTTTAATATATGAAATTTATTCCAGCATGCTTAAATACTTTCTCATTTCTGTTGGGTTTCTGTGTGATATTCAGAGTAACAATACTCTATAAATACCACTGGTCTTTGGTAAGGTAATGAAGAAAATAAAAGTACATGTATCAATACCCCAGTATTACTTTTCTTGTGTCTGTTTCAAATTTAGGGTAACATTACTGTTTTATCAGAGAATGCTATTTGTAAGATTGTTAATTTTTGCTTCTGATTTTAATTCATTTCTTAGGTAATAATATATGTTTAAAATTGTTACTCGTTGCTTATGATTTCGATTTATTTCTAAGTAATAATACATTTATTGTCTTAAGATGATGTACTATGTACTTTTGTTCTAAACATTAAGATGGTTATATATATTCTGTTAACTTTTGGTTGATATCTGTGGTACCCATCATAAAACAAATTACATTTGATAGGCTGTACTGAATTCTGTAATTTATTTGTAACAAAGTACTTATTTTTAGTCTAAATACATACGACATGTACTTTTTTTTGTGTTTATATAAAAGCATTTTTTTTTCAAAACACATGATACCATAATGTAACAAAATGCTGTAATGTTTGATATTCTGCTTTTGTCAATATTTGTAGGAAAGTTCCTCGATAATTATAAACGTACCTGGAATAATTCTTCAACAATACATGTTGAATTCATTGTAATTAACCATCGTATTTACATATTTCTTTTGTCTCGTCTTGAAGTAAAGGATATACGTTGTGTTTATTCAATGGAAATCTTACATTTTTAAACAGCAAACTTACACAGGTTTTGGAGGAATGTTACTCTGTAATTCTTTAACTATAATGTCATAAAGCATTTAAATTATAAATTTATATTTACATTGATTTTTGGTATGAAAACAATGTTAAGGTTGAAGGACTGTTACTCTGTCTTTCATAGTGTTATATTATATTGCAATTGTTTAGAGGAATTCTACTCTGCGCAATTTTTTTGTTGTAGTAGCGTCTCACAGCATTAATGCACTTCAATGTTGAAATTAAGTCTGCATCAAAACAATTGTAAGGTTGAAGGAATGTTACTCTGTCAAGTTTGTATGACTTTAGATCTTGTAACATTAATGCACTTCAATGTTGAATTTAAGTCTGTATAAAACCAATTGTAAGGCTGGAAGAATGTTACTCTGTCCAATTTGTATGACTTTAAGATCTTAAAGCGTTAATGTACTTCAATGTTGATATTAGGTTTGGTTAAAAATTATTTTAAAGATGGAGGAATGTTACTCTGTCCAATTTGTGTGACTTTAAGATCTTAAAGCGTTAATGTACTTCAATGTTGATATTAAGTCTGGTTATAAACGATTTTAAAGATGGAGGAATGTTACTCTGTCCAGTTTGTATGACTTAAAGATCTTAAAGCATTAATTGATGTACTTCAATGATGAAATTAAGTCTGGGTATAAAAAATCGTAAGGTTGGAGGAATGTTACTCTGTCCAGTTATACAGGTTGACTGATTGATCTTAAAGCATTAATATACTTCAATGTTGTAATTAAGTCTGGGTATAAACAATTGTAAGGTTGGAGGAATGTTACTCTGTCCAATTTGTATGACTGTAAGATCTTAAAGCATTAATGTACTTCAATGTTGATATTAGGTTTGGTTATAAATTATTTTAAAGATGGAGGAATGTTACTCTGTCCAATTTGTGTGACTTTAAGATCTTCAAGCATTAATGTAGTTCAGTATTGAATTTACGTCTCTGGATATAAACAATTGTAAGGTTGGAGGAATGTTACTCTGTCCAGTTGTATAACTTTAAGACCTTAAAGCCCTAATGTGTTTCAATGTTTAAGTCCAAATATAAGCATTTGTAAGGTTGGAGGAATGTTACTCTGTCAAGTTTGTGTGACTGTTAGATATTAAAACATTAATGCACTACAGTGTTGAGATTTAGCCTTGAAAAAACGATGTTAAGATCTATAGGAATGTTACTCTGTATTTGGTACAACTGTAAGGCATAAAGTATTATATTATATTTGTTTGGCGGTATATTACTCTGTGTAATTTGTTTAACCGTACAGACTTCAAGCGTTAATGTAATTCAATGTTGAGATTTAGTCTTGACAAAAACGAGACTTAAATTTGGAGGGATATTAATCTGTCTTTGGTAGAACTGTAACGTCAATAAGTATTATATAGTATTTGTTTGGAGGAATGTTACTCTGTGTAATTTTAAATTTTTTTGTAAGGTCTTACACAATTAATGTTCTTCAATGTTGAATTTATGAAAGGTTGGAGGAATGTTACTCTGTGTAATTTTAATTTCTTTGTAAGGTCTTGCACAATTAATGTACTTCAATGTTGAAATTATGAAAGGTTGGAGGAATGTTACTCTGTTCAATTTGTGGGACTTTAAGATCTTAAAGTATCAATGTACTTCAATTTTGAAATTCATTCTGGATATATATTTTGTAAGTTTTCTTTGTGAGAAATTGTAAGTTTGGAGGAATGTTACTCTGTCCAGTATGACTTCGAGATCTTAAAGTATTAATGTACTTAATGTCGAAATTAAATCTTGGCTTGAACGATCTAAAGATGTAGAGGAATGTTACTCCTGTATTTGTTTACGAACCTAAGCATACACCATTTCTAGTGCACCTTTGTTGATATTGACTTTCTTCACTGTCTCGAGATGCCTATGATAGTAGGAGAAATCGGAGTAATCATGATTTTAAAGATTCATCACATTATACTTGTATTAATAATTCAATTTTCATTGAAGATGATTAGCGATGTAATTGAGGAATGTTACTCTGACTATTCACAAAAATAAAAGTCAAAATACCAAGTTGTATTGATAGCAAACATTTTTGATTTTTTTATCATATACAGACCTAGTGTGAAATACTCTTTGTAGGTAATTTGACTTAAGAATAAGTCAAACCCAACCGAAAACCCATAAAAGAGACTAATATTTCAGTCTCTTTTTATTCTGCTGTCCCTTATATATATATATATATTTAAAGCAAAAAAATTACATATTTTCAAGGTAAGCTCTTGTAATTCTTCCTGTTCTTTTACAGGTCAATGTCAGCTCTATCTCTGTTCCACTGAATGACATTTGCACTTCTATAACACTTGAGCCCATAGTTTTGCCATTTTCGAATTCGAGCACCTTGCATCCAACAAGAAAACAACCTTCATCGGTTACATATGTCGGGTTTTCTTTTGTACTTCCATAAACCTTTAGAGTTGCAGCTAACTCCTTTTCACCTTTACTGTATGTTTGAGTAGACTGGTATCTGTCGTTCGCTAAAATTGAATCTATTCTCACATGCCGATCAAAAATTTTCCCACAGTAATATGCTCCATCTATCTCAAATTTATAATCTTCGCGGTGTTTTCCTTCACAAAATTGAACGGAACACTCTATCCCGTACGTATACCTAGCTCTTCTTTCTTGAATAAGGTTTGGTTCATGTCCGAATATGACAGCTCCTTTCAACACCGAGAGGCCAGGATCTTCTGGTATGAGAAGTTTAATTTCTGGAAATTTGTTTTTCAGCGCGTCTCTGAGTATGTGAGACTCAGCGTAACCGCCAACAAGAAATATCAATCTTACACCATCTGCACTTGGATGCGACAATATGCTTTGAATGTGAGCACAAATTTTTGAAATTGAAGGAGTATAAAACGATTCAAATATTTCAGAGGAAATAAACATTTTGCCCGATTTAATTTTAACTTGATCTTTTAGGTCGTCGATTTCTGAAATTTTCTTGTTGACTGTTATTTGATTCAATGTTTGAAACATATTTCTCATTGTTTGTGGCATTTTTAACTGTACATTCTTTGGACTTGATATGAAAGCTCTCTTTTTCATTTCAAAATCTCTGGTCATTTCTAGTGCACTTTCAAGTTTGTCCTTCTTGAATTCATCCACAACATTTTTCCCAACAATTTTCTCATAAAATTTCTCCATTTCTTTGTTCACACTCGTACCTCCCCAATCTCCCCCTGAAGCTTTGTAAAGTTCTCGTACGTGACCTTCATCATCTATCATTTCATGTACGGCAATGTCCACAGTTCCACCTGAAGTAGGTAATTATTCATCTTTGAAAATTATTGATACATGTATCTCTCGTTGTAAAAATTCAGCAAAGATTGAAAAGGTTGCAAAAAAGAATCAATGGATGTAAAATGATCGGTCAATACAATTCAAGGAATGCAAAAATAAGAACAAGACATTAGTCTTTATTCTTCCGCTGAAGACCTTTTTGTTTGTCTTAGGAACTTTCCCACTTTTTTGTTACTATTAAGGTTTTTCAACTTCCTTCGAAAAACCTCACCGTTTTTTCTGTTTCCTATTAATATAATCCCCTTTTCATGGTACCCCTGATTTCTCGGAAACTACAAGAACGATTTCAAAGTTATTTCAGTAACGTGGATTTGTTTTCATATATGAAGACTTTTTTTCATTTCCCCAAAAAAGAATTACAAATTGTCATTTTGTCAATGCACTTATTTGTAAAACCTAACCGTGGCACAGTGGTTATAGCGTCTGCTCTTGAGTCGCGAAGTAAGGAGTTGATCCTTACTACGCGGGTTCGAATCCCACACTGGGACCTGGAGATCTGTCCTTTGGATGAGACCGTATAAACCGAGATCCCGTGTCGCAGTAGGTGCTGATACGAGAAAAATCCCTCATTGCTCAACGCCCCTTAATGTCAAACATAGAACAAAATATTTCTATTCTAGCTCTCCACCGGCAAGTGAAGGCGTCTCCATGTGAGTGAAAAATTCTTGAGAGGGACGTTAAACAACATACAATCAATCTATCAAAACCAACAGTGAACATACATGTAAAAGTGCAGACCTTTTATGCCACTAATATTTAAGAACATTGCATGTAAATTTGTCTTTGTGCTCTTGCAATTCTTTGCTCTCGCCAGACCTTCCCTGTTTTTGTCAAGTGCATCTTATGGTAAATTTTGCTTTGAGGATTTTAAGTAATAGATTCAAGTTCCATTATCTGTTTGAATATCCAAAAAATGTGGATAACTCCAATTACTGATATTTTGAAATAATTGTAAAGGCATTCGTACACGCTGTCGTTTTCACTCATTTTTCAAAATATAGGGTGACCTTTGAGTACTGAGCTTTTTTACCGTTTCTTAAATAAAGTGTAAACTGCCCCCGATGTGATGTCTATCAAATTTGCTATTTATCTTAAAGTCAATCCTCTATCATCAAGTATTTTTTGTTGAAATTTGGCAAATAGTACATAAGTGTTATAATTTTTTGTTGGCAAGGACGGTACCCATTTTTGATGCCCATTATATAATTTAATTCTATATATTTCTTTGGGATTTTTAACAAGTTTTACAGCGGCTTTGTTTAAGCTTTTATTTTCACTCTAGTTTACCGATTCTTTACCATTCATTTATAATGCAGTGTCTCGAATAGCCCTTGTTTCCCAGCTTCTCACAATGAAACTATGTGATGAAAATTGGTCACACGAACTGTTATAAATTCATTAAAGATTCAATTATGAGAGAAAGCCAATTTTAATGTCATATGATATCTGCATTGTATGTTATACAATTCAGGACATTATTTATTGAGCAGCCCTCGTATGATTCTCAACTAAGCATATTTTTTTCAATGTATTTTAATTTGGATTACCAAGCAGATAACAGTGGCATTAGTATTGACAACATGTTCAGATAATTTAAAGAGTAAAACTTACCGCCTGCATCACAAACTAAATATTTTATTCTCCCTCCACTTGCACTATATTCAGAAGATATCTGGTTTTTAATTGTGGAAAAATTGGTATAAATTGCCGCTGCCTCTGGTTCAAGTGCTATCATCAGCGCACTGTTGGCAATTCCGGCCTTTAAGATATGAAAAAAAAGTCATGATACAATGTGTTTGGTTTGAACATATTTTATTGTTTTGATGTTACAACAAAAAATACAATGTATTATACGTATTAAATATATTTGTTATGTATTTATTCATTGTATAATTGTAAATGCATTCTGAAGTCCCAAGTTCAAAACGTTTCTCAGAAAATATAACCTTTCATGTCGCCTTGATCAATAATAACTACCGGTAATGCAAGAATTGATTAATATTGTGATATTCCATCAAACTAATTCGTAATTTTTTTTAAAGAACCATGACTGTCTTAAAAAAGGAACTATAATTTGGAATAATAAGTAATAAACAAAAATCATCCCCATATCTAGACTTGAGTCGGTCCTTTAGATTCAAGCATTATCATGTTCATTATCAAATTAAATAATATAAACCATAACATGATAACCGAAACGTAATTACATAGAACTAGCTTTTATTTGGTAAAATATTTTACTTTCCTTTCTTTTTTAGTGTGGTGGTGAACCAATGCCAGTGTATTTTCAAGTACCAAACGTCTCACTACTAAACTGTTTGAAGAACGAAATGAATTTGTGTTTTTCGTTGTCAAGTTTCCACATTTATGTGATAATATTCCGCTATCAGTTTCATATACTGTTTACGTATTCCAACCTATTCCAAATCTAGAGCATACTAGATAGATAGATTGATTGTATGTTGTTTTACGTTCCGTTCGAGAACTTTTCATTCATACAGAGACGTCACCATATACCCGTGTAGGATATCAAAGAAAGTACGTTACATATAAAATCGACCCTTCCTCCCCCCCCCCCCCCCAAAAAAAAAATCCGATGAAGATATTTTTGAAACATGTCTGAAATGTCCCTTTTAATTCAGCTTATTTTTTTGTAATTATTTTAAATCATTTTCCTACTAACCTCTCTGAATGAAGATAGTTTCCTAAAAAATAGTCACTAGGACTTTATTATGTCTATCTGACGACGCTATGCAATTTGAGGGGAATCCATTTTCAAAATTTTCATTTGTTTATTTGTGAAGATTCACTCCATTCAATTTAATGTACTCTAGTACCCAGGTTCTGAAAATCAGGCATTGGCTAATTGAAATGCTCACCATAATTGTCTATAAATTCTCAAATTAATGTGTGTTTATTCTCTATAAATATTCAAAGGTCATCTTTAAAGTTAATCATATTATATAGGGAAATTCGTAAAACTAATTTTATTCAGGAAATGCGAATAAAATCACCCACGATGCATTTTCCAATTCATATTTTATCAAAAAACACATTCGAGAAATAAATTTACGGATATCATGGCTTTTGAAGAAATTGCATAATTTTCATACATGTAAGTTCAGGTAATCCAGATAAGGTAATTCAGTATCTTTTATTTACTTCGATCATATTTGAATGCTTAGTATATCAAGAATTTCCAATAATTGCATAACATAATAATTCATTTTAATATCATATCATAAAAGTAAACATTGGTATCTATGGTTAGATAAAAAGAACCTCAATTTCGTTAAATATGTAATTCTATGAGGTGAAACTTTCGATTTTAAAATCTTTTTTTCAGAACTTCAAAGAACATTGTTGCACAAAGAGAGGTATAAAATGAAAGTATGAAAGATTTCATATCCAAGCTTAATTTTGAGAGTTTTTGAATTGAATTATAAATTTAAGAATTATCCTTCCTGGCTATGGAACGAAGTAACTCTATATATTTTACATAGTTTAGTCCTAAAAGCCATTTTTGAACCCTTTCACTCCCCAGAGACGCATTTGGATGCATTTTCACATCACATATGTTTAACTGTTGTTTTTTTGTAAATACATGTAGTTGGCCTAAGGCCTGAGGTTCTGGTGACAGGATGGAGCTCAATTGATGATAATAGTGAAGATGCATTTAACTTTTTGAAAGTCCTTTTCTCTGCTCCTGAGTATTAAATAAACTTATTACATACATAGTGATGATGAAGAGTTTCTCTTCGAAAATTGTGACTTCATGGCCCCGAAGGCAGGGATTCTGGTGATTGGGTGGGGCTCTATTGATTTTATAGTAAAAATACAATATTTTTTTAAAAATTCTTTATCTCTGTTCATGCTGTTCCTGGGTATTAAACGAATTTACTACATACATAGTTATGATGAGGAGGAGTGCCTCTTTTAAAATTCTGAATTGTATGTCCCCAGGGTCAGAGGTTCTGGTGTTAGGGCTTCATTTATTACATATCTAAAATGCAGGATGAGGAAGGGAGCCTCTTCGACAGTTATGAATTTGATAACCCCAGTGTCAGGGGTTCTGGTGTCAAGGCGGGCATACTTTTTTATGTAAATATATAGTTAAAATATATTTATCTAATTTGAAAATCTTCTCCTTTGTTCCTGGGCTTTGAGCAGATGAACTATCTATATATCTATGATGCGAATTCTTAAATTTCAAGGATCCTGGACCAAGAGTACAATACGGAGTTCTGGTGTTAAGGTAGGGCTCTAATTATATACTGAAAATAAATTAATGCTTTGAAATCTGGTCCTAATGGTATCAATCAAACATTTATGACGAGAGAGGGGGTCTTTTCCAAAATTATGAAATGTGTGGCTCCAAGGTCAGGGATTCCTGAGGGGTAGGGGCACTACTGATTATTACTGAATATCACTCAGACTAATTAGGTGAAAGGCATTTTTACAAGTAACCAAACTAAGCATGCTAAGTGTATAGTTATGATGAACAATACTGCCTCTTTCAAAAGTATGAATGTTATGTCTCTGGTTTAAACTTGAACCAAATTCAATGGTTGGAAAGGTTGCATCCTTTCCTCAGATGACCTATAAGTCCCATGGGCCTCTTGTAATAATTATAAAGATAACGTTTAATGTCAACTAACAACTAAACAGTTGCTAAATGGGAAAACTTCTTAATTGCCTACCTTTTACATGTATTTATGTATTCTCAAACCGTCTGCATTTATGGTGTGTGATTTTCTGAATTATTCGGTACACTTTTTAGTATATTTAAACAAATGCGATGCACAAGTGAAAATTTTCTTTCACAAAAGATTCTAAGGATAATGCCAATTTTTCTTCTATTGAAAGGGTCATTTTGCGACGTCGAAAAAAAAAACTTTGTTCATTATTCTATCGGGTCAGTATTCGTCTTTACACCAGAATTATAAGTTTATGTATGTTTTGAACGTGAACTAAAGATGATGCTGAAAAGCAAGGATCATCAGCTATTTTTGGGCAACACCTTTGATATCAGATGCTGTTTGCATTTACACTGAATATGTACAGAAAGTCTTAATTGGCGATGCTTACAGAGCCCTGCTGATCGTAAGATTGTTTCGTACCTTCACAGCACAACGTCGCATGAATGATTTACAGGAATTTGTCCAAATGGCTGGTACAGTAATGACCCATCTTATGCCATATTCTGGGATGTTAAGGTTTTTGGTGTGGATTTCCCGAATAGTTTCATTCTTTAGATGCTGAATTACGGCAGAAAATACAATCAAGGCTGGGAGTTTTTCCCCACACTCCGATGTCAATTGAATATTTTCAACAATAGCCTGCAATATATTTAAAAACAAGATGTGTTTGTGAAACACTAATGCCCCCGTATGGCAACATGGTGAAGATTAAACTTTTTTCAAATGCAAATTTAATATATTGGTACCAAACTGGGACAAAGTAGGGTCTCCTAACTGGAAATACAATTGTGAAATATGAAAGCCCTATTACCATCTGTTCCTAATTATGGCCAGGCTAAAGTTTTTTTCAAAAGTACAGAAATCTTCAAGATCAAGGTCAGAATTTCAATATTATTGGTATCCAATGAAAGGTATTTCCACAAAGAACACATGTGTGAAGTATGGAAGCCTTAGCCCTCACCATTCAAAAGTTATGGTCATGTTCAAAAGATTTTAAAAGTAAATTAAACTGCAAGATCAAGGTCAGAAGGTCAAGGTTATTGGTATTGAATGAAAGGTCTTGTCACAAGAATTACATACGTGAAGCATGAAAGCCCAAGCCCTTATTCTTGTAAAGTTATTGCCAAGGTTAATACTTTTTATAAGTCCGGAAATCAGTAAGGTCGAGGTCAAAAGGTCAAGATTATTGGTATCCAATTAAAAGAAATTGCCACAAAGGATACATTTATGAAGTATGGAAGCCATAGCCCTAACCGTTCAAAAGTTATTGCAAAGGTTGAAGTTTTTTCATAAGTCTGGAAATCTCCAAGGTCAAGGTCAGAAGGTCAAAGTTATTGGTATCCAATGAAAAGTCTTTCCATAAAGAATACATATGTGAAGTATGAAAACTCTAGTCCTACTCTTCAAAAGTTATGGTCAAGGTTAAAAAATTAAAAGTAGGTCAAAGGTCTTGATATCAAATGAAGATCTTGTCACAAGAATTAAATATATAATCTATGAAAGCACTAGCTCTAACCCTTCAAAAGATATGGCCGATGTTTGTTTTTTTAAATGTAGGTCAAACTCCAAGGTCAAGGTCAAAGGATCACAGTTCTTAGTATCCGATGAAGCGTCTTCTTACATATATAAATTATGAAAGCTCTATCCCTTACCGTTTGAAAGTTATTGCCAAGGTTAAAGTTTTTTCATTAGTACGTAGATCTCCAAGGTCAAGGTCAAAAGTCAAGGTTGGTGTTATCCAAATAAAGGTCTTGCCATAAAAAAATATATTTGAAGTATAAAAGTCCTAGTATGTACCGTTCAAAAGTTATGGCCAAAGTAAAAATTTTGTGTTTAAGTGGGTCAAACTACAAGGTCAAGGTCAAAAGGTCAAATTTGGTGGTACCCAAAGAAAAGTCACAAGGAATATACATGTGAAATATGAAAGTCATAGCTCCACTTAATCAAAAGTTATGGGCAAGATTCAAGTTTTTGCGGACAAACAGACAAACAAAGAGACAGACAGACAGACAGACACTACAAAAACTATATAGCCCCGAAACTTCGTTTACGAGGGCATAAAAATCCTTATAGATCTCTACCCGTTAAGAAATGGATTTAAAACAGAGTAATGTTGTCATATTAATAGAAAAAGGTTGATAAATACAACGATTTTGTCAGCTATGTCCATTCCTGTCAAAGAAAAATTATATTTATGAGTAGAAGCTTCTGGTAGCTAACAACCAACATTTACTCGTTGTGAAATATTGCAAAACACCTTAAAATATTTTCATTTCAAAAGAAATTTTGATAAAATGCAAGTAAATTGTGAAAGCAAGAGAGCGTCATGATAAACGATATTTATAGACCATGAGCCTACTTTATGAGCACAAATGAATCAAGGTTAGATATAGACTTTTCTATGCATATGAGCCAAATGAATAAAATCAAAGAGTTATAATCATGAAACAACGAAAGTTTGAATTTTTGTTCTCAAACATGAATATTATAACCAGTACACATTATAACGTCATATATGAAATAATTGTTCTCACGTAGTCAAAGTACATGTATATATAAATCAATACGCGAGATTGTAACTCTCTTACGAAAGAGGCACAAAAAGTATCCATTTCAGCATGGAGGTGGGACAGGTTGTTTCTCTATATGCATGAATAAATGAACGACATTTATTGCTTTTAAAATTTATTAAAATCTATAAAATGTTATAGAAGTATAATAATGTTAAGCAGTGATGCATTTTATGATTTTATCAAGCTCAATTACTAGCATGAATATTTTACAAATCTACTTTCCATCATAGGGTACTTTAAAACGAAAGAAACGTTGTAGTCATTATAAAAAGTAACTGATTTTCTTGATTGTACAAACATTTTCTAATAGTGTTTAGTGGTTTTTTTTAAGTTATGATAAGGAAAAGAATCAATATGTCATCTAGATTGCCCTTGTGCGATGATCAGATGCATATTACCGTATTTATTAGAGGTCCATATCTCTTTCTTTTTCTGAAATGTCGCGCACTCCCACTGATGATTTCTTTTTTGTTACGATTTTTTGCTTTAAATAATGATGACCTTACCTTAATTCGGTTATTTTCGAGTTGTAGAGGGCAACATGACTATCATTTAGTCATGCTAATTCAGTATATCGATGATGCAATGTATCCGATATATAAATAACTGTCCCACCTGTCTGTGTACGCGGTAACGGAACTCCCCTCCTCAACAAAAGAGTGCACCAAGGGATATAATCTCGAAACTTGCGTATTACTCCGGCACAGTCACGTCATTTTTATACAGAATTGACTCGTGTTGAAAGCAAGAATTGTTTTGCCGGACCGTTGTTTAAACTGCTGCTGAAGATTGAAGGAGACAAGCAACAGTTTGCAATCCGACGGACAAATCAACTGTTGCCCGAAACATCTATTAGGCTATCAGTAAAATGATTATTCCACGCAATCGCACCAAACCCTACCCGATAATTTGAATTTATGAACATTTATTACGAGAAATATCTTTTTCAAAACATCCTTACCTTGCGAATCTAGCAGCACTTTCGAAGCATTGCAAAAGACAAGCTTTTGAACATGTTCATGTGACATGGTACTTTTGTCATAATTTTCACTATGAGAACTACTTTAAATCTTGTTTCGGTAATTTATTTATTTTTCCTAGCCATACAGTGGCTGGAACGTTATTGTTGACAACTTACACGAACGATCACGTTACACGCACGATTCCGCACGATTAACGCACGATTAAACCTGATACACGAACGATCCTTCACGTTCACGATTCTACACGTTACACGATCTTACACGATTGCTAACGCAAACGCACGATTCTTCACTCAAAATAGTACAAAATATTTAGGATTCAATATTTTCAAAACGAAATACGGCTTAATACTTTTTTAAGATTTCAAAGAATTAGCAATATTATTTCATAGACTTTGAAGAAAAAAACGGAAAATGATATTTCTGTAACTAAATATATGCAAGACTTAATATTTTAGATTAAAAATAATTATTTCTAAGGTAATTCTCCGATAAAAAAAAAAGGATTTTGTTTGTTCTATTAGACGATGTACATGCATGTGGGTCGTATAATTTGATTGAATTGGATATCATGATATGCAGAAAGGGGGATACGATTGAAAAAAAATGGCAGCATGGAATGACTTAAATTATAATTACAAATTTTATCCTTATGTTTCCAATGATTCAATGTCTGATAAACTTGCCAATTATTCAACTTTTTTATTTGCAGAACTTTAAAATTAATTAATTACAAATAGGTTCAAGAGATAAACACAGATAATCAAAACTCCCGAAAATCATGCCATGTCCATGTATATTTGTCGACTAACTAGTTATGTAAGCATTGAGAAATGTTTATTTCTTTGTCAAAAAATATATATATTATTTATAATGCGGTGTTTGTTTAAGAGCTGGTCCAATGGGTGGCTAGTGCACACCAATTTTATAGTAATTAAATCCTGTGGATCTTAAGCCGTCTGATATACATAGTGTCATAAAATGAGGCTAAAATAAAGATCCGTACTTTCAAAAATCTTATTTTATTTATTATTTACTTCCTATTGTGGTCAAGATAATCTTGAAATCAATTTATTAAAAATTAATATAAGTCATTACGTAACCCTACAGTACTGGTTACTAAATTTAACCCTTGCGTTAAAGGACTGAAAAAACGAATTCTAAAATATTGGAACACCATTCTTAGAAATCCAGAATGCAAAACTTTATTTCATTCTCAACCAATCATTGCATGTATTAAAGCTGCATGGACACAGATTTGAGAAATTATATACAATGTATTTTAATAGCATTCACATAAAAATTTATTAAAAAATTTCTTTCATCTTAAAGTTATAGAAACTTCAAATTTTTGGATGGGTTTGATTGACACATCCTTGCACTTTCACATGAGTGCACTTTAGAACGACATTTGGAACCTTTTCGGCTACCAATTTTAATCTTTGCAATACAATATATCGTTAAATTAATGTATGATTATTGTGCAAGCATATGCTTCTGATATTTATGCCTTGACTTTTTTGTCATACATATTTCTGTAATTATAGACAATGCAATTGAAAAGAACATGCATAAGCCTTAAATTCCAGAAATTTGAACGGGACCACTATCGAATTTAAGATACCCGCAAATAGGCGGAGACATTTAAATCGCATGGATGTGGAATGTAAACAATATAATTGCATATGTGATTTTTTCGCATAATATTTTACACTTCAAATTGAAATGGAGAAGAGAGAGATTGTATAATTTCATGGTGCACAATGAATGATTCTAGTGTTTAGGGATTGGAAAGATGTGTCGCCCTGCAGATCATAATACAGAGGCGACATCGACCTATACTACTATTTTCACTACCGATAACAGCATTCTTTCAAACCACAGTGAAATCAGACATATAATTTTCGAACCTTCTTAAAATTTGGCAAAAATCTTTCATAGTTTGAACACAATGAAAGCGGAGGCGTATCGAGCCGTGAGTAAAGTGATTATAATATCAATTTAGTAGCAAACTCGACGGTAGTTTGGAGACTTTAAAAAATAATAGATATGAGCCGCAACTTGGCCAACATTGTCCTTTGGATATGTATTAGTATGAATCAAAATACGCATTCTGTGCAAATGAGATCAACGGCCAAGTTGCGGCTCGATGTAAACAGTGTGGTTGGAAACTGGTATGCATGTGAATAACAACAGAAATGTGACAAAACTGTTATTCCCCCGCCTCAAAAGCTAGTGTCGCTAGGCATTATTTAGTACTTTCATGTAAATTACACTAATAATTAGCTGGCTACGAGAAGAAAGTAAAGTTAGCTACTAGTAACTGGTTTCTAGTAGCTGGCTACGATAAGTAAGTAAAGTTGGCTACTAGTAACTGGCTACTAGTAAATGACTTGAACCTTTTAGTACCTTTTGCGTAAAATTATGCAAACTTGGGATACAAATGTTGATATTCTTGAAGTAGCTGCATGGATTTTTACATCGCTGATATCCACTGATAATGTTGAAAAAACAATATCTGAGCTTTTCCACATGATGTGGCACTAAAGTTACCAAGATATCGTTAGTAATAAACTCATCTACTGGTACCTTCCGTTTAAAATTATGGTATTTTGGGAGACAAATCTTGATATTCTTGAAGTGTCTGGATTTTTACATCACTGATATCAACTGATATTGCTGATAAAAACTATATCTTAGCTTTTCCACATGTTCTGGTACTAAAGATACCAAGAAATCGTTAGTAATAAATTCAGCTACTAGTACCCTTTGTTTAAAATTATGCTATTTTGGAAGACAAATGTTGATATTCTTGAGGTAGCTGGATTTTTACATCGCTGATATCCACTGATATTGTTGATAAAAACTATATCTGAGTTTTCCACATGACTTGGCACTAAAGTTATCAAGATATCTGTAGTAATAATCTCAGCTTCTGGTACCTTCCGTTTAAAATTATGCTATTTTGGGAGACAAATCTTGATATTCTTGAAGAAGCTGGATTTTTATACCGCTGATATCCACTTAAATTGTTGATAAAAACTATATCTGAGCTTTTCCACATGGTATGGTACTAAAGTTACCAAGATATCTTTAGTAATAAACTCAGCTACCTTTTGTTTAAAATTATGCTTTTTGGGACACAAATGTTGATATTCTTGAAGTAGCTGGATTTTTACGTGTCTGATATCAACTAATATTGCTGATAAATCAATTTCTGAGTCATTCCAGATGATATGGCACTAAAGTTACGAAGATATCGTTAGTAATAAACTCAGCTACTAGTACCTTTCGTTTAAAATTATGGTATTTTGGGAGACAAATGTTGATATTCTTGAAGAAGCTGGATTTTTACACGGCTGATATCCACTGATATTGTTGATAAAAAAACTATATCTGAGCTTTTTTACATGATTTGGCACTAAAGGTACCAAGATATCGTTAGCAATAAACTCAGCTAATAGTTCCTGTCGTTTAAATCTATGCTATTTTGGGAGACAAATCTTGATATTCTTGAAGTACCTGGATTTTTACACCGCTGATATCCACTGATATTGTTGATAAAAACTATATCTGAGTTTTTTCACATGATCTTACACTGAAGTACCAAGATATTGTTAGTAATAAACACAACTACTAGTCCCTTTTTTGTAAAATTATGCTATTTTAGGAGACAACTGTTGATATTATTATTATTATTTTTTTTTTTTTTTATTTATTTACAGATTCTAATATATACTTATACAATACAAATATACATTTTCTGTAAATTTTTTATAAGAGAGAGAGAGAGAGAGAGAGAGAGAGAGAGAGAGAGAGAGAGAGAGAGAGAGAGAGAGAGAGAGAGAGAGAGAGAGAGAGAGAGAGAGAGAGAGAGAGAGAGAGAGAGAGAGAGAGAGAGAGAGAGAGAGAGAGAGAGAGAGAGAGAGAGAGAGAGAGAGAGAGAGAGAGAGAGAGAGAGGGCGAGAAGGGATAGTAAGAAAAAAATTACAAAAACAGATTCTTCCAGGGTTTCCAGGCTTCGTCAAAAGTCAACTGATTATTGTTTTTATATGCAATATACTTGTTTATTTCATACATATATTTGATGGAGGATATCAGTTCATTCAAGGAGAGGTATTTACCACTACATCTCATTCTGTAGATAAAATATTTAATCTGAAGAGCAATGAGATATTTTATTTTGTCTAATTTTGCAAAAGATCCCAATATGAATTCTTTTTTCAAATATACAACATTAATATGAATTTTTCTAAAACAATAACTATCAAAACTATTCAATAAGTCTTGTACTACTTCACATTCCCAGAAGATGTGTTCAATAGTTTCTGTCTCAGTTTCACAAAAAGAACACTTGTATGAATCTATTTTCTTAATTTTATGTAAAAAGGAATTTGTTGCTAATATTTTATGATTAATGCGGAACTGAAACCACTGAAGTTTTGTATCTTTTGTGAGCTTAAAAGGAAATGAAAAAACTTTTTCCCATTCACTATCATTCAAGTTAAAAATTCTATTCCAGCTAGTCTGACCTAAAGGCTTGATATCATTGCTTTTCAAAATTTCATATAAATTTCTTGATTTCTTCGCATTTAATAAACGGAATGTTTTTTGTGTAATATATGGCATATACACAGTTGGCATAGAAATTATATTTTTGGTTTTCATCCATTCTCTGATAGCAGCTATAAGTCCATTGTACTCAAGAAAGTTTGTATGGATTCCATATTTCAATTTAAACATATTAATGTCCATAAAGGAACCGTCCTCTCTTAAGAGATCATTTACGAAAAATACATTATTTTCAAACCATTTCTTATAAAAAATTGTTTTCTTGCCAATCAGTATATTTTTATCAAAAAATAGTGGTTCCATAGAGGCACTTGCTTCTGGTTCTGGTAATTTTTTAGAAAAAAATAGCCAGGCTTCTAAAACATTTTTCCAAAACATATTTTTTACATCTTTGATTTTCTTGAGAATGTAATCTTCTCCACAAAAAACTGTTTTTTTTAAATCTAAAGTTAGATATGAATATTTACCTTGCAGTATGACATTTTTCATCCATACAAGTTTCAGAGACATAATAAACTCTTTAATACTAATCATCTTGAAACCGCCATCTTTAAGATCTTTAATACAAACTCCTTTTTTTAGTCTAAAAGCATTACTCCCCATTACAAAAGAATAAAAGGTGTTTTCTAAATCTTTTATATATAAATCAGTGGGATTTGGAAGGGAGGCAAAAATATGATTCAATGTTGGCAATAAAAGTGTTTTCAAAACTGTTAATCGTCCTAGTGGTGTGAGATTCCTATGTTTCCAATGTCTTATCATTTTCTTTATGTTTTCTAACTTTGAACTGAGATTCCTCGAAAGTATCTTCTGCAAATCTATATCAAATTCAATACCAAGTAACCTAAAGTTTTTCTTTCCCCACTCAAGAGATTGATTTTTACATAAAACCTCATCACTACCTTTTTTGCTACCTATCCATATTACTTGTGTTTTATCGTAATTTATATGTAAGCCGGACATTTTTGCAAAATCTCTAAGGGTACCTAAACTTGATTGTAAAGATTTCTCACTGCCATCTAATATAAGAGAAGTGTCATCAGCGAGCATCGAGATTTTCTTTTCCCCATCAATAAAATATATACCTTTGATGTCTTTGTTATTTCTTATCTTAATAGCAAGGAATTCAGCACATATCAAGAATAAGTATGGGGATAGTGGGTCTCCCTGTCGACACCCTCGATGCAAAGAGAATGTTTCAGATAAATTTCCTCCCTGATTTACTGCTGATGTAATGTTTGAATAAAATAAACTGACCCATTTCCTCATAGACTTTCCAAAATTAAAGAATTTAAGTGATTTTTGAATAAAAGCCCAAGAGACAGAATCAAATGCTTTTTCAAAGTCAACAAGAAGAAGAAGACCTGGTATTTTTTCTTTTTCTGTGTATTGCATAATGTCATAGATTAGTCTAATGTTTTCAGCTATATGCCTGCCCTGTATAAAGCCTGTTTGATCAGGATGTATAATTTTATCTAGAAACCTTCTAATTCTATTTGCTATTGAACCAGATGCAATTTTATAAACTGTGTTTAAAAGAGAGATAGGTCTCCAATTTTTTTTAACAAGTGTTTAGGTTTGTCACCCTTCGGTAAGCAGGTAATGATTCCATGTCTCTGAGTTACACTTAAGATATCATGATCATATGCATAATTAATTGATCGGACAACAAAAACGCCTATAAATTTCCAAAAGACCTTAAAAAATTCTGAGGTAAAGCCATCTGAGCCAGGTGATTTATTTGATTTCATCCTAAAAAGTGTTTCCCCTGCCTCCTTCATTGTAATTTGACCTTCTAATGACCTTGACTCTTCATTAGAAAGCTTTTCAATATCTGAAAAATTCATTTCCTCCTGAAGGTTAACATTTTCAATGACATCATCTACATTTCTATATAAATTTTCATAATATTGTTTGGTTGTTTTTAAGATATCTGACTGATTATAAACTGTCTCTCCATTTTCTAATTTAATTTTTGGAATAATTTTACTTATGAAATTTCTTGACTCGAGATTACAGAAATATTTTGTCGGTTTCTCCCCTTCTTCTATCCATCTTGCCCTTGACCTTATATATACACCAGCCATTTTTTCTTTTCTAATATCTGTTGATATTATTGAGGTAGCTTGAATTTTACATTTTGGATTTCCACATCTCTGATATCCATTGATATTGCTGATTAAAACAATCTCCATATTTTTTTTCAAACTTTTTAAAGTTTTTCCATATGATTTGGCACTGAGGGTACCAAGATATCTGTAGCAATAAACTCAGCTTATAGTACCTTTTGTGTAAAATTATGCCATTTTAGGAGAACAACTGTTGATATTATTGAAGAAGCTGGATTTTTTACACAACTGATATCCACTGATATTAGTAATAAAAACAATTTATAAGTTTTTCCACATGATCTGGCACCGAGGTTACCAAGATATCGTTAATAATAAACTCAGCTACTAGTACTTTTGTGTAATATTATGCAAATTTGTGAGCGATTTCCGTGCAATTTCAGTGTCACTCGTTCCTCTCTCAGAGGTGTATGAGCGGATGGTAGAGAATGGATTTTTCGGAAACTTATTTTATCAACAATATTAGTGGATATCAGCTAGCCTACTTCAAGAATATAAAGATTTGTCTCCCAAAATACAGTAAAACTCGTTTAGTACGAACACGGATATAACGAATTCACGGATATAGCGAAGTTTTTCTGGGTCCCCGGCAAAATTCTTAACAAATCTTTGTAAAATTTTACGGTTATAACGAACTCTGATATAGCGAATTTACCGATATAGCGAACTGATTTTGAGTCCCGTTGAGGTTAAATATAATGAAATTTACATCTTTTATAACGAACTTTCAAAGATTAAAAAAAAAAATGAGAAATTGAACTTACTTTATTTCCTTTTAGCATTTGTATATAAAACTCAATTCATAAGAAAACCTTAGTTATCGAAGATATGTTTTCTTATATTTGCTTCACTAACCTAGTTGGTAGTAATACTTGAAATAAAACATGCATAGTGCGAATTCGCTATCATGGTTTCACGAATTCGTTATACGGATATAGCGAATTACGGATATAGCGAA
This sequence comes from Saccostrea cuccullata, assembly GCF_032062105.1. Taxonomy (NCBI): domain Eukaryota; kingdom Metazoa; phylum Mollusca; class Bivalvia; order Ostreida; family Ostreidae; genus Saccostrea; species Saccostrea cuccullata. The sequence continues at coordinate 108,465 of NW_026926068.1, read as the reverse complement.
TTAAATTCACAGGTCCCCAGGACTTCGCTATAACCGAGTTTTACTCGTAACTAGTAACTAGTAACTAGGTACTAGTAGATGAATTTATTACTAACGATATCTTGGTAACTTTAGTGCCAGATCATCTGGAATGACTAAGAGATTGTTTTTATTTGCAATATCAGTTGATATCAGTGATGTAAAAATCCAGCTACTTCGATAATATCAACATTTGTATCCCAAAATTGCACAATTAAAAAAAAAAAGATACCAGTAGCTGCTTTTATTACTAACGATACCTTGGTGACATCAGCACTAGATCATGTGGAAAAACTAAAAGGTTGCATTTATCAGCAATATCAGTTGATATCAGTTATGTAAAAATCTATCTACTTCAAGAATGTCTAGATTTGTCTCCTAAAATAGTATAATTTTACAAAAAGATACCAGTAGCTGAGTTTATTACTACAGATATCTTGGAAACTTCAGTGCCAGATCATGTGGAAAAGCTCAGATATAGTTTTTATCAACAATATCAGTGGATATCAGCGGTGTAAAAATCCAGCTACTTCAAGAATATCAAGATTTGTCTCCTAAAATAGCATAATTTTAAACGAAAGGTATTAGTAGCTGAGTTTATCACTAATGATATCTTGGTAACTTTAGTGCCAAATCATGTGGAAAAGCTGAAATATAGTTTTTATCAACAGTACCAGTGGATATCAGCCGTGTATAAATACAGCTACTTCAAGAATATCAACTTTTGTCTCCCAAAATAGAATAATTTTAAACAAAGGGTACTAGTAGCTGAATTTATTACTAACGATTTCTTGGTATCTTTAGTACCAGAACTTGTGGAAAAGCTCAAAGATTGTTTTTATTAGCAATATCAGTTGATATCAATGATGTAAAAATCCAGCTACTTCAAGAATATCAAGATTTGTATCCCAAAATATCATTATTTTAAACGGAAGGTACCAGTAACTGAGTTTATTACTAACGATATCTTGGTAACTTTAGTGCCAGATCATGTGGAAAAGCTCAGATATAGTTTTTATCAACAATATCAGTGGATATCAGGGGTGTAAAAATCCAGCTAATTCAAGAATATTAACGTTTGTCTCCCAAAATAGCATATTTTTACACAAAGGGTACTAGTAACTGAGTTTATTACTAACGATATCTTGGTGACATCAACACCAGATCATATGGAAAAATTAAGAGGTTGCTTTTTTCAGCAAAATCAGTTTATATCAGCGATGTGAAAATACATCTATATCAAGAATATCAAGATTAGTCACCCGAAATAGCATAATTTTACAAAAAAGGTACCAGTAGCTGAGTTTATTACTACAGATATCTTGGTAGCTTTAGTGCCTGATCATGTGGAAAAGCTCAGATATTGTTTTTATCAACAATATCAGTGGATATCAGGGGTGTAAAAACCCAGCTACTTCAAGAATATCAACATTTGTATCCCAAGTTTGCAAAATTTTAAAAGAAAGGTACTAGTAGCTGAGTTTATTACTAACGATATCTTTGTAACTTTAGTGCCAGATCATGTGGAAAAGCTCAGATATAGTTTTTATCAACAATATCAGTGGATATAAGTGATGTAAAAATCCAGCTACTTCAAGAATATCAACATTTGTATCCCAAAATATCATTATTTTAAACGGAAGGTACCAGTAACTGAGTTTATTGCTAATGATATCTTGGTAACTTTAGTGCCGTATCATCTGGAATGACTCAGATATTGTTTTTATCAGCAATATCAGTTGATATCAGTGGTGTAAAAATCCAGCTACTTCAAGAATATCAAGATTTTTCTCCCAAAATAGTATAATTTTAAACAGAAGGTACCAGCAGCTGAGTTTGTTACTAACGATATCTTGGTAAACTTTAGTGCCACATCATGTGGAAAAGCTCAGATATAGATTTTATCAACAATATCTGCGGATATCAGACGTGTAAAAATTCAGCTACTTCAAGAATATCAACATTTGTATCCCAAGTTTGCATAATTTTACGCAAAAGGTACTAAAAGATTCAAGTCATTTCCCAGTGGCCTGTTACTATTAGCCAACTTTACTTTTCGTAGCCAGCTTCTAGTAGCTAGTTACTAGCAGCTAACTTTACTTACTTCTTGTAGCCAGCTACTAGTAGCCAGTTACTAGTAGCTAACTTTACTTACTTCTCGTAGCCAGCTACTAGTAGCCAACTTTACCCACTTGTCGTATCCAGCTACTCGTAGCCAGTTACTAGTAGCTAACGTTATATATCTTGTATGTTTTGTTTTCGAACATTTCTACTCTAATTTTTATGGACTATAGTTTAAATATTTTTTATTTATACACAACAAGAATGCGACTTTTCCTTAGTATTAAGAATAAAATTACAATTTGTGAAAGTGCAAGGATGTGTCAATCAAACCCGTCTTAAATTTTAAAGTTTTAATAACTTTTAGATTAAATAAGACTTTTAATATATTTTTGTGTTAAATGCAATTAAGATATATAAGTCGTAATATTATACAGAAAATATTAACTTCAAATCTGTGTCCATGCACCTTTAAGGTATATTTGCCAAAAATAATTCATAAATAGATCTATGTATCTTTAATCGTGGTCTCCTTGTTAAATGTTTTTTTCAGAAAGCCCCCTAAGGTTTTTATAACAGAATATCGCATATCAATTTGAAAAATTTAATTTTTCAAAGACATCTCAATGTTTTGTTTTTCAATATACACCTGAACTAAACACAGAACAACAAATTAATGCATTGTGGGTGGGGAGACTTTACCCATTACGTCTTCAGACTCAATGAAAGATTTCCATTCATTTTGATAGAGAAAAATGATGTTTTGGTCTAGCACTCTATTTAGGCTTATAATACATGTACAAACTTTATATATCTTTATTTTTACATCAACTCTTAGTAAGAATCATTGTCTGAATAGAAAAAAAATTACACGGGAAATAAAAAAATAAAATAAGAATACTGTTAAATCTCATATTTTCGAGGAGTACAAGTTTTAAGAGATTGTTTCTTTCCACACGAAGCGTTCTATGTCTTTGTAGTAATTTCAGTAGGTGTTCACGTGTTGGCGTCTCCAAATGAGTAAAAAGTTCTCAAGAGGGACATTAAACAGCATACGAACGAACAAATTTTAAAATACATCTGATAGGACATATATCTAGTGTGCGTTTCAATTACCTCATCTATATGGAAATGCGTATTCCTAGTCTTTACAAAAATGAATTTAGTCTTTAGGTATTTTACAGGGCAAACGTGACTTTGATTGAAGCTCAAACCTAAGTATTGATTCGTTGCTTGTCAAATTGACATCTCTAGATAAATAGTAAAACATCTAGAATATAAAAATCAAATCGGAAATATAAGAAAATGAATCAATACCTTCTGATCGTATAATTTCATTTTGAAACTACGGAAAAAGTACCATCCATCATGCTTGTTTTCTGATACCAACAAAATGTATTTATCCTCAGCTTCGAATCCAAAGGAATGGAATTTCTTTGATTTGTCAAAAAGAACACAGGTCGAAGTTTTGAGAGATTGTAGATTTCCGCTCGATGCGTTCCATGTCTTTGTAGTAATTTCAGTAGGTGTTTCCTTGTAGGTACGTCTACTAGAGAATGCATAACCAGTATATGATGTGCCAAAGTCGATGGCTGCCACAAGTAAATAGTCATTCGCCTTCAACCTAAAACTAGTCGTATAAATATTCATTAATAATATGTTGTGTGAGAGATAGAGACGGGGGGAGAAAGAGAGAGAGAGAAAGAGAGTGATAACGTATGCATATTACAAACCATGCACTGATGCAAGTGTTTTTAGTCCGAGATGTAGCTGAATCTGTTAAGACCACATTTATTGTTGAGCCACCAAACAACATATCTAATCGAATGCTACTTTCATGCTTTCCAGATGTACATTTGTTGTATTTCATAGAAATATTTCCTAAATAAAAGCAACTTTTATCTGCAACATCTTTTGGATCCTTTTTAGTTGACCCATATAAGAACAATGTTACAGTGTTAGATTTGTTTGGTTTGTTATAGCTCCTCACAAAATTGGGTTTCCCTTTGAGCAACAGTGATCCAATTTTTACAAGTCGGTCGAATTTTCCTTTGCTCAAAGGAATTCTTTCATCGCTTTCATCAGCTTCTTCTTCACTTTTAAATACAGCAACACAACCGTAGGTGTAACTAGATATTCGCTGACACGACAAGCTTTGATTATGTCCATATATCAGTCCTCCTTGCACAACAGTAAGAGATCCGTCTTGTGGTACAAAAAAATTTATTAACGGAAATTCTTTTTTAAGAAAAGTTGTAAAAACGTGATATTGTGAAAACCCACCAACAAGTATCATCTGTTTGACTCCTTTGGCATGAGGATGGCCGAGTACATTTTTTATGTAATTGGAGAGAATATAAAATGAATGTTCAAAAAATGAATCAACTATTGTTCGTCCTAATTGTAATTTATCTCTGCGCATGTAAATACTTTCTTTCTCATTCTTTTCTTTTGTCTGTATAAATGTAAGATCAGAGAGAACATCAGAAGCGATTACGTCACGTAAAGACAATGGCAATAAAAGACGAACGGAATCGTTTTCTCTTTTATAAGCCATTTTCGATCGAAAGTCGTCACGCAACTGAATCACATCGACCGGATTTTCTTCTTTCCACATTTGAACTACATTTTCGCCGATGAGTTTTTCCAGAAACTTAAAAAATTCTTCGTTCACAAGTGTGGAACTCCAGTCTTCAGCAGACGAAACATAAAGTTCTTTCATTTGGTTGTCATCAACAATTTCAAATAGAGATATGTCAGCTGATCCACCTAAATATTACAAAAATATTGTCATAAATAATAATAAGAAAGATTAGAAAGGTAAAAAGGGTAGATCATAGAGTATATCAATCAAAATTTCATGTCTTTTTGTCAAATATTAACATACTGCTCCTTTATACGAGGGTGATTAATAAGTTCGGTAACTTATTGAATATCTTCAATTTTTTTAAGTAGTACTATTCGATATTAACGCTCATCAGCAACCGTTCTGTCCATGCGCAGGTCGCGTGATATAGGCGGTCACGTAACATGCTCCGTAGCGTTCAAAAACAGTCCATTTGTCAGAAATGTCTAAATTTTGGCCAAAGTTTAGATGGATGGTGATATGCTTTTCAAGAATGAGCAAGGGTATCTTTAAAGCCAAGTCCTCTGTGTTTGGAGCGTCTCTTATTCAATGCAGATAAAGTAAGAGGACCTTCTTTTTATCATACATGTAGCTGATACATCTAAAGTTAAAAGTAAACGATATTTTAGAGATTTAAGAATCCTATAATGTTAAGATATTCAATTATTTTTCGAACTGTAAGTTGGTGATCTTCATATCAAATGGCTTAACAAAGCACACATCAGTTCCCTACCATGCTTTCAACAAACATCATTTTAAACGCCTCCTTCCCTACCGTTAAATAATAAATCCAATTCAAGAAATTTTTCTGGTAAAACTTCATAAGTCTTGTAAAAGATATACGTTTAACTATGCAGCCGTTCGTTGCTTAAATACAACTGAGTCAACCATTTTTTTTGTCAGAGGTGATCTATACATTGACGTCATTTTCACATTTTGACGTCACAGACTTGGGGCAAAACGTTTTTTTTTGTCATTAACTATTTATAGAACATGTGTATGACTCCCTGTATGCCAAATTTCATTCTGATCTGAATTGTGGTTTTGTAAATATATACACGTAAGAGATAGTTCGCGAACTTTTTGATAAGCCCTCATAACAACAATTATTAGAATAATAATTGTATTTATGTATTTAATGCGATAATTTGTTTGGAGGTTTCCGGAAGCATTTACGTTGGTAAATTGTGAAAATTCTCAGATCCACGCCTTGCCTGAGGGATTAATTGTAATAGAATGTGTAAGGTCACGTGGTCAGCTCAGCGAGTCATTCACACTCGCGCGCTCACCACCGCTAACATGAAGCACGTCTATTTTGAAGAAATTACAGTTTTTTGTGATCGTTATAGTCAGCCAAGAGAAGTGCTTTCTTATTCCATCATTTTGTTGATTATTGTCACAATTTGCAAGATTTGTGCTGTTTGAGATAACTTTTTGTTTACTTAACCGAGGGTGTTGCCCACAATTTGTGATAGACGTGCGCGGGTTATTCACATGTGCAGATTTTGCAATGCCCATGTGGAGTCATGTGGAGTTATATTTTTCTGATGATTGGATTTGATTAAATTTGTGTTGTGTTTTAAACTGGCATTCTTTCGTTAATTAAAGGACAGAGATTCCCATATACCCACATAATGCGCGTGATTTCTGATTTTTGTTGTTTGTTAAACTAAACGACTAAAACTGAACACATTTATATGAATGGAGACACGGATTTGTTTGGCGAGAAGTTGTTATAATATTCATCATAGGCAGTATCTGCAGGATGGCGTTTATGGAAAACAAATACGCAGCTGGAGATCATGACGGTCTTTGTCAGGGTTTTGGAGCCACAGAGGTTTCAGGATGAACTTGAGCTATCAGGTCCAGTTGGTGTACATCTGTGCTGCACCCCCCTTGCACGACCAGCCAATGCGGAAGTGGTTTCGATGTATAAGAATGCAGATAATTCAGTCGTCTTAATAATAAGGCCAGTATAGTATTCTTAATCATTTTATTGCACAACGTGTTGCGTATGCTTTGAGAAGTCTATGAATAGGAAAGATCATATAGATAAAGCTTGTCAGCAAATTCTGTTGATTAAAAGCAAGGATTGAATTTCAAAGTCAAGCCATTTAATATTTTTGAATTATTAAAAATTACACAGCAAGTTTTTGTTAGCTCGTGTTTCTTTGGAAATTATAGAATTTGTACATTTGTTCGGTTCTTCTAATGACAGTGGTTTCGGTCTTGTGTAGAAATTATTCATTTAGACACGGTTATACGGATTTAGATTTACCATATGAATCAGTTTCCCATATTTATAATCTTGATAAAATGGAGCTACGGTACAGAGTTTTTTGGTTTAGTTCGCAGGTTTGTTTATTATTGAATCGAAATAGTTTCGGCCAAATGTACTTATCGTGTAGACGTAGAGGTATAAATTTATATATGAACCTACCCACGTTGTTTGGCAATAGTACAGAGTAGGCCGCATACATGTACTTATTGTGTGGGAGTTTTGGGTACAAAATTTATCTGTGCCTACCCACGGTGTTTAGCAATAGTACAGAGTAAGCCGCATATATGTACTAATTGTGTGGGAGTTTTGGGTACAAGTTTATCTGTGCCTACCCACGGTTTTTAGCAATAGTACAGAGTAGGCCGCATACATGTACTTATTGTGTGGGAGTTTTGGGTACAAAGTTTATCTGTGCCTACCCACGTTGTTTAGCAATAGTACAGAGTAGGCCGCATATATGTACTTATTGTGTGGGAGTTTTGGGTACAAATTTTATCTGTGCCTACCCACGTTGTTTAACAATAGAACAGAGTAGGCCGCATACATGTACTTATTGTGTGGGAGTTTTGGGTGCAAAGTTTAAATGTGCCTACCCACGGTGTTTAGCAATAGTACAGAGTAAGCCGCATATATGTACTAATTGTGTGGGAGTTTTGGGTGCAAAGTTTAAATGTGCCTACACACGGTTTTTAGCAATAGTACAGAGTAGGCCGCATACATGTACTTACTGTGTGGGAGTTTTGGGTACAAAGTTTATCTGTGCCTACCCACGGTGTTTAGCAATAGTACAGAGTAGGCCGCATATATGTACTAATTGTGTGGGAGTTTTGGGTGCACAGTTTAAATGTGCCTACCCACGGTGTTTAGCAATAGTACAGAGTAGGCCGCATACATGTACTTATTGTGTGGGAGTTTTGGGTTCATTGTTTATCTGTACCTATCCACATGTATAAGATAAGTACAAGGCTAAGGGTTTCTTTGTACCAGTAACAGTTTATGTCGTGTTAGATTTTTTGATTTGGAGATTTTTTAAGTTGATTGTTGTCGAAGAAATGAAATTTACCAAGATCAATGGTTTCAATTCGTTGTGCATTGGCATACCGATGTTAAAGGAGTTTGTTCCTCGTATACTTGTAGATTTTACATATACCAATAAGAGGTAGTTATCTATTTGCACATTATGACATTTGCGTCTAATGTAGCAGGATTTCATTTATTCTAGAGTTACCCGTACGCTTGATGTTCATGTTTTGTGCGGAGTTTATATGTATGCATATGGGTCGAAGTTATCCATATTTTCACTGTTTTGTTTTAAAGTATATACATGTATGCCCTATTGCATCTAAACATAGTGGCAACTTCATTTCATGTTCATTGCAGTCAGTTTCAAGTAAGAGTATCACAACAGTTCCCTAGTTGCTACAAAGTACGTGTTACAAATAGTGGTATCTCCTATACATGTGACATTTTATTCTTTTGTAATGGAGTTAATAGTTAATAGATTTATTCTGATTTATCGACATTTCTTTAATTTTTCGTTTGATAAAATTGGTAGAATCCCGGAACATGTAGAATTTCGTCAAAGCGAATCCTCTCAGCAGAGAATTAATCGATTATTATCAGTATGATTGTAATACAATATATATTTGCTATCAAGGTTAGTCTACAGGAATAAGTTTACTCTTTCTGTTCAGTGTTGTTACATTTAGTTTTTCTATGAGCATGATAATGTACATGATGTATCACTTTGTTTACAACTCAGTTGTTGATTTTTGGCGTCCTTTCTTTAAATGACACCTTAGACTTAAAAAGTATTCGTATAATTTTCATGTTTAAGTTGCAGATGCCTTTTGATGAATTTGCCAGTGTGCAAATTTGCTACATCCTAGCAGCCCGGGTGTAGAGGAAGCGTAGCTATAACTGTTAATAGCCCAGAGAGCCTAGCAGAATTGTGCCGGATGCCATGAATCTAATGTTAGTGACACAGGTTTGAACTGTTTAACAAATATTGACTCAGCGAGCGGTTTTATCTAACAAATTGCATAAGATCCGCACCACCGGTGGAAAATGTCCTAAACCAGCCCGTCCACTAGTGTATTCCAGATACATTTTTGACTTTACCAACAACTTTCATGCGATCAGTCGGTATAAGATCCATATGTTTGCTAGCTTAACTGCTGCAGTGCTGCTACAGGTGTGCCCCAAATCAGCTGAATAACCAGGATACCCACTACCGTTGGTTCACAAAGCATCCATACCAGCTAGATCATTCAATTTGGTTTCAAATAAAACACTTACAGGCGAGTCAGCAAGTAAATAATATAGGAAGATTCCCCCCTCCGTAAAATTTCAAATAGTTCCCTATATAGCTGGTAAATATAGGTTTAATTTATTTTTATAAATTAGTACAGACCCCATGCACGGTCAGTACATTAAATGAAAGGATTTTCAATTTACGTCCCTTTTCGGAAATTAAGCATTGTCAGGCTAGAATACAAGAATAATAATAATAACTAGAAACTCTTGTTGCTACAGCAACAAAGAAGGTCTTCCGTTCTCCTCTATTTATCTACATGAATGAGCTTTAATCTATGTTAAAAAGGCATATAATATTTTTAATGATTGTAGGAAAACAAACAGCCGGAGGTGTAACTTACCAAGATTCTTTACTTTACTTTAGACAATTATAGTCTTAATAACATGTACAAAAATCATTTTCAATTTTTTATCACTTCCTGTGACGACCAGAAGGAACGGCGTACGCATTTTACCCTATATTTTTTGCCTTATCTTCATGTTGTTTTATTCATATAAGTTTAGTGTCTTGATCTGTTACAGTTTAAGAGATCTCGTAATATTATCTTCTCATTTTGAGGACAAATAATCACGTGACCGGAAGTAAATTTTGGAAAAGATATTTGAGGTTACTCTAGATATTTCAGTCTAAATAACATGTCATAAAATCATTTCTAATGCTCTTCTTATCAAAAATATTTATGGTATAGTATAATACTAAATTTATGCAGTTTTTCTTTCATAAGCGGAAGTTGTCCATTTTGTTTCCATTGGGACTGATATATTTCAAAACTACAAAAAAGATGCTATAATATATTACTAAGAAAGATTTCATAAGAAAAGTTTTTATTCATTTGTTCACTTCCTGTGACAACCGGAAGTGACGGTGGACAATCTTTTCCTGACTAGTTTTGCCTACACATCAAGATCTACCACTTGTAAAAGTTTGGTGTCTTTATCTCTTACCCTTTACGAGATCTAGTTATGATAACTTCTCATTTTGAGGACAGGAAATCACGCAACCGGAAGTGAATTTTTTAAAGATAGTTGGCGTTACTTAAGACAGTTACAGTCTTAATAACATATCCAAAAATCATTACAAATAATGCATCTATAAAAAATATTTACTGGAAAGAAAAATACTCAAATTATGAAGCTTTTCTCTTATAACCTGAAGTTGTGTTCTTTGTTTTCGGTGTTACTGACTTTTTTCAAAACTACAAATAAGATGCTATTGTGTGATAAAAAAAGTTTCCACAAGGGAAAGTTGACTTTTTGGACTTCTTTGATCACTTCCTGTGACGACCGGAAGTGATGACAGACGATCTTATCCACCATGGAATTGCTAACCCATGAGGATATACCACTTGTCAAAGTTTGGTGTCTTAATCTCTTACTGTTTAAGAGATCTAGCTATAATAATTTCTCATTTTGAGGGCAGGAAATCACACGCAACCGGAAGTGAATTTTAAAAAAATCAGTTGAATTATGTTACTGTAGACATTTGCAGTCTGAATAACATATCCAAAACAGTTGCAAACACTTTATCTATAAAAAATATATATTGGAAAAAAAATATTCAAATTATTTAGTTTTTCTCTTATAACCGGAAGTTGTCGTTTTTGTTTCCGGTGGAGCTGATATATTTTGAAACTACAATAAAGCGCTATAATGTGATGCAATAAACGTTCCATAAAAGAAAAGATGAAATTTCCGATTTTTTGACCACTTCCTGTGACGACCGGAAGTGACGGCGGACAATCTTAACCCAAATGTTTTTCCCTTTTCGTCAAGATATAATACTCCTAAAAGTTTGGTGTCTACATCTCTTACCGTTTCAGAGATATAGCTATAAGAACTATTCATTTTGAGGACAGGAAATCACGCGACCGGAAGTGAATTTTCCAAAGATATTTGACGTTACTGTAGTCATTTGCAGTCTGAATAACACTTCTAAAAATCATTTCGAAAACTTCATCTATAAAAAATATTTATGGGAAAGAAAAATACTGAAAATATGCAGTTTTTCTCTAATAACCGGAAGTTGTCGTTTTTGTTTCCGGTGAGACTGACATATTTCGAAACTACGAGTAAGATGCTATAATCTGATGCTAAAAAACTTTCAAAAAAGAAAAAGTTGAAATTTTCGATATTTAAGAACACTTCCTGTGACGACCGGAAGAGACGGCGGACAATTTTAACCCAATTGGATTTGCCTACTTATCAAGATCTATCATCCCTGTAAGTTTGGTGCCTTAATCTCTTACCGTTTCTGAGATCTCACTCGGATTAAATATTTTTGAAAAAAGCGGAAATCGGACATATCTGACGACCGGAAGTGAATTTTGAAAAAATGAAAAAAACGTCTCGGGGTATTTTCATTCTCTATCATCCCTGAAAATTTCAGGAAAATCCGTCCAGCCATCTCTGAGAAATCCTGCCGACAAGATTTGGGGAAAAAAATAATAATAAGAATAATAATAAGAAAAAACAGTAGAATCACTATAAGGTCTTCCGTCTGAAACGGAAGACCTTAATAAATGATTTTAAAATGTTTCTAATAGACAGCATAATGAAAGACATTGTTTGGAGTTACTAGCTCATGTTGTACATTGTACGTTTCTGCGGTCTTCGTCTTTAAATATTAATTTGCATTAATTAACCCCATGTAAAATTTTCTCCAACATATTTTTATATAAATGCTCTATTAATTTTCGGTCTTGTTTGACATCTGTAGTTGAAAGATAACCGTTTTCTTTTGATGTTTAGAAAAGGCATTTTTGCACATGGTGGCAGTATTTTATTCTTGACATCTCTTTCCTGTCTGACGATAGCAATGTTATTAACTCAATCTTGTTATCAAATTTATGGTTAGATCCTAAGATTGCGTTCTTTGAATTTGCTATGCTTAGCCCTACCTAATTTCAGTGTGGTAAATTAATGTCTTACGGATTCCCTATGTTCATGACATTTTCCATCCTTAATTTTAATTGGCTGGTCAGTATGAAAGTAGGCAGAGTTGTCAAAGAACAGATTTGTGAGTTTGTAAGGAAGGCAATCTAGGAGCATTCTTGTGTTATTCAGTTTTGTATTCTATCTACGAAATTTGTTCCAAATTATATTTGTGAAATTTAGATTTTTGGACTTACAATAAATTCTGAACTTTAGAACCGACTTTTCAATTGACACAATATTACATGGTGAATTTAGTATAATCTAGGAATTTTACATTCTATTCAAAACGCTTAGCAACATAATAATTTAACCTTCACCGTGTAAAACTTCTTTATACTTTCTGAAATAGAAGGATGGTAGATTCCTCCATTAAAAGGGCATACTTCATGGAATTTATGGATACAACCTCTTGTGTCCGACAGTTCCAATAGAAAGGATTGTTTTGCAAATATTTGTGGTTGTTAATATTTGTTGAATTTCTGATACAAATCTTTAAAAAATTATAATTTGGAAGATACTCTTAATGGTTTAAAAAAGTGAATAAATAAAATAAACACTCACATATTATAAAGTTAAATAATTCAAGGTTGTAATAAGTAGAATGATATCTGACCTTGTGTCCTACTCATGAGCACTCTCAACATGATTCTTCTTCAATCATGTATTTTTCATAATTCTCTCAATATCAATTTATTATGCATGTTTTGTGGAACTTAAAGTATGTACAGTAATTTAATTGTACCTTGATCTCAAGTGGAGAGATCTAATATAGGCCCTTGGCCTGCTGTTCAATCCATATTCATATTGTACACTTTGTATATTATGAATAGAATACTTCTTAAACTTAGAGCATTCTCACTCATCACTAGGTAGAATTTGCCAAAATTTAGGTTTGTTGACATAACTAGATCTCAACCATTAATCGTGATAATTATTGAAACTACTTAATTGACAAAGTGCTAAACAACATTTAGATAATTCATTAAGATATGTTTCACATTGTCATTGCCAGGGACAGATCTGGAAATATGCATGCTCTCGATAGATAGCCCCCGGTCGCTAGCATAATATAATAATTTTTCAAAGCAGGGAAATCTGTAAGTCTGGATCTTTTGCAAATGTGTATATGGTTAGCTACTCATGAGACACAGACAAACTGTTCAGAAATCTCTATTAGGATTTTGAAGAACAACAGTTCAAATGCATTGCATAGATATATTTGCTTAAAATCACTTAAACTTAATAAATTCACATAATCCGTAACATACAAGAATGAAGATCAAATATTGGTCAAAAGTTAACTATTGTTTTGTTCTACTTCAAATAATAATAATAATAATAATAATAATAATAATAATAATCTAGCATTTAATTGCTGTTTTTGTTCTACTCCCATTAGTCCGATTCTAGAATGTAGTTTAATTGCGAGTCGGTGTTTAACTGCAGTTCTGTTCTATTCATGATAAATAGTTAGATACTAGGATGTAGTTTAAATACAGGTCAGTGATTTAACTGCTGTTTTGTTCTACTCGTGAAAAATAGTTAGATATTTAAGGAATCACTGTCTAGTTTTGAGGGTATGCCAGGGCATCAACAATAGTGGGAAACATGGGATAATTTGCATAACGGGCGAAGCCCGTTATGCTAAAATTATCCCATGTTTCCCACTATTGTTGATGTCCCTGGCATACTCTCAAAACTAGACAGTGATTCCTTATATTTCCATTTTTACTTGAATAACCATCTTAAAATAAATCGAAATACCGTCTAATTGAGTAGATTTGAAATGCACAAGGCCCCATGACGTCAAATTTTACTATAAAAAAATAATCCCAAAAAACACGAAACAAATTAGTTACCGTAGTCAAATAACAACATTTATAAAATAAACAACAAAAGAATTTTAAATTATGATCAAAGTAATCTTGTTAACTTTAATTATATATGTGACCTAGATTTAGGTTGTCGGAAGCACGAACATATATAGGCACTATGTCACTTCTCCGCCGCCATATTGCAGTTGATGAAACGGGAGTTGGTCAGCATGGTCAGGAAACCGATTTGTATGGATGTTAAAATAACAGAAGAAGTTGAGTTGCGTAAGAAGTTGGGTGGTAATGACTAAGGGACGATGTCTGTATCAGATGATGGAGTACGTGCAGATCCATGTGGCAATGTCAATTTCCCCACGTGGCTGTTTACCAGGAAGTGGAGTTCTCGGTCTCGCGAGGCCTCGGTGATAGTGGACAGCGTTGCGCTAGTGACTTGCTTTCGAGCCGAAGATAATTCATTATTCATTTTGTTTGTTAACAAGATATATCATATCAAATTACTTAGTAAACAATTAAACAAAACATCTATTTTTTCTTTAGCATATTTATACGCCAGTGATATACATGCAGGTTGACACCTGTCCTTTCAGTAATAGAGAAATATACATACCACAGGGTATTACCACGAAATTAACAAGATTCACTTTTGTAGTGTTTATCATAGAGAAAACAATTGGAAATGGAAATATTAGGATGTAATTTAAATGCAGGTCAGTGATTTAACTGCTGTTTTGTTATACTAACGATAAATATTTTGATACTCATTAAGGATGTAGTGTAAATACAGGTCAGTGATTTAACTGCTGTTTTGTTCTACTCTTACAATTAAAAATACCTTAAGGAACATGTTCATTCCCACATTGACCGGTCAGTGAATAACCGCTGTTGGATATCTAATACTCCTCATCTGACTTCGCTTACATGCTGGCTCAATAAACAATACTTTTCGATTTGTCATTTACTCTGAAATTAGTTTTCTTCCATACTTACATGTATTACTCAATATCGTTATTTATTAACATTGCTCGGATATTATATTAATACAGGTATTTCCTTCATTATATGACATGTAACTACATTCTTGTGATAACTGGTAATGGAATAATTAATGAAAGGTAGATTTTTATTTTTCATTTCATTACTTTAAGATGTAATGTATGGAGAGGCCAGTGATTAACTGCCTTCATATAGATTTGATGTGTGCAAGCTCACCTTGGATGGCACGGATGTGATTTGCAATTCACATCTTACATGGATGTGACCTGCATATCACATTTTGTGGTCTATTTTGTTTTGATGTGCCATCTATATGCTAACTTTTTAATATGATGTTTTGATTGTCTTGTCTTACAGATACTTTTTTTCTAGTCATTTTTGGGGGATCAGACATTATCATATTTTACGTAACTGATAAGCAAAGCTTGTGAATCTGATCCCCCTTCTTGTTTGTTAAATTGTTCACATTTATACCGTCATTTTAATAAATGGCATTATTCATCAACATGAAAGTGTTTTATCTGACTTTTAAAAAATTAGCAAAAACAAGCTGCGGTGATCTTGCCTATAAGCATTAGAAGACATAAAACAACAATTATTAGAATAACTAGAGCAAAGCTCGTTGCAAAGCAACGAGTAGGTCTTCCGTCCTGTTTGACCGAAAGCAACTACACTCTTTAAAAAATGAATTAAATCCTCCAAATCTATGTTAATTAATGCAAAAATCAGCCATTTTTTGCACCTTCCGGTTTGACCGGAAGTGACGACGACGGAGGAAAATTGAATTTTATGCTACCAGTGACAGATGTTACCCCAGAACTTGTAAAGAACGGCAAAAATACGCATTTTCTGACTACTTCCGGTTTGAGCGGAAGTGATGTCATTGGACAAATTTTGACGACGCCAATAGATTTAGCTTAACATTTTGAACAACTTTGCTTCTTAAACATATTACAAATTCTCGATACTCTTTGAGATATTAAGGAAAAACTTTCGGCCCCTTGTGGCCCTTAATCATAGGGGCCAGCCCTTTTTTCGAGATATCATTTGAAAGATCATGTAATTCTACACTTCTTTTGTTCTATATGTTTTAACAAAATATTTTTAGGTAAAAAGATTTTGAAGAAAAGGTGTCAATAATTTTGATTTTTACGATAGGACTATTTTCGGACCATAGCGAGCGTCGGCGTTTCGTATATCCGGTAGTTATGATATACTTAGTGCACTTCTCCAAAGGTTGCTCTAGCATCACTGAAAATTTCATGCTTCTGTGTTTAGTGCTTTTTGAGAAATTTGCCGGACAAAGTGACCCTATAAAATTCACTAAATCGCAGAAAACTCCAAACCGGAAGTGACGTCATCAAAATAAAAAAATATATACCTAGATTTTTTAGGTCACCTGAGTAAGCTCAGGTGACCTATTGCTATCTGTTTTCGTCCGTCGTCGTCCGTCGTCCATCGTGTGTTAACATTTGAACATTTTCAGCTTCTCTGCAACCACTGAACCAATTTCAACCAAATTTGGCATCTATGGGTAAAGGGGAACAAAAATTGTGAATTTCATGATCCCTGCCCCCCTGGGGCCTGAGGGGTGGGGCCAAAACCACTAAAATTAATGCAATCTTTAAAAATCTTCTTCTTCATTCCTGGACGTTAAGCAGTCAAACTGTTTGCATGATTGTAATCAGCATTGATTCCTCTACCAAAATTGTGAAATTCATGACCCTTGGGTCAGAGGTTCTAGTGCTAGGGCGGGGCTAAATAAGTAGGTAGTGAAAATGCATTATATCTTTGAAAATCTTCTTCTCTGCTCCTGGGTATTAAATAAACCAACTAAGTACATAGTTATGATGAGCAAGAGTGCCTCTACCAAAATTGTGAATTTTATGGCCCCAGGGTCAGGGGTTCTGGTGTTAGGGCGGGGCTCTATTGATTATTAGTGAAAATACATGAATTCTTTGAAAATCTTCTTCTCTGCTCCTGGGTATTAAATAAACTAACTAAGTACATAGTTATGATGAGCAAGAGTGCCTCTACCTAAATTGTGAATTTTATGGCCCCAGGGTCAGGGGTTCTTGTTTTAGGGTGGGGCTCTAATTATTATATAGTGAAATGCATGAATTCTTTGAACATCTTATCCTTTGCTATGCTAATGATCTAATTACATGTACATTTACAAACCCTCCGCTCAAGGTTTTGAATTTACAGAAAAAAAATTAAACAATTTTTTTCTTTCCGATGTCAAATTTGAGTCGGGATCGAGATTTCAAATTTACGAACTCGCACTTCCGGTTGTAAGATGATAAAGCTAAGAAGATAGCTTGGTTTAGTGTAAAATTCATCGATACGAGTGCCATTTAAACGTTTCACCCGTTCAAAGGACAAATAAAATGCTGACGAGTTTGTTGCACAATGACATGCTGGTGAGATAATTATGTATTCGTTTCAAAAGTATCTGTCTGTAAATTATTTTCCTCCCCTAGGTTTTAAACTGCCGGTGGTAGCTATTGCATATTGCCAGCAACATTGTTTAGGCCTCTGTTATAGCTTACAGTCTAAGCATCATTCTTCAGAAAAGGGTTGCTTATGCATCAGATGTAATGAATAAAACTATGGGAGAAGTTAAGTCCATTTGAGGAAGAAATAAACAATTACCTGAAGAAATAAAAAAAAAATTCAACTATTAAAAGGCAAGAATATACAAATATATACAGGCATGTAGTATCATTTGTATCAACCAGAAAAATTATTTTACACTTAATTGAAAAAATGATCACCCTACTCCCCAATTCTCCCTGTCTGTTTTATGATAGGAATTATAATTTTAGGCATCAAGTAAATTTTAGAACAATGTCTACATATTCACCTAACACATATTAAAAAAATGAAGATATATTGAAAGACTTTTAAAGAATTGATTTTTTAAAATATATTTTGACCAACATCACAAAATTTATATAACTCGCCTAAACTGGCAAATGATGAAATAAGCAATTAAATGTTCTATTTTCCTATTTGTAAGCATTATGTGTCCAGTGGTAAGGAACCCATTAGAATTGCATAAAAAAAAGAATATACAAATAATTGATTTATCAAATTTTTTTTAGTTCTTTCTCCTTTGGGACTTTTTTATTCTCATGTTCATAACTAAACCTAAACATAAAAAAAATGCTGGCCTTAAAATGAAGAAAGGGGCCTCTTTCAAAATAGATAATTTCAGGGCCGCTGGGTCAGGGGTACCGGGGGGGTACTTTAACTAAAAATAAATAAATGCTTTGAAATCTATCCTTTGATTTAAGCAATGGTGCCTCCTTCAAAATTTGTGAATTTTATGGCTTTTGGATTAAAACATGAACCAAATACAATCGCTGGAAAGTTGTTACATGATACTCAGGGTACCTATAAGGCCCGTGGGCCTCTTGTTAATGTTCTATCAGACCTGAAAGTTTCATGAAAATCGATCGAGCCGTTCTCGAGAAATCGTGCGTACAAAATCGGTAAGAAAAAAAAAACAATAAAAATAAAAATAGTGGAAAAGAAACCTAAGAAAAACAAGAAGGTCTTCCGCTGAAGACGGAAGACCTTAATAATCTTAATCATCAGAATCAGTAGAAGGTCTTCCGTTGGAAACGGAAGACCTTAAAAAGAGATATGATACAGCGTGGTAAAATATTTATTACTTACGGCTAGATTATTTCAATTATACGCATAAAGAGTTCTTCAATATCAAAATGAGAATGGAGCCTTGTTTACGGTGAATACGGATCTAGCTTTCTTTCCTACAATACGTAAGACTCGAACAAAATAATATTTTCATGGGACAGAGATAGTGTAAGAAGGAACAATTTTATCAAGAATTAATTTAACCATTCTGTTGTGTTTTTTTTTGTGTATGACTGTAGGTCGCTGGATCACACGCCGATTGATTCCCGGTGACCGACTTTGCCCCGCCGCTATCGAGAGAGGCGCATTATATAATTGTAAACAAACAAGGTGTACTTAATGGCCATGAATAGTATATGTGCTTTTTAGTTATGTTTTATTTTCTCACTATATTGTTTGCTATTATGTGATAAGAAGATTATATTTTCTTCCTTTTTTAGTAGACTTGGTTTATACGATTTTTATAAAAAATGAAATAAAAGGGAAAGTTGTCAGTGAATAAACATGATAATTTGTAAGAAAAAAAAGCACAAACACTTCGAGAACTTTATTCTGAAGAATATTAGCATCCAATGTGGCCATGTTTATTATTTATAGTAAGCTTGCTTTGGTTACTAGCATGAGAAGCTCTCGTTTACGTGCTGAGTGAAAAGAATTACCTGTGCATATATAGGTCATGCACCAGCTCATTTAAAACAAGACTCGACCACAATTACAATTTCATGAGATCAGTTAGATATTAAAGCACAACTTTATAATCGATAGTCATTTCGAAATATTTACCGTTTTTGAGTTATAATGCAAAAACTTTCAAGGTCCCTTGATCCCTAATTATAGGGGCCAGCCCCTTTTGAATATTATTAAATGAAAACCCTTGCAATTATGCACAACTTTTGTTCATTATGTCTTAACAAATTATTTTTAGTTTTCAAGATAAAAAGGAAAATACAGTGTATGTGTAAATTTTCGTTCTTTTAGGCATTCTAATTTTTGACCCCTATATAGCGCCATTGTTAAAACAGAAATCGAAAAACAAAAACCGATGTGCACAACTTCAATCCTTCTGTTACCTAAAATCAGTAAAAATTCTGCTTCAGCTTTTGTGGTCTCTGAGCCTTTATCCGGAAACGAAAGCCTATAAATTTTCGTTTAAAGGGAAATAACTCAAAACCGGAAGTGACTTTTTGAAATTTTAGTCAGCATTCTGGTAGAGTTTATAAACGTCTATAACCTCTGAAAATTTGAGCGAAATCCGTTGAGAAATGAGTGAGATATGAAACCTCAAAGTTGCGGTCTAGGAAGTAGAAGAAAAAAAAAGAATAATAATCTTTACCATCAGAATCAGTAGAAGGTCTTCCGTTGGAAACGGAAGACCTTAATAATTGTATTTATGTATTAATGCGATAATTTGTGTGGAGGTTTCCGGAAACATTTACGTTGGTAAATTGTGAAAATTCTCAGATCCACGCCTTGCCTGATAGATTAATTGTAATAGAATGTGTAAGGTCACGTGGTCAGCTCAGCGAGTCATTCATACTCGCGCGCTCACCACCGCTAACATGAGGCACGTCTATTTTGAAGACCCACCTCCACCCCAACATTCCTATCCCTTAATATGATGATTAATGTGTCTTGTAAAATTTATATTTTATTCTAGTTTTTACTCAATTGTTTTACTGCTTCTATGTATTTGGTTTTGATTACGATCTTTTTGCAAGCTTTTTCTTCTGAGGTTTTGATTGCGTCTTTGATGTACCATCTTTTTGCCCACTTTTTCTTGTGATGTTTGCCTATTTTGTTTTGATGTGCCATCTATATGCTAACTTTTTAATATGATGTTTTGATTGTCTTGTCTTACAGATACTTTTTTCTAGTCATTTTTGGGGGATCAGACATTATCATATTTTACGTAACTGATAAGCAAAGCTTGTGAATCTGATCCCCCTTCTTGTTTGTTAAATTGTTCACATTTATACCGTCATTTTAATAAATGACATTATTCATCAACATGAAAGTGTTTTAATTGACTTTTACAAAATTAGCAAAAACAAGCTGCGGTGATCTTGCCCATGAGCATTAGAAGACATAAATATATTTGTATAAACATATATAAGGGCTAAGAACCGCGAGCCCTCAACCGTTTGAATTCAATTCTGACAAAACTTATGTTGCTTTTTACATAAATAATGATTTTAACCGAATTTAATTCATTTTCATCCATCTTTGCTTATGTTGAATAAGAGAAAAAAAGGGTACGGTTTTGACTTTATTTTATCTCAACTATTTAATGTTTCCAGAAAGTTTCAATCTTAGATTATACAGAAATTTGATACATGTATATATGACTTGTAAGTATACACTGTAAACAACAAAAGAATACGACCTAAATAATGCTATTGAAGAAATATGATGTTATTAACATATTATCCACACGATGAAAGACACCCTTTAAGCCTGGTTTAATGGTGGCTTAAACAGAAACAATATATTTCTAGAATTAGAGAAACCTGTAGGCACCTTTCATTTGTCAATACTCAGTTTTGACCTTATAATTAATTAAGTTGACAAATCCAGTACTACAGTAGATCTTGTGTCATGATCTTACAATGTATACAACTCACTGTAAATAATAATGTGAATGGTATGTAATCATTTTGAAGGAATGCAAAAACAATAAGAAATCTTCAGTTGCCAACTAAATAGTGTAATATCTTGATGAA
The DNA here is from genome assembly GCF_032062105.1 of Saccostrea cuccullata. Taxonomy (NCBI): domain Eukaryota; kingdom Metazoa; phylum Mollusca; class Bivalvia; order Ostreida; family Ostreidae; genus Saccostrea; species Saccostrea cuccullata. Next base: position 87,018 of record NW_026926068.1, on the reverse strand, counting down.
ATGTGTCTGAAGATGTACGTGTTGTAGATCATGTAATCGTGTGTACATTTTTGTGATGTCTAAAATGAAATAATACATGCATTCCTTTTCATAATTATTTGTTACTTATTCATATTTTTTGGTGTTTGATTACAATTTTTCTGTTAAACATTATCTTTTAAAAGTAAAAGTACAATTTTGGATAAACAATTTAATCTAAAAGTAACCCGAAACAGTCATTTAAAAATTAAATCCCGTGTAAGTTCAAAAACGTGAAGAATAATAACATCGGTAAATAGCCTCTCTCTAATTAGATAGAGGCGAGAAGTATATATTTTAATCACTTTTTGTAATCATTTGGGTATATTCTTCATCATATCAAAGATTGAAGTCTCCCGCGTGGCGCAGTGGTTAGAGCGTCTAGAGTCGCGAAGTAAGGAGTCAACCCTTACGTCGCGGGTTCGAATCCCACTGTGGGACGTGGAGACCGGTCCTTCGGATGAGACCGTTTAAACCGAGGCCCTGTGTCGCAGTAGGTGCTGGCACGAAAAAGATCCCTCACTGCTCAAAGGCCCTGAGTGCCGAGCATAGGACAAAATTTGTAGCCCTCCACCGGCAAGTGGTGGCGTCTCCATATATCACCTTTTTGCACTTACATTTAATTTTTAAATGACTGTTTCGGGTTACTTTTAGATTAAGGTAAGGTTTGCGTTTACAGGGAGATAACTCTTGCGAATCACCAAAGCGTTTGAAACAGGAGAATTTAAACCAGCGATGCTAAGCATCTCGGTAACGAATTTCCTCTGTCATACTTGATGTTTGTTGTCACTTATTGTTAGGACTAAAAATAAAGGACGTTTGCAGGAGAAAGACTTATAACAAATCAAAGCATAGGAATCTTAGAAGCCTTTGAGATTAGCGTGATGCATGTGGATGAACCAATAAAGGAGGACTTGTTTATTTTCGATACGGAACGTGGCAAGTTGCACGGCCATTCCGATCAGCTAGAACTAGAAGTCATTGACGCAGTGTGCTGTTGTGTGTTTCTCGCTTCACCACTACACTAAAATTCTAAGTGAGAATGGAAAAGAAAAGACCTGGAGAGTATCCTGTAAAGTATTATGCTATATGCAGTCCGAACATGGAAGAAAAGTCACGGTGCATTTGACCATGTCCAATGATGATGTTGACAGTTTGATTGTTGATAGTATTTTCATCAGGTAATTATTTATCTATTCATTTTACTGAAAGTTATGAATGATCTACTGACTACGGATTTAAAAACGATGAATAAACGGTACAAAGATGTCAGGATGTGACTAATATCCCAACATTGCCAAAAAAATAAAAATGCATTCATTCAAGAAATTATGAAAAATAAAATCCTTGCTTTTTAGGCCTAATATTTGTAACATTATTGGAACAGGTATTCAATTTTTCAAGTTACCTTTTTAAATGAGGTTTGATTTTAATTAATATCTCATTTTCTAATTAATAAAAAAGAGATACAGATTGTGCATGACAAGAACATTAATTTTCTTGATCATTAATGATCAAGCATTTGCATTTCACTAATTCAATCTGTAAATTTTACAATAATTTCATATTGATTCTTCATTGATTATATTGGAAATTTATTTATTTCATTGATGAATGAAACTCAGTGCAATTCCTCATGCAATTCCTTAAATGTTATAATTGTAAAAATGAACACATATGATTTCAGATCATGGGTCATTAATTGGAATAGATAAGAACAAAAAAAGTACTTCAGTGTTTCCTTAGAAGATTTGTGCCATCAATCAAAGTAGAGGTCATCCCATATCAGCTCAAGAATATTAAAGAAAGTTGGATGGATCAAACTAAGATGTTGAACCAGACATGGCAAAATCAATGGAGATTTGGAGAAGAACTTCTGACTTGTTATACCCAATGCATATTTTTATATGTCTATAGATTATAGAAGAAAAAAATTTAATGTTTAACAACATCCTATCTAGTATATACATGCTGTTTTCCATATATTTAGGAAATATGTGTATGTGATGATTGCAGTGCATGCTCTGTTTGTCCATCTTTGAATTTGTTATCAGTAAAATAAATGTATACATCATGTACATCATAGGTATTAATTGAAGGTTGCTTTAGTATATACTTACATGTAACAAGTTTCTTAAAAGGGTTTGTAAAATTGCAAGGAAATTAATACATGAACAATTAAGATTAATATTTTTATTCATTAAATTTTGTTCTTACCAGGACCTAATATGCTCAAATAAGAATTTCTGAAAACTGATGAGTTTTGTACATAAAGCTGCAGTGAACATGTATAATTATATCTACTGTAACAGTTTAAAACATGACACTTGGAAATTGTAAGGTTGTTAATTTAGTAGGAATGATAAGTCCAGTTTAGTAATCTACTAAAATTAAATCTTTCACAAATATATGTAGTTTATTTTAAAATTGTTTACATTTATAATCTTTTAATTTTTTCTGTATTTTTATTTTAAAAAGGAGAAAATTTGGTTATATTTAAATTATTATTTCATGGATATCAAGGAGATATATCTATCACTGTAGCATTGTTCTTGACAAATATTTATGACATTTTGCAGAATGTGCCTTTTCTCTGAAATCAGAAGTACTCTGTAAACTCATTAAAGTATGAATTGATGTCACTTAGAATTCATATTTATTTTGTTCTGTCTGATACTTCAATTTAGATTCTCAGACTACCTAATCCAATGATTGAGCTAATGTCCATGAAGTGTAGAAATAGGCCATCTTTAAAAAATGCTTGGTTGTCGGCATCTCCAGACCGACTGACTAAAATGACCAGACTGAAAACTTGTTTTCAATGCAGGGCCATATTTTTTTTTCTTTTTATTCCTCTCATCCCCATTAAAAAAATGTTGTTGAAGATTTTCTCACCTACTGACCCAATAATTCTACCCTGAGTCAAGAGAGGGCAAACAAACATTACTTTAAAGATAGCATTTCTACTCTTTGAAGTAAAGAAATCATTTAATTATAAAAACAGCAGCTTTGTGGATGCAATGCTTACAACAAATCACTCAAAAAATGGCATACATGTATAATGACAGTCACCAGTCATAACTGAATAAAGATGCTATGCTACAAAGATGTCTAGAAGTTACTACATGTTGGAATAACTAAATCAGCATGAGGTCAAATTCATCGGCTTTTAATTGGTTTAGTTGCAACATGTTCTGAAGTTTGTTTATATACATATACATGTACTTCTAAAGGTGTTGCAGTATAATTCATGGACAATTTCATCAGAATATTCAGATGTAAAGATTGCCATAAATACTAGAGTTCTTCCATGGAATAAATTTTTAGACCATCATGTAGCACATCAGGAGTTTTATTTTGAATATTTTTGGCAAATTTATGCCTAAAAACAATATCAAAAATAACATCTGGTCTTTAACATTCACCATGACAAGGTGATATCAATGTTGTCTTTAAAAGTGTAGAAAAAGCCTGATTTTTATGTTCCGAACCCATAATATAACCCCTGTTTCCATGGAAATAATATTGGGGACATACATATTTTTTTAGTTCAAATTAATGAAAATGATCAAATTAATATCTTCATAGATTTTGATGGAATCGGTAGATATGTAAAACGCTGATTTTTATAATTTTGTTGCCATGGCAACGGTTTCACTTTATCAAGGAAAATTGAAAAATCTTCTTTTTTACCCAAATTTTCACATTTTTGATAGCGGAAAATTAAAAGTTTAAATAATAGAAGCATGAATTATACTAATTCAGATCATTTTAATTATAAAAGTTTGATAATTTATAAAATAAATCAATTTTTTCAATGAAAATAATATTCGAGGTGAAATATGAAATACGTTAAATTTGGCGTCTTTTACTGAAGAAATGGGACGGGCAATATCTTTGAAAATCATATTAAATGATGAAGCTAATCTCCCTTAATAAATTGATATATAGCATGTGTGCATATTAAAAAAATTATGAGTTGGAGGGTGACGCAAACCTTACCTTAAATTGTTTATCCAAAATTGTACTTTTACTTGAGTGAAAAATTCTTGAGAGGGACGTTAAACAACATACAATCAATCAATCAATCAAAGATTGAAAACATTGTGACAAGGACTTCTGAAATATATTTACAAATGTAAAGGGTGGAAAATTGACTAAAAAATAGAGTTCATTTACCTACTTTTTTAAATGTGGACTTATCTTTTATGTCGATTGAATAAAAAAGAAATTATTCTTGAGAAATATTGCTGAAGGGGACGAAGGATATATGGTCACGTGACTCAATAATTACGTCATAATCTCTGCAAAAATATGTACAAAACCAGATTGAAACCACAGTATTTGTAAAAAAAAATAATTGTTTGTTTGAGTTCACCATCTTGTATAAAAATATATAAAAACATTGAAACTTCCTTGCAAATATTTTCAAATTACGGAATAGATTGATCCACTCTTCTGTTTCCCTACACTGCGCGTCCAACGAGTCGCTGACGTCAAAGTGGATCTTAGTACAGTATGATTATATACAAGGTAAAACACGGGTGGTATAATATCATTAAAACGGGTCATGATCTGTACATGGTGGGATATTTTATGAATTATAAAACACAAACAATATTTTTACATGGTTGATGACGGAAATATTTTGAAGTTATGTCTTTCTTCGCTTACTTCGCATATGTGTGACGTCATAGTAGGGTTTTGCCGTACTCGAGAAATGTAAACATGAACTTTTTTCTCATGCTCATATCTTGTTTAACTATGCCCTGTGCAATATTGAGCTCAGCTTCACCAATCGATATTTTTGCAGTTAATCAATAATATGACGAACTTGCATTTCGACGTAAATTTTCACATATTGAATGATAGGATTTTTTGAAAATTAATTTTTTTGTTGTTTAAGTTGTCTAAAAACGTACGAAATTTTCCGTCTCCAGATGTGATGTGACAAAAGAATCTTGCTTTTTCGAATTTTTAATCATATTCATACTCTGAAGTATTTTACAAGACACATTGTCGCTGACATATTTTTTATCTATGCTGAAAAAATTCAATGATCGACCGAGTAATTAGCCTAGAAACATGGAGAATCCAAACTTCACTTAGACACTGTGAGGCATAGTATTTGTCACTCAATATCTCAAAAATAAGTCTAGAGACATATTGATATATCTGCTTTAAGGTTTGTGGGACATACTAAATTAGAGATGTGCAAAATATGAAAAAAATTGAATGACAGGTATTTTTTCAGCTAAAGGTCCTTCATCCCCTTAATATTGTTCAGTTTATAAACTCTATAAATGACGATGTTTGAAGAGGTATTTTTGTGATTTTTCATACTCTCTTCTTGACAAGTACCCCTAAAAATAACTGAAAATATGTATTGGCAGTGTGTAATTACCATACCAAGTTTCACAGGCTGTACTAAATTTAAAAGCAAGGAAACATATCATGAACTTTTAACTGATTGATAATCAAGTACTAATTTAAGATTTTGAAAAGTTTGAAAATATTACATACGAACAAAAATCATTCAGGGAATTTTCCCAACAACAAGACATGGTCGTCGAATTGAACCTCCAGCTCGTTTTTCAACATAAAATACAGTGTACATAATTAGGCACTTGAATGTGAATTGCATTAAGTTTTCAGTTGATTGTTTTATACTAGCATATCATTTTGTCATTGCATATTTATCTATTCTATCATCTTCACCCTCATTATTTGTTAAAAGACAATACGGAAATGGAAAATTAAGTCTTTCAGACTAATCACGTGAACAAAACATAAGTTAATAAAGATATGAATTCATACACTCATCCGTAGAGGTCATTTTCAATAAACAAAAGAACATGAATTGTATAAATTAGTTAGAAATACACTCATGTACATGGTATTGTATTCATGCATGAATTCGAAGTGATTCAAGTTATCGTTTTGATGTACAGTAGGTCGTAGTACCTGAGTCATGACTGATATATTTTAGTGTAGCGTAGTGATCAGATTATTGCAATCTGCATACACATAAACATTTTTTTGCTATATTTGTTTGAACATAGACTTGCTATTTAACAGTTATTGTATACTGTATAGATTGATACCTATTTAACAGTTATTGTATACTGGATAGCTTGATGCTTACATAGTTATACGTTCTTGCATACTTGATAGTTACAGTTATTGTATATAATTTTACTGGCTAGTTACCAACATATAGGAACTGATTGATGAAAAGAGATGAGATATATTCTCGACATTGGGAAATTTTTAAAAAATATATGACCTGTTGTCATAATGACATTTTAGATAGGCACGAGTGTATGCAATTCATAGATTTTTTTCTTTAGGGATTACATATTGTTCACAGAAAATTCATTTTAAAGAAAATATACAATACACTTTATCAGTGATTATAGAATGCTAAGAAACACGTTTGCTATTTTCACAAACTATGTATTTATTTATTTACAGTTCCGTTTTGATCATCATTACAACATTTTCGTCATCATCATCGCTTGATCCCATCCATTATCATCACTATATAGTCATGTCATCCATTATGGACACTGACGTCCTTGACTTATTGGTCCAAGATGAGGATCTTGAGGAACTTTTGAAATCATCATCCTGTCCTTTTGAATTTCAACCAGGAATGAGCTGTCCCGTCGTGTCCTGTGGTTTCACCTCATTCACCACCAGGAAGAGCTATTCCAGGCACTTGGAGACCAAACACAAGCTCCACCATGTGATATTTTATTGTTTCATTCCAGGATGCAGGTCAACTTGCAAATCCTTCATGCCATCTGTCACATCATCGTCCAATGTCGTTTCATTGGTTCAGCTTTCCATCGTCTCATCGTTGCTGCCTTCATGCATTGTGCAATCGACCAGTGTGTCATCTGCGACCTTGTCACCCCACTTTGCTTTCAAGTTCGGGTCTTCTGGAGCTCCGCTAGTTCGTGACTTGTGTGCTTAGCCAGACGTTCCTCCTGCATGC